>NC_021167.2:3478957-3569609 GCF_000331145.2 Cicer arietinum | reverse complement strand
GCTCTTCCCGCCATCCATCCACCACCCGTACCGAACCCAAACCCACACCCGATGAAAAGCACAAAATTCTCGAGCGTCTTCAAATTCTCACTTACATTTCTCAATTGTGCGTTTCTCATCCTAGAAAAGTATTCGAATCTTCCGATTTGCTCCCCGGAGTTCAAGCATTGCACGATAGTTTAATCGTGTTGGAATCGGATTCGGTTTTGTCTTCATGGATCGAGAATCTATGCGAAGAATGGTGGAAGGAGAATTTACCTGGTCGAGAGTCGTTGATTTCTCAGACGCTTCCTTTTCTTCTTTCAAAGTCGCTTACATTGAAGAAGAAAGTGGACGTGCATAGAGTTTATATGCTTCGAGAAGCGTTTTCTTTGTTTGATTTTGAGGATGAGAGCATTGAGGATTTGAAGCTGTTGCTTAATCGGTGTGTGATTTCGCCTTTGTATTTGAAAACAGAAGATGGAAGAAAGTTTCTGTCGTTTCTCTTTGGGCTTAGTGATCAACTTGGGAAGGAATTGTTGGCGATGATCCGTTCGCAGATTCCGTTTGGAAGAAAGTCCATGTTGGAGGGTTATGGGGATATATTGTTTCGAGCATGGAAAGCTGCAGCAGAAGATTCAAGGAGTGAAATTGAGAATGGGTTCTTGCAGGATTTGATTGAGGGTTCAATTCATGCAAGTTCTGGAACTTTTGCTTCGTATATTAGGAGGGTCTTGGGAGCTTTTATTAACCAGAGGACCGTTGATGGGGTTGAAAAACTACTATATCGACTTGCTGAGCCTGTCATATTTAGGTCTTTGCAGGTAAATGCATATTTGTGCAGCATTGAATTGACATCATCAGTGCGATTGTTTACTTTAGTTTTGTGTCATAAAATTATGAGTTTTACAACTCTTGGTAGATGCTTTCTCCGAAAGCATAATCTTGACATGTAATTTGTAAATGGCCACTGGCCTGTGCAGATGAAAAAAAGCCTGCTTATTCCAGGTCCGGTTGGTATACTCATTTATACTTCTACAAATTTTAGTTTATCTTGAAAAACACTTTTTGTTTTGGATTAGAAATTTCTTAGATTGTAATTAGTAATGGGTATGGATTGTGATATCTGTGACAACAATAATTTGTGATTTGCCTTTTATGTTTAGAATTTTACTTTTCCTTCTTTTCGATAGGTTGCAAACTCAAATGTTCGTCAGAATGCTTTGCATTTGCTTTTGGACCTGTTCCCCCTTGAAGACCCTGATGCTACCAAAGAGGATAAGGATACATTACTTGATAAGCAGTTCTTTTTGTTAGAAAGGTTGCTAGTGGATGATTGTCCAGAAGTGAGAACAATTGCTGTTGAGGGTTCTTGTCGTGTCCTTCATCTATTTTGGGAAATTATTCCTTCACCAATTATAACAAAGATGCTTACAAAAATAATTGGTGACATGTCACATGATGTATGCAACGAGGTTAGGCTCTCTACGTTGAATGGTATCATTTATTTGCTTGACAATCCCCACTCTCATGAAGTCCTTAAGGTGCTCTGTCCAAGACTCAGGCACTTAATGCTAGATAATGTCCTAACAGTACGAATTGCAATGGCAGATCTCTTGCTCCATCTAAAGGATGTCAGAAATTTTCAGTTTAACAAGGTACGCACACTCGTAAACTCTTAATGGTTGAAGAAATTTCGGTATCTGATGTATTTGCTATTATCATCGGTGCTCATTGGTTGGCTGGCCGTTGTTGTGTATGTCTTGTAGGTGGTGGATCTCGATATGATTTTGTCTGTGCTTTCTAGTGATCAACCTCATGTAGCTCAGAAGATAACCAAATTGCTTATACCTTCCTACTTCCCGTCAAGAGTGCCCTTTGAGGAGGCATGTAATCGCTGCATTACACTTGTAAAAAGGGCTCCAATGGCTGGTGCAATATTTTGCAAGTATGCCATCTTGGAAGGAGCATCTAAAACTCATCTTATGGAACTAGTCAAAGTATTCTTGAGTTTGATTGTGTCACCAGATAAGCTGGATGCAGACCAAATCGAGGGTTTTCTTGTTGCTGCTAGCTACCTCTGTGTTAACTTAGCCTGCGAACCATGTCATATGAATTCCCTCAAAGAGTTACTTACTGCAGAAAAAGTGAAAGGTTTACTAACTGAGGCATCTACAGAACAAGCTCAATCATCTTTGTTCAACATTTTATCCACTGTTTCTCTAGATAATGTTGCAGGACTTATTGAAGAGTGCATGAGTGTTGTCACAAACTGCCGCGGTGTACCCGAAGATGTTGATTGCCAATCTAAAGTAAGATCTGCACATAAGTTGTTGCTTTCTTTGGGAGGTTTTGATGACATGTTTGAAGCCTTAATAACCCTACTGCATAAGGCAGCCTATCGTTGTCACATTAAGTTTGGTGCAGACATGCCATCACACAGTGTTACAGCTGTTAAAAGAAAAAGATCTCAATCCTCTGGAAAATTTTCAATTAAATCAAATATAATTAATAGAAAGCAATCTTTTGAAGATGATTATTTACTAGCTGTTGGGGTAGCATGGCAAGTTAGGGACTTGCTTCAGCACGACGATACTAGGAAAGCTATCTTTAGATCTCAACCCTTAGAAATGTTGTTTTTTTCACTTAAGATGCTATCTGAGGTCAGCATTGTGCATTGTGGGAAGTATGAATATATAGATGTATCTCCTGTTTTGGCATATGTGGCCCTTGCTCTGCAAATGACGGTTGATAATGTTGGCACAAGTAGTGAAAAGAATGGCGATTCGAAGAGGAAGAAATATAAGATTGATTCTTCTACGTTACTTTCAGAGGCAAGTGAACTCTTTTTGCACATATCTTTTTTATTGGATTGTTAGTTGTGTAAAATTTCTTGCATTTCTTGATCTTCTCAGGTTTATATTTTGAAATTTTCTCAAAAGGTTTTTGTGCATTTTATTTTATTGCCTTGTATGTCAATGCCAAATTGCTAGTTATATTATTTTCTAATTCACAAGTTTGTATGACTTAAAAATGTGCTTTTCCTATTTCGTTTGTTTCATTTTAATGTGGCTGTAGAAATTATTTGATCGCAATTTGTATTGTGCTAATTAGTGTGTCTCATGCAACCATTTCTGCGAATCGGTGTCAAAATCAGAGTGCGGTTGGATGTCTCTTTAATCACTGGACTCAATTGTGACATTGTGATTTTGCCTTGCATTCCTACATTGAGCACCGTTTGCTTGATGCATCCCTTATACGATGCTTCATTTTTTTTATCTTCTTTTGTTCATGGTGTCTGAATCTTATGATTCTATGCTGTAAATTTTGACTTTTCTGGCAGCTATAATTTCATGTCGACTTGGTGACTAAAATAACTTTTCCTGGAGTTATGTTGCTTGCATTTTCTTTTGCCCAGTTTTATTGGTTGATTTTCATTATCTACTAAAAATTTAAATTGTCAGGCTAAATGTTTAAATTGTATTTTACCTAGAAATTTTTAGGTTTCTGGCATGAGTGTTATGATTTAGTTAGCAATAATACGAACCTAGCTCACTAATTCATTTAACTTGATCCCTTCCACTGTATTGATGAATTGATATTTTCATACAATAACCAGTTTATTTTAGTTCTAGCTTGCCTGATCTGAAAAAAAAAATTGTTTAATCAGACTGTCTTGGAGCTGACAATCGAGCACGTGCTCAACTGCTTAGAAAAACTATTTGGATCGGATGACGCTGTACAAAATCGCAATGTGGGTTCATCTAACTGGCAGTCAACGACAAGGAAAAATAAAAGTTCTAGAAAAAGGCAAAGGCTATCTCCTACAAATGCTGGCAGCCCATGTAATGGAGGTGAGGAAATACATGCATATATTACTCACATTATAATGTTCTTTAGGTCTGATAATGGATTTTGTTGCTTTGACTAAATACACATAACTTCAATTGTTTTCATCTCAGTCAATTTTTAAAAGCTCAAGCACAATACAAGTACTTCAATTGTTTTCATCTCAGTCAATTTTTAAAAAAGATTGTGTCTGTAGTAAACCGATAGATGCGTAACTGGGTGGACATATGGGTATTTATATTCACACATTTCCAGTACTTCGTTCAGTTATGGCCATTCTCTACAGGTTTCTTCTCTTTTGATTTGACTGTTGTATTTCGAAATCATTATTAGGCATTTTATTTATAAACGAGTACGACCTTTTAATTATTCCCCACTATGAGGATTTATATAAAATCCTGCATCTAACTGTTAACATTTGATTTGACCATGTGTTTGGCTCTTTGTTGTTAACTTTGATTAAAAATTAAAAGGACAAATTGAAGCTTTGGACTATGTAACTCGTCTCTGAATATATCTCTAGACTTTGTATGTGAATTGTGACTAATTGTCTTAAACCTTTTGTGTAGGATCTGTAATCTATGAACCTCAACAAGTACTGTGTAAGGTGAAGATGCTTACTGCTGTTCTCAAGTTCATGGCTGATACCACTGCAATGTCTTTTGCTCCTGACAACCATGGATTATTCTTGAATTATACATCAAAATGCGTGCAACATATCACGTCTTCAATGAACCAGCTCTATCATAACAAAATTCAAATCAAGGAAGAGGATAAAAAACACACCATGTTTTGCCTGAAAAGCTCTTTCACCTATGCTGCAAAAATACTCAATACGATACTGACAGATTCTGGTGGATCCTCCATAACTGCATCAAAAGCCTTTACTCTTGCCAATAACTTACTTGACTTAATTGTTTCAATTGAATCATGTTTGGGATCTGCATATGCATCACGTCTTGTTGCAGCAGCAAAGCCTTGGCTCCCAGATGTGGTTTTGGCATTGGGATCTGCAAGTGATCTACAACATACTGACAGTGGAAGCGAACACTTAACTGCATCTGAACAAATGAAGTTAGATTTTCCGAAATGGCCCTTGATTGTAGCCAAAACTGTGCTCTCTGCAGTGAATGAAGGTGAAGGAAATGATGAATGTTCTCAAGCAGAAATTTTTTCAACATTCAATAAACTTGTGACCACACTGATAATATTACTTAAAAAGAATAGGAGTATCATGGATGCAGTTGGGGATATTTTCCTGGTATGTACACTAAATGAGCTAGATCAAAAGGACTTTGGGCTGGCATTTGGACTCTTGCAGTTCGTATGTTCCAAGTTGTTTAAAGTTGATGACAGGGATTGGGGTGACATGATGCTGTCTTCTCTGCAAGAAATCTATCATAAGATAGAGAGGGAAATTACAGAAGATAGAAATGAGGATGAACTAGAGAAATTAATGCGTGCAAAGGAGTTGATTGAACCTCTATGGATGTATCATCTATATGAAAGTGGAAAGGTCGCCATGACTGATGACTGGAAATAGTTTTTTCTTTGCTCTGTAGCTTTCTTTACGAAGGCCTATAGAGGCCTGATGTACATACTTTCTGCTTTTAAAATGCCACTGAAAAGGTAACAAGTGATTTTGTTTTCCAATATATATTACCATCTTTTTTTTTTCTGTACAGAAATTTACTATACAGATCCTCATGCTCTAGCTAACAAGTTTCCTGTTTTTTTGCTGATAACTAAAAAATATCCTCTACAAAGAAAAGCTTGTTTGGCATCTTCACTGTTTCCTATGATATTCTTAAGATGTAAATTGGGTTAGACGTGACTAAGGCTATACTAGTGAGGAAAATGCTTTTAACAGAACAGAATAACTACTCTCAAATCACTTTAACAGAACATAAACACGTGGAATTTGTCCGTTCAAATTGCCATAAAACGAAGACTAGTTATTTATACTCCAGTTCTTTCCAGGCAACAAGAGTCATCAATATCTACAAACAAGTGCAGGTTTTCATCTCTAATTCTGCTTTCCTTGAAATGAAAATAAACAATGTACTAAATAAAAAGATTAAATGATCATTCATCAGGATAACTGTGGCGAGGCTCTAGAGTTCTACTTTGCTGCTCCATTTCTGATTCTAACCCAAGGCTACCTCAAACAAAGCCAAGATGAGTTATTAGTGAATATACACGAAAAAAGGCATCTTAGCTCTAACTACTAACAACCTTTGACCAACCCTACATGTTGGGAGGCTTAAAACGAATAAGATATTTTTAATTTTCAATATATAGTTTTTCTATTTTTGTTTTTATCTATGAATGAAGATAGTGATATTGATGTCTTGACTTGAGTAGGTTTTTTAATTTTCTTGATAACAAGCAATCATCAAATTCATCGATTTTTTTTTTAGAAATCAAATTTAATGATATTCAATAATTTTTCCCGAAATGCCACAGCAGACCAAAGTTTGTATTACTGAGTAATTCTTGTGTGGTTGGTGTTCTAGGCCGAACTCACTCTAACATATGCTAAACTCTATAAATTTGGACAGACATGACCCAATCAATTAGTGTCACAACACCTTCTCGAAATTAGGAAAAGCCGTCTACGAAGATGGCATCCGAAGCAACAATCTATCATAACTCACCTGGACCTCCAATCGTGACCACATGATGGAATAAGAGGGGATCCAATGATGGTGGGCGCGATAGTTCACCTATGCAACCATTATAGGTCACTTGATGACAATCATATGATGATCACATTCATTAGATGACACTCACCTTCCTTTGATCACAAGGACTCCCATCTAACATCAGAAGTCGTTTGAGAATAACATATATGTATCTGATGATCATAACGGGAATCTTCTAGAAACTTTAAAGAATTCACTATATAAATAGGACCTCTTATTTCATAAAGGTACACAAATTCTAACCTAAAATATCTCTCATAATCTGACAAACCCTTTCTTGATTTCAGCGACGCATTTGAAGTCAAACTCCTATATTCAGTATCTCCAGTACTGAATAGTTGGCTATAACTTATAACCACATATCTATTTATAATTTATTAAAACAAAGACGCGACTTAGATCAACGACACCTCAGCTCTTATGCCATTTAATTTTCCACATCAAACAAATTATGAGGTGGCACCTTCAAAAATGTACTTGTCATTTTTCTCTATGATTGACTTAAACTTATTCATGTGTTCTACCACGCAGGTTTTCATTTTCTTCTTTATTTCTTTTTACCGCACATATTCTACGACCAAAATAGTCTTTCATATTAAATGTTTTCATAGTTTATCATATTTCCATTTTTATGTGTCTCCTAATTCATATTTTTATTAGTGACTATTACTATTTTCATTCAAATTTTATTTTCACCCCTTGAATTAACTATTTTGGTAATTCCCACTTGCTTTTAAAATGTTTACTTTTCATATTCCGAACGTCCATCATATATATTGAATTGCATACCTCTTACTAGCCTTCATTCTCTCCTCACTTCATCAATAACAACTTTATTGGTCAATTTTGTTGTGGCCTTAGATTCAAATTGTGAGTGCATAATCTCCATTTTATGGTTTATTTATTTATGGCTTGAAATTAGTGACTTTTTTTATTTAATTTTGATGTTGTTAGTCATACGTATAATATTTTTTGGTTATTGTTACATATGTAGTATGATGCGTTCTTTTCAATATTTTAATATGTTTTTTTTTTCTTCATAAGTACACTATTTAATTGCAATTATATGATTGTCCTTTTATATATATATATATATATATATATATATATATATATAAATGTATATATGAAAGAGACATTAAATACATCGAATAAATAAGAGAGATTATATCATAGACTTAATTCTATTCATTTTTAATGTAACTTTTATACACATTTTTTACCTCTTGTTGCTATACGAACTAAGTTTGAAGTTTATCTCACTATCTCATCTTTTTTGTAGGAAGTAAAATGTACCCTATCTCATCTTTTGTTACACGAGTATAATTAGCTATAGTTGTATGCTTTAAAAACATCAGGCTTCATTTCTTATTCTCGTCTTCATTTCAATATTATATGGACAACTTATTATATAAAAATAGTAAATAATCTCAGTTTCTTACTTATATTTTAATAATTAAAATATAGTAACAATATATTATATTACCACAACAGATATAAAAATACGATCCTCAAAAGATATAAATATACAATTAAAGTTTAAAATTAAATAAACAAAAAACACTAAAATAAATTAAATCAAAATAATATCGGAACAAGCAAATTAATTAAAAGTAACAAATTAGAAGTTGAAAAAATAATTAAAACTAATTTCTAATTCTAACTTATGCATTGAAAGTAGTAAATATAAAATATATAAAAAATAAAAGAAAGTTAAGGACGAACAATGGTTGCTATAATTTTACTGATTTTCCTTCACCTACAGGCTACATATCATATTTTTTAATTTAACATACAAAATCATATATACTTTTAAGTTATAAGTTATGTTTTGATTTCGTTTAATTTAATTTAAATTCAGTACTATTTCAACATATTAATTAAAAAAATCAATACTTCACTATTTTATGATTTCACTTTTTACTACCATCCCAATTTTTCTAGATCAATCACACTCTCACTCCATCAAAATTTTCTTGTTCAAATAATTTAGACACAAAATAAACATTATATTACCACTTTTTTTAGTACAGAAATTTACTACTCCCTCTTTGATAATAATAATTTAATAATAGTCATAGACAGATCTTGTAAATAAATAAATAGATAGAGACGGAGGGAGTATACACATACACCTCGTGCTCTAGCTTATAAGTTTCCCTTATTTTTAATGTTTTTGTTTCTTTTTTTTTTTTTCCTGATAAATAAAAAATCATCCTCTACATGTAAAAGGTAGAAAAGGGTAACAAAGAACAGTTTGCTTGATATTTCTAGTGTATCCTTTGATTTTCCTGGGATGTAAATTGGGATAAACGTGATTAAGGCTAAATTAGTGAAGAAAATGCTTTTAAAAGAACAAAAGGAGTAATTCAGAATCACTATTTTAAACAGAACATGAACACATGGAATTTGTCCATTCAAAATGCCATAAATTTAAGACTACTAATTTATACTCGAGTTGTTTCTACATTCTAGGCAACAAGAGTCATCAATATCTACAAACAAGTGCAGGTTTTCATCTCTAATTCTGCTTGCCTTGAAAATAAACAACGTACACTAAATAAAATGGTGATTCGTCAGTCGCCTAAGGATAGATCTTGCAAGGCTCTAGTGTTCTACTTTGCTGCTCCATGGTTCTAATACAAGGCAGCTCAAACAATGTCAAACAACTCAGTGAATATACAAGAATAAAGGGCATCTCAGTTCTAACTACTGTCACAACCAACAACAACAAGTCTTCCCTGCTTTTTGACTAATAATTATTCGTTCACTTTCTTCAGACAGATATCTTCTTTAAGCGAGCAGCAATAGGCATGCCCATAAACCCAACAAACAAGCAGAAGAACCACTGTACCAGACTGAGAGGTGTTGTGTTTGCAAAAGTTCCCAAGTACTCTACTATTATGATTTGAAATAGAATTGTAGTACTGATGACACCCACAAAGACATAATTATCCAATATGCCTTTAAAAACATTAATTTTCTCCATCTCGCGAGAGTTTATCTCATTGAAAACCTGCAAAAACAGACCAACCCAAAACTGGTAAGCCACATTCATACATCGGTTAAATATTTAACTTAATCTTTCCTAATTATCGATGGAGTCATAATTATTTCTAAACAAGTTATTCAGCATTTACATAAAAGTTACCTGACAGAATACAAATGAGTTGAAGATAAGTGTGTTTAAGACTAGATTCGAATTAGGGCCATCAAGCGCAAAGATAGATTTTCCTTTTGACTGAAGAAACCATATCACCATAAACTGATACAGTGATTGTCCTAAGATATTCCTCCACATGACATTGCTGATGAAATTCCCTTTTCTTCCGACGGGTGAGCGCTTCATTAAATCATCATTTGGAGGTTCAGTTGCGAGCGCAAGTGCTCCCAATGTATCCATTATCATGTTCACCCACAAAAGTTGAACAGCAGTGAGGGGAGCAGTACCTGGAGAGAAAATGCATATATTATATCATAAGATCAAGTAGAAGGAATAGAAGGTTTTCAAAATCATGTAATGCAAGCAGATATTAAGTCCAAAATCAAAGTAGAAAAATTAATCTAACTTTCTAACCTGTCAAGCAGGCTGATGTAAAGTTCACTATTAAAGCAACAACGTTAACTGTAAGCTGAAACTGTACAAATTTCTGAATATTTATGTAAACAGAACGTCCCCATTTGGCCACTGTTACTATTGTGGAGAAGTTATCATCCAGAATTATGACATCTGCACTTTCTTTTGCAACCTGCACACATGTTATGTAATTAGCCGAACTTGGTATTCTCTTGCTATAGAATATTAATTAATGAATAAAATGTAACACAACCCTTTTCCTTTTATTTTGATTTAAGATATTTGACCATGGTTTACTCTACTCAGGGAAACGTTGCATTGACACTCACCTCAGTTCCAGCAATGCCCATGGCAAGTCCAATGTCTGCTTCATGAAGGGCTGGGGCATCATTCGTTCCATCACCAGTTACAGCTACAACTTCCCCAAATGTGGTACGCAAGTGTTTTACCAATGTATGCTTGTCTAAAGGTGAGGATCGAGCCATGACCTAAAAGGAATTAAACATTTATTTATGTTACTGAAAAGATAAACAATGAATCATCTATAACTGTAAGATAGATTGGTAATGAAGCAATCAAGATGTAGTGCATAAAGGAAATAAGAAGTACCTGAATTTTGGGAATCAGTTCAAGCAACTCTTCCATACTCTTCTCTCTAAATTCTGGACCTTCAATGGCTATACCATCATCTGTTAAAATACCACATTCCCTTGCTATAGCCTTCGCAGTATTAATATTGTCACCTGTAACCATTCTTACTGTTATTCCAGCTGAACGGCATAGTGCTACAGACTCCTTAACACCAGGACGAACAGGATCTTTGATACCGACAACTCCTATACAAGTGTATCCAGTAACAGGAATGGAGTCTTCAGCAGAGAACCCATTTTCCAATTCCACATATGCAAGGCATAAAGTTCTAAGTGCCTCATTAGCAAACTGGTTTATTGTAGTCTTAAGATGGTTAGTTGATTCTTCATCAAGTGGGACAACCTCGCCGTTTGAATTGAGAACTTTGTCACAGGAAGCAAGAACTATTTCAGAAGCACCTTTACAGTGAGCTCTTAAACCTCCACTAGGGAGCTCCACCACTACACCCATTCTTTTCTTAGTAGAGTTGAATGGCTCAACTTTAACAATTTTGCATGCTTGTTTCTCTCCTTGAAAATCACCACCTAATGACAAGCCAAACTCCAATATTGCAGTATCGGTCGGGGTTCCTAAAATCTCATGTTTACCTTCTTTGTTAACCACGACCTCTCCTCCTGTGTTGTTAAATATTGACTGTAGCAGCGTTTTAACAACAGACTCTGGGAGTTCAGAGCACAAACTAGAAGAAGTCTTGTTGCTTATTTCCTTACTCTTCATACAAATGCATGTTTTCACAACAGTCATGTGATTGGTTGTTAGTGTCCCAGTTTTGTCACTACATATAGTTGTGGCTGATCCCATTGTCTCACAAGCTGCCAAATTTCGGACAAGGGCTTTATCATTCATCATTTTTTTCATTGCAAATGCAAGGCTCAATGTCACAGCTAATGGAAGCCCTTCTGGAACAGCAACAACAACGATAGTGACCGCAATTGCAAAGAACTCCAACATCTCCAAAGCATCATCCCCATTCCAGCTCCAGAAGCTTCCTTGTTGGAGTTTAAGGCTCACAAGTCCTTGAACCAGAACTGCAAAAGTAACAATGGCGAAGAATAGGCCTATCTTCCCAATAATGGTTGCCACTCCGTTTAGTTTCACCTGTAACGGGGTTTCATCATCGCCACCTTCACTGAGAGTAGCCATCAACTTACCCCATTGAGTCCTCATTCCTACTGTGGTAACCAACATCTTGCATGATCCATCTTGGACTTTGGTTCCTGAAAGAAGAAATGGATTTTCAGTGTTCACAACCACAGGCTCACTCTCTCCTGTTAAACTTGACTCGTCGATCAACACAGAAAATCCCGAAACAAATAGTCCATCAGCAGGGACTTGGTCACCAATGGCAAGATGCACGATATCGCCAGGAAGTAACTCATATATAGACATTTTCTGCCTATATCTATTTCTTGTGACCTGAATGGAAATTTTCTTCTTCTCCTTGTCCAAATCCTTGAACTGTAAAGATTGGCGATAATCACTTGTTGCTGTCACAAAGACAACCAATAAGATACTTGCAACAATTCCAAGACCATCATGAGCCCCCTTGGGCCATCCTTCTGTTGCAATGCCAACTATCAGAGACACAAGAGCACACACTCCAAGTATCATGAGAGTCATGTCTTGAAGGGCTTCCCAAACAAAAACCCAAAAGCTTTTAGCTTGACTTTCGGTGAATTTATTGATTCCATATATCTCTTGTCTCCGATTCAGCAAATCAGAATCAACGCTGAGCCCGTCAGTGGTTGATGCAGAAAGCTTTTCTGCAATGCCATTAATCCCACCATGATATTTCAACTTCTTTACATCATGGCCTTCAACAATAGACCCCAATTCATCACCACAGATTTGGAATCCTGCATCTTTAACTTCCTCTGGCACTTTGTAATCGCTTTGTTGCGCGGCTGCGGATATATGATCAAAAGTAAACATACTGGCCCTGATATTTATAAGCTGTGAGAACAATGAAAAAGAAACTCACCTTGCATAAACTGAAATGCTGCTTTGGAAACCAAAACTGCCACCCTCAGCTTCTCCTGCAGTAAGGAGAGAATGAGTCTTTGAGAAATAAAACAGGAAGATGTCACATTCTATTTCTATGCATTGAAGAGAAAACTGAGGAATCACTGTTTATAGTATTTTATAAGTATTCTCAAATCCTTTACTAAGAAAAACACTTTTCACAGAGTTAATGAGCACATGAGTGTTGTTTATACTGGATAAGCAAGTATACAAAAGGAAAACAAGATCGCTTCGGTCTTTATTGAAACTGATAATAGTGGATGACATGTAATCAACACGTTGGTCAGCTTCCATCTGATGCTTCCATAAAAATTTTGAAAAGGTTAAATTTTATTACTTTACTTGTATGCTAGCAAAAAGCATTTTATGTCTGATATTCAAAATGTCCATAGCCCATCATGAACAATATCAAATTAAAAACTCCAGAGTAGCTAATTTATGCATTTATGTTCATTTATTTTAGTGGTATCTCGGCTAAAATTTGAACTTTTGAAAACTAATTAGAAACCACAAACATTAGTTAGTACATAAAAAACCTAAAAAATCTAGAATGATTGCCACTCGGAAGTAGAAGGTCACAGTGATATGACGTGTTTGTTCGACAAAAACAAGAAAAAACGAATACGAGTTAAGTTACACCTATATTCGTTTCCCTTACTTTCCCTTACTTTTGTCAAACTGATTATGATCAAGTCATGTCTCATATGTGAGGACAAAAAAACCATAAACTTCTACTTGAAAATGAAATCATCCACGAAGTTTCAAATGATTCAAAAAAAAAAAAAATTATAATCATATACAGCCTAGAGTCCAAGCAATGTCTCCAAAACTTAACGACACGACAGATAATAACACACACAAATATATGCCATATATTACAAATGCTGACTAGTCCAGTGTACTATAAATTAAAAAACAATAATAATTGTGTAACCAATAAACCAATGGGAAAGTATCTTTCAAATAATTTAATTAATAATAAGATCAGAGGGATTTATATATCTAAAATAATAATTAAAAAAATAGAAACCTGATTGGTACGACGCATAGCAGCAGCTTCGCCCCTCTTTTGGAGATTGGCAGTGAAACGAAAGCGTCTTTTGGGGTTCTTTACAACTCCGCATGCTTCTCTCCATCTTCGAAGAGCTTCTTCAGATGAGTTTTTCGACTTTACTCTTCCAAAATTCTTTTGTAAATAATCCTCCATCATCCAACAATAAATTAATTAAACACCTTTTGTTATGCTTGCTATATATGGAAGAATGAACCGAACCTGTTATTAATATTATCAAATCAAATAATAATAATAATAATATACAAATCAAATGGAGTTGTAATGTATGAGATGAGTGAATGTTGTTATGTTATAAAAAAGAAATGTTAAGTTGGTTTCTACTATTTGTATAGGCAGTGACCGAGTAATCAAGAGGTTAAGACACCAAGTTTGAAATTGAAAGATACTTTCGTGGAAAGAGAGGTTGGTATATATATACTAATTAAAGCCAAAAATCTGAGTAATAAATTACGATTGAAGATTCTTTTTTGTGGGGAAACCTACTCTGCGAGTTTATTTTTGAGGGAATTAATGACTTGTGGTTTCTATAGTTTTGTTTTCATGTGGTGGGAGGGGTCAACGGCATTCTTTTTCTTCTTCCTTTAATAAAGCGAAATGACTATACTGCATGCTTAATTTTGTTGAAGTTTGATTCCAATAAAACATGCTTATAAACAAGCCAAATACCTTAAGTCCAAAAGACTTGGATCTAAACATATATACTAATTTAATCTCATGTAAATATAAACCTCAAAAGATTGGATATAACTAATTCATTTGAAAAACATTTTTTAGATATTCTTGTTAAAGGAAAAACATTAGTTTTACAGACAGTTTATAGATTTTATTTAGTTGATCTCAAAATAATTATCACATTTATAAAAAAAGTATTTGTTTTAAAATAATTGTTATTTTTTGTTTTTAATGTAATTTTAATTATTTTGTTTTAATTGTATGCTCTAATTAATATTTTTTTTGTATTATTTCTATTTTATTATT
The DNA here is from genome assembly GCF_000331145.2 of Cicer arietinum. Lineage (NCBI taxonomy): Eukaryota > Viridiplantae > Streptophyta > Magnoliopsida > Fabales > Fabaceae > Cicer > Cicer arietinum. Next base: position 3,554,773 of record NC_021167.2, on the reverse strand, counting down.
CTGTATTTTATATTTATGACAATAAAAATAAATTTATAATTGATATTAGTTATTTCATAAAATTATCGTTGTATTTAATTTATTTATCATATTTTATTAATCCGTGTGTAACGAATTAAATTGTTTTTTACTTTCTATGAACAAGAATGTTTTCTTTTACAACCGGAACAAGTTAAGAATGTTTGGGTCTTGCTGTGATGAATACATAAATGAAAAATGATTTTTGGTTCCAAATTGAATTCATTACGCGTTTCCTCCGTAAAAGTAAATTTGGTGTATATCAGACTTATTTATCAGTGACTATCAATCATTCATTTCACCCAAAAGGCCAAAACGCGTAAAGGACGTTGTCGTTTTCCAAGCATAAAAAACCAACGCGGAAAGAACGTTAATGACTCCGACCTGCCTTTTATTGGACACGTCTTACACTTTACTTTTGGAAAAGCATTGTAACAAAAAAACCTTATCGAAAAGCAAAATGTTTGGTCTAACGGTCTCATAAGTGATAAGAACTTTATTCGTTTATTTTTTTATAAATTAACGCTATTAAAATACAAAATTTGATATAAAATATAATATAAATATAATATTTTATAAAAAATAAAATATAACATCCAATGTATTTTATATTTGTTTTAATAATATTTTTTATTTTTTATGTTTAATTACAACTTTAGTCCCTTTATTTTTATTGATTTATTAAATTGATGTTTTTATTTAAAAAGTCAATAATTTTGGTCATCTGTTTGATTATTTGATTAAAAAATGATAACATGACATATGAATAATTAATATATTTATATTGTTCTATATCATATAATTGATCTCACGTTATTTATAAAATATCAAATCGTTATTTTTTAATTCAAAAATCTAAAAGATCAAATGTGTTAACTTATAAAATAAGATAATCAATTTCATAAATTAATAAAAATAGATAAATAAAAACTACAATTAAATCTATTTTCTCATTTTTATTTTCAAAATAAGGCACCAATTGGACAATTCCTCTAAGCTCGTGTTGTTATGACTTAGTTTATCCAAATAAAAAGAAGGTAAAAAAGAATACAAGTGAATAGAAAAAAAAAACAAGTTAAAACTTATATTATTTTTAATTGCTTAGTCGAATAGAAGTATAAATGAAATGAACATAAAGTTAAATTTTTTATGTTTTATTTAACAAGTGAAACTATTTCAATAGTTAAATTTAGTATAAGAAAATAAATTTTCACTTAATCAATGAGAGTTGATATTCACTTAAATAGATATCTATATTTAATTTTTAAAATGCCTTAAATAAAATTATTTTTGATAGAACAAAAATATAAAATTATCGACTTTTAAAATAGAGGGATTAAGTTCGTTAATCAGTAAAAATAAAAGACTAAAACTGTAATTAAATTATATATATATATATATATATATATATATATATATTGTAATATACATGTTCTCTTCTATCAGAGATAATCTTAATCGAATCATTAAGAACATTAAATATAAATATTTTTAGTCATAATTTAAACTACTATTCATCACATTTATGATAAACCTTGTTGGTTTATTATTATAATTTTTAAAGATATAATTATTATAATTTTAGATGTATAAGTATACACATATCTTTAAATATGTGAATAATCAGGAACTTTCATACATACAATTATAGAAATGTAGCTCTAAATTTATTTTTGAATGTCTCTTAGTAAACAAAGAATTACAACAAACACAAACATCACTACAAGAATTTTTGAAGTTTGCGACATTTGGCCTACGACGGTTCTGAAATAACCGCCCTCACTACTACATTGCGGCGGTTCCCGAGGCGGTTTTCGTCAACCGCCGCCACCATGCCACCATATAAAGCACGCGATTTTCACCCTCACCACCAGTTTGCGACGGTTCATGGGGCAGTTTTAATCAACGGTCGTCGTTTAGGGCAATAAACCTTTATTGTGTTTCGTTTTTCAGATTTTGTAATTTCATTTGTCACTCCCGCGTGTATTCCTTTCTTAGCCCCGCACACATCCTTCCTCAACCCTAAAATTTCTGAAAACCCCCAAATCTCTCAACTTCTGTCAACCCTAAAACTTCTGAAGGAAACGAAATCGAAGACAAACAAAATCAACTTTTGCAAAGGTAATCGTTTCGTTCCATTTAACCGTTTAGTTCCAGATTGATTTGTTTGCATTTAATGGATAAACTGAAGTAAATAACATATGTTAGTGATTGGTTTGTTTGAGATTGGTTTGTTTGCTTTTAAAAATAATTTCCAGATTGATTTGTTTGCATTTAATGGATAAACTGAAGTAAATAACATATGTTAGTGATTGGTTTGTTTGAGATTGGTTTGTTTGCTTTTAAAAATAATTTCCAGATTGATTTGTTTGCATTTGAAACTAGTTTACAGATTGATTTGTATGCATTTAAAACTAGTTACAATTGATTTGTATGCATCTTGTATATATACTTTCCTATTATTTATAATAAACATAATGGAGTCCGACCCGCAAATATACACGGTGTGGTTATAACTTTTACTGATTGCTACCCTTCTATCTTTTTGTACTGATCTGATGGAAAACATGAGTTAGTAACTGATACTTACTGTTTTCAAATGACTGGAATAGGAAAGAGCAAAATTACAGGTTAGTGATAACAACGACCTCCCTGTGATTGAAGACAAACTTACTTAGATTTTCCACATCGTAACCGCAATTCTTAACATAAAACAGTGTACGGGTTGTAGGTAAAAACCTTTTGGCTCTTAACCTTTTCATCTATTGGAATGTTATGCATAACATGTGAGCAGCATGAATAATTATTCTATCAATATCCACATATATGAAATGATTACAGTGAAATGATTACAGGCAAAAATAAGTCAGTTTATGATTATAAAAAATGCAATTATATCATTTCAATCACGTTTGTAGAATCACGACCATTGCATGGCACAAACATAATAAACAGAGGTGTGTCATCTATACACGTCATTTTTTTTTTCTTCTTTTATGATATATCCCTTATTTTTATATTTATTCAACACTTTTTTTTTACGTTATAATATATTATATTTATTACATTATTATCTCTATTTTTTGGGTCAATAAATATATAGACATGGATAAATTATTTTCCTAATAAATACGATTTTTTTATTTTACTAATAACACAATTGATACTGCTTATAAAGATAAAATATAATTGATACTCTGAAAGGAAAAAAAAAAGGAAACGCTGGCATGCGGTCCCACGCATTAAAAAATCAACGGCTAAAAACGTCCAGATCACCATAGAATATTTACACCTCGCACGATTGGACACAATCGCTTCAAACCATCCACACCCATCGAAAGACTCACTACTACTACATTTCATCATCATTTTTATTACATTTAAAATAAAATTGTTTAAAAAAAAAAAAGTCATTTCCTCGCCACACCTTGTTTCGTGAAGCACAGTGCATCAAGATCTCTCTCTCTCTCAAAAACATTCTCTCTCTCTCTGAAACCGAAGATGAGCAAGGGACCGGGTCTCTATTCCGATATCGGCAAGAAAGCCAGAGGTGAATTAATGAATTATTATCCGTTATTGATTCCCTAACACTTTTCTCCAACTTTAATCAGAAAAGATTCTAATTATTTTCATTTGTTTTTGCTCTCAGATCTTTTGACAAAGGATTACAGCTCCGATCAGAAACTCACCGTTTCCTCTTACAGCACCACCGGAGTGGTAAGCTCTTCCAATTTCCAATATAATCAATCTATATATTCGTATGTATACACATCTTAAATTATATAATTATATGTGAGAGTGCGATTACTGGATTTATTGTTAAGATCTAGCTCAATGCTGTATGTCGCAGTTAGTTTATTCGCATTGTGAGTTTGATGATGATCGTTTTCTCTGTTCCTTTACATGCATCGTTAATAATTGCATCTCTATTATTTTAAATGCGTTACTATTTGCTTATATAAAAAAATAATGATAGTTGCCTCTCTTATTGATTTGATTCTAGAAAAAGATGTTGAATCGTGAAGTTACCTTCGAGAAATTATTTGAAATGAGCTTAAGTAATGAGTGATTCACATTACATTACGTGGTCACCACGTTAAGCTGATATCCGTATTGTGTAGATAAATAGTATCATAAATTCATCTTTGCAATTTTGTAAATAATAAAAAGAAAATTAAATTTGTACAAAAAAATTAATTAAATTAAATTAAATATATGATATTGGATGTGTCATCATCACTCATCACTAACTCTGCTTGAAATCCAATGTTTCTGTATAAACATGTTAGGTGGTGTTATATTTTTGTAGACTTTTTTTTTTTTTGCTTTCTGCTAGTCTGTTTTGTCGTAAGAATGGAGCATGTGGTTTTCAAAACATGTTGGACATGTCACATGTGAGTCTCTACAAAACATCAATTATCCTAGTTGTTGTACATAAAACATACTTTATCTTATTACAGTATGATTGTTTAAATAATCAAAAATGGCAATCTCTTGGATAGAAATTGGGTTGGGGAATAATACTATATGAACAATATATATGGGGAGACAAAGAAATTGAATGTTTAGAGCTAATTGGATTGTATGTCGAGTTGAACACAAGGGTTTTTATATTTTGATGTAATAAAGCTACATCAGAATTCAGAAAATAGCGCTACCATTGGATGGTGTTGGGAATCAGAAATTTTTAAAAGGCAACAGGCAAAATGTAGCATTATTACCGATGAAATTTTTAGGATTGTATGTCCGATGAAAGTTTATCATGCAGGTTATGCCATTTTCATGCCTAAAATCCTTGAGTTTTGAATTCTGATATATACCATATAAGTCAATAAATTATTTTAAAAGGGTGACACAGTTACAAGTTTTTGGAGTTGTGTAACATGTAGTAGAAACTATCTAACTAGTTGTGCAGCTTTACCAATTAATTATCTGATTATCTAGTATGTCGCTTCAGGGCTTAAGAAATTGTTTGGTGGTTGAAATTAGATTTGTGAGAAGTTTTTCGGAGTGCGGAGGTTGTGAGAATTTGTTTGGTTGTTGATATTAGATTTATTAACATCTAAGTAATTGAAAGTATATAACCAAGTTTGAGAAAATGCAAGATTGAGCACTGTAGTAAGGTGAGGTGAGAAATGAGCCAGAGGACAGGACATAGATTTAATACTGTTAACTAATTACTGATAATACTTTGACCAATTGACTTCTCTAATGGGAAGTTTATGTTGAATTCATGAATGTTGGAAGCCTTTTGTATGGGCAACTAAGAAGGTTTGAATCACCAAACTATTAGTGTTATTGTTATACTTATGCATTTCCGTAATTCCTTTTAGAATTTCTCATTACATGTTACGCACTGCATATGCTTATTGCCTAAAATTTGGGGATAACATGTTGATAGCAATGAAGGCTTTCCAAATCGGTTGTTCTGAAGGCAGTTACTTTTAAGTTCATTTTTTATTTTACTGTTATCACTTTCTTACCTTATTATTAAGAAATAAGCGCAGACACAGGCTTTCCATAATCAACAATAACCTACAACCCATGAATAAGAATTCATTCTTAGTGTAGTATAATAGTATTGCTGTGGGTTCATGTTGAAGGCGTTGCTTTACATCTAAGTGGCAGCTGATTCCAGTTTTATGGGGGTGGTTATTTACTAAAAGTATTATGTTTTCCTTCAAGCTGTCTGTGTCTGGAATTCATATGTTCTATTTAAATTCTTGTTTGACTTTGTACTTTCTGGTTATCACGGCGCTTTTGTAATACTAAGTATGTGCAACGATGATCACTTGAGACCATTTGCTAGGAGCAAAGTATGTCTAGTATTCACTTCAATATGGCTTTTTCCTTTTTCTCCTTTCAGGCCCTCACTTCAACTGCTGTGAAGAAAGGAGGACTCTCAACTGGAGATGTGGCAGCACTGTACAAGTATAAGAACACCCTTATTGATGTCAAACTTGACACAGCATCAATTGTGGGTTACTATGTCTTTTTAGATTATAATATTATATGCTCTTAAGTAAAACGTCTAATTTGGTTCTCTTTCTTCCAGATCTCCACGACCCTCACATTCACTGACCTTTTTCCATCCACAAAGACTATAGCTTCATTTAAGCTGCCTGATTATAGTTCTGGCAAGGTACTTGCTTCTTCTATATGGTAAATGATTGACTGCTGTACATGTTTCTGAAAATTTGTCTAATTTGTTTTTGGCAGTTAGAGGTTCAATACTTCCACGACCATGCTACCATAACATCAGTCGCTACACTGAAGCAAACCCCTACCATTGATGTTTCTGCCACTGTTGGTACCCCAAACATTGCAATTGGTGGTGATGCGGGCTATGATACTACATCTGGTCGTTTTACTAAATACAATGTTGGGCTTAGTTTCACGAGACCAGATTCATCCGCTTCAATAATATTGTAAGATTCTTATTTTGTCCATATTTCTGTTACAAAAATCTAGCAATGGTTCATATGAGCGAGAAATTGATATAGAACATGTTATTTCCTATCAGTGGCGACAAGGGTGACAGCATTAATGCATCATACTTCCACCATTTAGACCAATTCAAGAAGAGTGTTGCTGTTGCGGAGATAACCAGAAGGTTCTCAACAAATCAGAACACTATTACTGTTGGAGGGTCTTTTGCTATTGATCCTCTTACACAGGTCAAAGCAAGGCTCAACAACCGTGGAATGCTTGGGGCCCTCCTACAGCACGAGATCTTTCCAAAGTCAGTGCTGACTATTTCTGGGGAGGTTGATACGAAGGCCCTGGATAAAAAATCTAAGTTTGGGTTGGCAATTGCTCTCAAACCTTGAAGTTTTCCTTTTAACTTTAAAACGTGAGATTGGAAATCTAAACTCCAATTCAATATTTTTTTGGGCGGCCCTCGAAAGGAGGGCAGAATAATAAGTTCCACAGATGAGCGTTTCTAAGTTCTTTCTGAATGGACGAATCATTTCAATAACTCGGAATCCACCTATGGCTTCTGTTTTCCCATTTTTTGTTAAATTTTATGCTTTCATATTATGAATTCATTCTAACTTTGTAGTAGACATTCTGATCTATCTAAGGAAGTCTTGTTCTCTGGGAGGACTCTTATCAGTAGTGTTTTTGCTTAAAGATTGAATTTCCATATTTTCTGTTACATGGTTTTTTCAAATACACATTGGTTTGTTAAGCCCCTTACCATGATTTTTCAGTTTTCTAGTAATGGCTAGTCGGGGATAGTAATGGGAAGCGCTTGTTGGAATCCATAGTAATTGGCTTCATATCCATGTTCTGAAAAATATGTATCCAATTCCGTACTCGTGCTGCACCCTGAATTAATGGGAGTATATAATTTGTCCATTTTTTCTATCTCACATTTTATCTCTAACATTTCTTTATTTTTTTTTAATATTTCTCTTAGCACTTGCATTTTTTGTGCTTAAGGGGATACATGAATCTAAAGGTTCCATGCTCCATGTCACTTTGTTATATGAGGAAAAAACTTGACTAATAAAGGAATCTTATACATCTCTAGAATCAACAACCAACATTCCTCGACCCTTCTATTTTTTGTAAGACATTGAACCAACATAGCGGAACTTATCAGTTCAATATAAAAAAACTAACATACAAACCGAAGACTTTTAAGTCCCCACACCAGATAAAATTAGTGACCAAAGATAACAGTGAAATCACTTGTAAGCAACAACCATTTGGTCATAAACAATATGCCCAAATATATCTTCTACCCCGCTCTATCTCAAAAACAAACATTAACAAGCAATAGCTACACATTGGAGATCATATATCCATAATAAAGCTATACAAAACTTGAAAAGAAAGAGCTTTTCGACATTGCTCAAATAATCTTCACTTGTTAAATTGATAATAAAGGTCTGAATGCCTTCTGTGATTAAAACAATGGAGATGAAAGAGAAGATTACAAGTACACAATATTGAAGTTTAATGTGCCATTGAACTCAATGCAACATGGTAAAGGGAGTGAGGGTAAAAGCTCAACCAAAATGAGTTCTCCATGCATCAGCAAGCAAACTATACAACTGCTATTACTGCTCGGACATGTAAGCTAATTATATATTAGGACAATTTAATTCAAACCTCCATGTAAGATAGTAACATTTCAAGCATAACAATTAAATTTTAATCCTACCTCTAGAACAGACAGAAGCCAGTGTTTGCATTATTGCATCATGAATAAAATAGATTCTCAAATGACAGTATACCTAAATATCAACTATTAATTCAACCAAAACACTGTGTAAGCAAAACTGATTGAATTACCCGGATGCCAGTTCCATCTTAAGTACTACACATGACTTAACTTAAACATAACTAAATTCTAGTTATCTCTGCCCCTAATTCAACAATCTTAGCTCTGCCCTTAGATGCAATGCAAATGAGCAATATTACTCGAGAAATTAAACATGTGGCAATATAAATACAAAAAAAAAAGTGAAACATCTAAACAAACAGAAACTTTGACAGTGATAATGTCAAGCATTCCATTAAATTAAACAAAACATAACAACCTCAAAATTCTGAAATAATTCAGATCTAAACCACAAGTCGTTCAAACCATCAAGTTATAGCAGTAATACAAACAAAACTAGTAATAATAATATCAATAATCAAAAAAGGATTATAAAGAAAAAACATGAGAAACTAATCAATAGTTTGCATAATGTCTTCAGGAGCAAACTTAGTGCCCTTTTCCTTATCAGCAGCAGCACGACCCTTAGCCTTACGATCAAGCAAAGATTTACGATCCTTATCCAAACGAAGCTTAGTGATAACAACTTTCGAAGGGTTAACACCAACATTAACGGTTGAACCATTAACTTTCTCACGTGTTATGCGTTCGATGTGAATCACCCATTTCCTGCGATAAACTTGAACAACCTTTCCCTCGCGTCCCTTAAAAGTGCCTCTTACAACCTGAACCTCGTCGTCTTTACGAACGGGCATGGAACGCACGTTGTACTTTGAACGTAGGTCGCCGGAGAGAGGTGCGCTCATTAGAACGCGACGGACGCTTGACGGCGCCGTGAAATGAGCCTTGCGGCTCTTGCGACGGCTGCTTGAAACCCTTGGATTGAACTTCATTGTGTTTTGTGTTCTCTCACCTCTCTTTTCTGACGGCAACGATGAAATGAATGTATATACCAAATCTTTAAATTAGGGTTTTAGGTTTTCTTTTTCGTTTTTATTTTTTTATTGCTTATTTTTTATGTCTCTATTTGGATAGGGTCTTCCATGCACAATTTGGGGATATGATTTGGGCCTTAAGACTAATTTAAGTTTTGCTACTTACACCTCTTTATTTTCGTGCTATATCCCATAAAACTAATAAAAAATTGGTAAAACCCATCACATGGTTCTTTAAATTACACAAAAATAACAAATTAGTCATTAATTTTTAATTTAAATATGTAGTTAGTCTCAATAAATATATTATTTTTATTTTCATTTTTATAAATTTTTTTGTTTAGATTTAGTCTATGTAAAGTTAAAAATTGATTTTGGTCTCTAACGTCAAATCAAAATTAAGAGAATTACGAATTTTTCAAAAACAGTTAAAATTCTTTTTTAATTTCTATTCATATTTTCTTGATAAAAAAATACTAATTATTAAATGATCAATAAATAAATTTATTAACTAATAATATAAAATATTTTAATTTTTAATATAGCATAAAAATGATATGTTGGTGTCAAATTTGTCTTTGGTGTTTGTAAATGTTTACAACGATGATCCAAATCTAAATTATCTCAAATTTTTAATAAATTCATGTAATTCTTAAAAAAAAATTAATTGTAACAATTATAAGAACATAAATTATGAATCTAACTTTTAGAAAAATAATTGAATTAGAGAGAATTCAAATAAGATATATATTAAAATTATTGAAATTAAATGTAAAAATAAATATATTTAAAAAAATATTAAATTTTGAAATGTTTCATAAACTAATCTCATATAAACGTCTTATATTCATTTTCATAATTTTTTAAATAGACAAATTGAATTCACATAAATATCGTGTATTCCTAGCATACGTCAGATCCAGGTTAGGCCAGAGGTTTTCTTAAACAAATAAGATTAAAATTTATAACAAAGTTTAATTAGTTAAAAAAGTCAAGTTACATGTCACCTAATAAGTCTTTTAAGCCTATTAAATCAGTATATTTAAATAAATATAAATAATATTTTTTTACTGCTATAATTATTATATTAAATTTTGATTTTTGTTATATATTTAACTTTGAGTAATTTACGCATATTAATCTTATTTAGTTTTTTTTCATATTTAAATTTATCATTATAAAATATAATTTAAGTATAATGTTTATAAAATTATATTTTTCAAAAATGTGATGTTAAATATCAAAATATAACTTAATTTCATTGACATATTAACTCATTAATCTATTTAAATATATATTTAATTGCTTATTCAAAAATATTAAAATGAAATAGGATTTAAACTAGCTAATATGTCATACCACACTTTTATCAAGATCACATGCGGACCTAAAAAATAAGTATATGACAGGTTACATGTCCAATTTAATCCTTGAAATTTTTTTGAGACCAAGCTCAGACCTATTTCATCTCATAAGCATGAGGGTAAATTGGTCGATTTGGTTGATTTAAAAATTATGAGTGACAAAAAGTTTACCAAATTTGTGCAATGCACGGAAACCTTACCCCATATCTCAATTATCATTACCCATATCCCACAATATTTACAAACCGTCCATTTTACTCTTTTTTTCATAAAAAAAAAAAAAAATAATAAAAAAATAATCTCAAAAGATTAACTAGCAAAGACTTATGAAATATTTTTACATTTCAAAAAAAAAAATAAAACTACCACCAAACTTAATTCTTTTAAGTTTTACTGAATATGTTTGGAATCTTGTGACACACTTAGTGTTTTTATAAATATTAAAATGACGTTTATTTAGTTTGATGGTTTTGTATATCTTTATTGATTAATTAATTTTTAATATCTACAAATGTTAGTTAATAAAAAAATATTATTTTATCATGCATACCATTAATCTCATTAAAGTATATTTTAAAATGTATTAAATATATTTTATAAGTGATTAAATAATATTGTAAATTAACTCACCGTTTGTAAATCGATTTATAGAAGTTTTAAACTCATTCAATATATTTCATAATAGATCAATCCACTCACTTGCCACTCGATTCACATACTTCTTCGAAGTTTTGTGAATCAATTCACTCTTATAAATCGATTTACACTTTTTTAAAATAAAATTATAAATATTTAAAAAACTTATAAATTGATCCACAATCTTACAAGTGGATTCACACAACCCATTGAATCAATTTTCAACCCTTACCAATAAGTTATTTTATTAAGTAAAAATGTTTGCACTTTCATCTACCAACTCATACATTTTAAATATTAATAGAACCGTCGTTAAGAAAAATAACACTTTCATTATTTATCATCATAAATTATTCTAAACATAATAACAAAAATATTCAAAATTTTAATAATCAAAGAATAATTAAACATATTTCGTTTATGTATGTATTAAAAGTGTTTGTAAGATAATTTTATAAAAACTTAAAAATGTGATTTTTAAATTTTTTTTTTAAACTTTTAGAGATAATAAAATATACATAACTCCTTAATCCATTTTTGTTTATAATTCATGAGTGTTTTTGTTGATGAAGAGCGAAATTTGTCAAACGGCTACGAAACAATAGATGGAGCATTATCTAAAATGGTACAAACAAAGTCGATAGATTGACCAAAACAAACGAGGGCGTCAACATATAAATTTGTCGCACGATAGATACAATAAGGACTCGTTTGATGGATATGATAAGAGACATGATAAAAACAAGTTATCATATCTTTAAATCAAGTGTTTCATAGGTCAATAAGATATAATAAGTTTATTCAAAATTCTATTTTTCTCTAGTTGAAATTTTTATCATTAACATGAGCTTAGTTAGAAACCAATAAGATAAAATAATAACAATAATTTACTCAATTACTCTTATAAAATATAATTTAAATTATATAATTGAAATATAATAAAATATAATTATAAAAATAATTTATAAAATATAGTCTAAAATATAAAAATGTAAATCTAATCAAATATAAATATTAAAATAATTAATAGATTTGATATTAAACTTAAAAATGAAATATTAATCATTAATTTAAAAAATATTTATGATTTTATCTCAAGGGGTATTTTCATCTTTTTATATAATTTAATGAATTAGTATTAAAAATTATAAAAATATAAAAATTAATTAAAATTTAAGAATAAATATATTTTGTTTATAAAGGTATTTTTTTTTTCATTTATGTAATAAATATTATGTCTTTATTTACATTCTAATAGATAAAATTGAACTATCTAGTTACTCGTGATTTATTTTTATATTAAATTATTTATTTAGTAATATCAATACATAATTTTAATATCAAATTATTTTATTACCCATTTAATTTTTTTGTTAGTTTATAAATATTTAAAATATAATAAGTTGATTTTAAAATAAAATTAATATATATTAAATACATGACCAAATAAAATATTATTATCTTATTAATTATATATATATATCATTAAACGTAAGGTATAATAATATTTATCATATCATTATACCGTATTTTATTATTATCCAGTTTTATATCTAACGTATTTATATTCTATAGTACATGTCAAACAAATCCGAACAATGTAAGAAATATCCTTGATAAAATCAGGTCGAAGATGAACTATAATTATATATATATTTTGGTCCTAGTAGTACATCTATATTAGCCATGATAGTTACGATTTCGGAGTTAATTTCCACATGGTGGATAGTAATGTTAAATTGTATAATGAGTATTTATTTCTTATTATATGATTACATTAAAATTTAAGACGAGTACTTATTTCTTATTATATGATTACATCAAAATTTAAGAGTAGAAAGTAGAAACGGTCCAGTGGGGTAATCAGCTTATTAGCTCTTCAAATTATATTATAGGGAAAATAAAAAGGAAAAGGAAATCGCTTGGCTTCGGTTATGGCATCATCTAAATGGTTAGTTACCACTTCCCCGTGAGATGAGAAGAAGAAAATAATTTGACTTTCTATCTAGTGCTTCGTCGGTGACTCTAGTTCATATGGTATTTTATATAAATAAATACTTAATGGACCTATGCCCTCCTTCTTTTCACCCAAAATTAGATAAGTAAAATAAATTACATAATTACTGATATTATTAGAATATGTATCATATATTTTTTTCAACTTAGTCTTCAAAGTTATGTAAGTTTCTTTATTATTTTATTTATAAAAAGGAAGTATTAAGTAAATAAATAATAAATGATATTATACATTTATAAAAAAATGCTACAATTATATTTCATTTATAGGTTGATAAACAAAAATAAATTGATAAAAATTAACATATTTAATTTAAAATATATTAATTTTTATTGATTTATTTTAATATTATGAATATGATAACTGAAATATTAAAATTAGATACATGAATTTTTTTAAGGAGTACACGATTTGCCATTACAAGTAGGGGTAGTAAGTTGTGGTATGACATGCACTATAAACTTATTTTCTTAAGTCTAAGATGAACTTATTCAAATTCTTTTATGATCTAATTAAAACTCAATTTCTTAGAATCTCTCATTAACAAAAAATATAAATTACAAAATATGATTGTATTGCTTACCTAAAAACTTCGTATTCACTTTATTCAAAGATCTGTGTATTCAACTCTTTTTTTTATTCAATGTATTAAACATTTTAAAAATTTAAATTTTGCTCTATTCAATTTAAATTTAAATTTTTAATTTTTTAACAAATATATATATATTTTTAATGACATTTGATGAATACTTGTTAATATGACCATAAAAATTAAACCATAACAGAAATATTTTTGTCCGCATCCGAAATTCTGGATTTATATTTGTATTATCTTGATATTTTTTTGATTCAATTTATTATCTTGACATTAAAAAAAAAAATGAAATAAGCAAAGCGAAATTGAAGTGGGCATTTAAGAGTGATCACATGTATCATTAATACCCTTCCCAAACCATATTTAATGTGACCTTCCGAAACGTACTCCATTGAAATTGAAATAGCAAGTAGCAAACATTATTATTATTATTATTATTATTATTATTATTCAGACAATATTGAAAACTGTGAATGTAGAGTGTGATTGAATTCAAAGGAATTGAAAGCAAGGACAAGAGACACAGATGAAGGGTTGGAACCAATTCGGTGTTATTGAAACCATTTACGAGGAAGAACGTGAATTCTCTTCCTCTTCTTCCCCTTCCCCTTCACTTTCACCTTCCTTTTCTTCTTCTCCTCCATCCCTTCACTCCACAGTAAATGCTTGGTTCGTACTCTTTCTTTTCTTCTTCTCTCCTTTCTCTATATTTTTCTCTTTTTTTTAAAAAAAATAAAAATAAAATAAAATTCATCTACTCATTCATATTCATAACATAGTATACCATATTACTTCCCCTGCCCCAAAATTATATATTCCCTCTAAATTAAAAAAGTTATGATGATTTCATTTAGGACTATCGATTCTGGATGTGAAACAGATGTGTTGATACGTGTAGAAGGAACTTGTTTTCGTCTCCATAAGGTTTGTTCATTAACCATTGATGCCACTTTGTTATTTATTTGTTGTTTAGTATTAGTACATAATTTGCTCTACTAGTAATATTTAGAATAATTACCTTAATTTAATATTCTCTTTTGTTTTTTCCATCAAAATTGTGTATATATTATATCTTGATTTTGTTAGTATTTTGGATCAAATTAGCTCAACCAAACAGTCTCTGAATTAGCTGTAACCTAAAAACTATGACTCTTTTTATTTTTATTTTTTTGTGGTGCACTAATTTTTAATTAAGAGTCATAGTCTTGTAACCGTAAGACTGTGACTATTGATATGAATGTAAGGCTGAATTATAGTAAAATTTGCTAATTTAGGGTTGATGTGGAATCATGACTTAAAACGATTGCAATTATTGGAGTAGAATTTGTTTCAAATTATAAGATTTGACATGATGAATTAAGCACTGTACTGCAACTTAGATTCCAATTAAAAGTGGTATGGTCTACCAAACAGGCTTTATGAATCTATCAACCCTAGGAAAAAAATATCACACCAACAGTAGCAGACACTACTCTCTAACTGTAATTTGCTCAAAACAATTTTTACACGCAGGTACATGTCTTCGTACTCAATTGAAACCAGACTTTGGTTTCATATACATGAACAATTTGTTCTGTTTTTGGAATCAATTTTGTCCGTTCTAAAAAAAACAAATGGTTCAGGAGCATAAACTAAACCATTATTTTGAATCTTAAAGTTACAAAATATTAAATTGTTTAATTAAATTTTTTAATTTATACGAAAAAAACACTTTCTAAAATAGTTGATAGAAAATAATATTTTGTTTGACATTAAATAATGTAATAAAACATAAGTTTGAGATCTTAAATTAATGGACGTATATAATTTCAAGAATGAAAATGTTTGTTTACTCTTAGATTTTAAATTCCATATTTTATAAAAATCACACATTTTTATAAATTATGCAATTTAGGTCATGAGAGACATTCCACTTTATCTCACAGTTGAGATCAATGATGGCATGAATAATGAAAATATTATAATTTGATGTTTCTTTAGAAAATGAAAAGTAAGAAACAACATCTATCTAATTTGGCATAATTGTAAAAACCCAATCACTAGGTGTTAATTTTGCAAAGCTTTTTCACTTTGAAGAACGCTTTGTTTTATTATCTGAAAAGGTCTTTAAAGTCTCGCTTTTAAAATACAAACAAATTAAGACATTCCTTTCATAAAAATATGCGCAACACATACATCCACTTTGTATTGTATAGTATTGATCATAAAACGACGTGTCGCATACGCCTTACTCTTTTCACCTCTTCTCGCGTCTTTTTCATTTTCAGGATCGTATCATACCACGAAGCTTATATCTTAAACGACATCTGTCGGGAGTCTTTGACTTCACTCTCTCCCCACCGTTAAACATAACGGCCGAGACTTTCAACTTAGTGGCAGAATTCTGTTACGGACGCAAAATTCAGTTATCGCCTATAAACGTAGCAGCCGTTATAACGGCGTCGGAGTTACTGGGAATGAGGGAAGGAGAGAATCTGCGTGAAGTTGCGGAATCGTATTTTGAGAGAATTGTTTGCATTGACGCGTCGACGATTATGCGTTCGTGCTTGGCTCTGTTTCCTGATGCTGAAACGACAGCGTCGCTTGCGAGTAGATGTATTGAGGCGCTGATTTGGGAAAACGACAATGTGGATGATAGTGTTTTGGATGTCGTTGTGGAAATGCAGCCTCGTGATTTTCAAATGGTCGTTTATTCGCTGAATGGAAGGTTACGTAACCATGACTTTCTATACAACTTGGTCCATCTTTATTTGAAGGTACTCCCATTAGTAATCTTTTTTATTTATATTTATATTTGAGTAAGTAGTAGCATAGTAGTGAAATTTGTGTGTTTGGTATATGTGAAGGAAAACAAGTACGGCAAACTAGCCGAGGAACAGAAAACAGAAATATGCAATTCAATAGATTGTACAAAGCTCTCACCTCGTACTCTAGTAGATTGTGTTCAAAACCCCATAATGCCACTAAGATTCATAGTTAGAGCAATTCTTGTAGAGCACCTCACCACTCGCCGCACAATTACCGAAGCAGCGGCCACTACTACTACTACTACTTCTGCCGGTAATGTTCAACAACAACTAGAAGTACAACGAACATCACTCAGAGAATTTCTCCAGCGCGACTCGGCTCGGCGCCAAACAGCTCAGCTAAAAGAAGCCATGAATTCCACCTTCTCTCGTATTCAAACCCTTGAGAAAGAGCTTAGTGGAATGAAGAAGATTCTTCAAGACCATGAAGCTGAGGAAGAAAAAGAGAAAGCGAAAGAGCGGAGGGACAGTGTTTTGAACTCAGAACGTTCTGCAAGTTTTCATTTTGTTCCAATTGATAATGAGAATAGTAAAATACAGAGAGGTGGAAGAGGCTCTGTTTCGTCTTCAGGGTTTGTGCTTGATAACATGATCACAAACAAAAATAATGAAATGGTTAAGTATAAATATAATGTTAGTTCTTCTCAAGGATCATGTCATGATGGGAATGTTGGTACTCCTAAGAATACCACAAGTTTTCGGCATAGGTTTATTACTGGCCTTAAGAATACATTCAAGATATCCAGTACTGCATCAAATTAAAGGATCATCAATGATTGTGAGTGTGACTCATTGATTTCAGAGTAATGTTTTGCTGTTCATGGGAGAATATTCAAAACATATTTTATCATTGTTTCCTTTTTATTTATGCTTCTTGCTGTCAAAAATCAAAATTCGTCTTTATTTTTTTTTTAAGATTTTTTTTTTGTTCTGATAGGTCAAAGACTCAAAGTTATAGTTGTGTATTTTGTATCAATTTGTCACTTTTTTATTTCATTTCTTCTTTTTTGTGTATTTAAATGTGTCTTCTAATTTCTATTTGTTAATATAGTTCTCATTGATGCATATTTTTTTAGTGAATTTGATCCACGGAATTCTTAACAAAAAAAGAGTTTAATAAAACATTTAATTTTAATATAATCAAAACTATAATACTGCACCTCACACATCTATGAAAACCAATTTTTTTATTTATTTATTATATATATATATAAATATATATAAATATTGGAATTTTGATTCAGACTCTTCTAGATATCAATATTGATACCATTTTTTGTTTTTTTTATATAAATATTGGAATTTTGATTCAAACTCTAAACATTAATATTGATTCTGGCCACGACTATAAATCCCAATTATTAATTTAACTTAATCAAGGCATGCCTCATTTTACCCAGGGTCACATCAACCCATAATTTCATTAAAGATAAAGGATGTGTCATATTTTCACCAACATCCATCAAGTGTGTATTTGGTTATGTTATAAAATTAATTTCAGTTAAAAGCAAATTGAAGTTAAAATTAAAATTGATTTTAATGATGTAAAATTAATTTTAATATATTTAATTGTTGATAATTGATTATATTTTCATAATTAATTATAATTTATAATTGTTATA
Organism: Cicer arietinum; assembly: GCF_000331145.2. Lineage (NCBI taxonomy): Eukaryota > Viridiplantae > Streptophyta > Magnoliopsida > Fabales > Fabaceae > Cicer > Cicer arietinum. The sequence goes on along the minus strand of NC_021167.2, from coordinate 3,536,546 downwards.
TTTAATTAGTCTAAAATATATTATTATATATCTGGATTTCTACCCCTTAACAAATTGCAATGGCTTGAGTTTTATGAGAAACAACTGCAGCTGTGTATAGTTGTATGAAAGAAGAATAATTGGTTACACATACAAGTTGTAGGATACATAAAATACCCTACAATGGAATGAAGTTAAAGTGGTAAACAGGTAGACATATGAGATAATCATATATATCGTGATTACTGATGTGGCTGCACGCACGCACAAATTGGAAATCCCACACACACTCCAAATTAAAAACTAAAATAACCCCATTTCTAATCCGCCACACACACCAACCTAATCATTTTTCCACTAAACGTGACCACACAGGATACGTAGCTTCTTCTACCACTGATCCACCACAAAACGATAACGAACCATGTCTCTATCGCTGCTTTCTTTGTTTCTCATACTTGTTCAGACTTGTATTATTTATTAAAATTACACTAGTTGCGCCACGGAACACTAACTGAAAAGTATATATAAACCGTTACGGAGCCTGTGCCTCTGGCGCGTCGTACCAAACCGCTTTCACTCATTCTTTTCTGCTTATGAAAATGTGTTCCGTACAAGCACTGCGTTCACCGTGTGGGGGTGGAATATTCCAGAACATCGAATGCGGGACATCGACGGTGGAGAAGAAGTTATTAGGATTTGTTAATTTCCACCCCGGGTTTAATGCCGTTGGATCAGGTCGTTGTCGTAAAAGATTATCGAAGCCGATCACGGCGAAGGAGGATCATGAATCGTCTCTTGCCGATGACGGTAACGGTGCTTCTAAATACCAGGGGATTTTTGTGAATGAACGAAACTGCGTCAAAAATGAACCTGATTCATCTTTCACTAATCACTCTTCTGCATTTTCTGGTACTATATTTTTAGTTTATTATTATTGTTAGTAGTTTCTATTAATTTCAATTGATGTTTTCACGATTCTATTTATGACATGCATGCTAAACAGAAATTATTCGATTGAGTCGAATACTCAAATGTGTGTAATGAATCGTGTAAGGAATATTCTTATGTTTTACAATAGACGTGTTTAAGATTCTAGCACTAGCACCTTATACGGTGCAGCTGCTTCAGAACCGTTGGATTCAAATGCAGTTTGAATCTGGATCTAAATCTAATGGTTCTGCGGTGGACTCTCGTTAAAGATCAGGGGCAAAAGCTATCAAGGTGATTTTCCAAATGAACAAAAATAGTTAAGTGTAGGTTTGGTTTCATGATAGAGAGAACAAAAAGTGATTCCAAACACATAAAAAATTGATTTAGACATATTTGAGTGATGCGATTAAAATTGATTTTGATTGTAGATTAAAATTGATTTTGATTGTAGAATGAATTATAACTTAAAACTATGATTTACAACTTTTGGCTCCAAACATAATTTTTAACACTCAAATTTATTATTCAACTCACTTGGCACATTCACTTATACATGCAGGTATCAAATACATATCATTTTATATTAAATTCACTTTTAACAAAAATTGATTTACTTGAAATCCGTTTTTGTCACAGCAGAACTAAAGACAGACACTTAATATGTGGTAATTTCTAATTATGAGTGGCATGATTATATGATCTTAAGAGTGATAATTCAAATCTTTAATCCAGCTATGATCTAGCTAGGTAAAAATCTTAGCAATTTGTCGAAAAAAGGGAATTCAACAAACATTTTGTGGCACGATTGTCCAATCCAGAAGCTTGATAGACAACAACTACTTCAACAAAAAGGCTGTGTCATTTGGTTAACTGGTCTCAGTGGTTCAGGTTTGTGAAATTCAGTTTCGTTTTAGATAGTAGTTGTTTCTGCATGTTTGCCGTAGTTCATTGATTTCAAGCTCTGTAATAAGCACACAGTTGTGTGCAATAACAGAGTCCTGGTTCTGTTAATCAGTCCTTAATGTGTCGAGGATTCGTTGGTGATTTTATTTGTAGTTCTTGCATTTGATTTCATTTTTAATATGCAGGCATTTGTCTTACAAGATACGCACATGCAGAAACAATTAACACTCATTTTTGAAATATCTCATGTTGTTGTATGATTAAATAGTTTAACTGCTGCAACGTCTTGTTTAAAATGTACCATTCTCTGCTATTTTTCTTCCATGTACCAGTTTTGTCTTCTCTTTTTGCCAACCATTGCAACTGATTGCTATTTTTTCTTGATAGGAATAATAAGACGAACACACTAATAACCCGGCAGTTTTTAACTAGTACATAACAAATCACATTTTTGGTTTATATATGACATCGATTACTTGATATATATCATGTGAAAGAGGATAAAATGCATAAACACTCTAGACTATATATCTGTCTATCCAGCTGAAGCACTTTAAGATGGGACATGTACTTCTATCACTTTTCCATTAGATTGTATTCTGTCTGTGTAGACAGACGGCTTATGCTTTGCATTGTAGAGTCCTAAATTACAATGCTGTAGTGTACTGAATACTGATCTTTTGTTGATCTTCCTTCGAACCGAGATCTATACTTGTTTATCAAGCTCTGCTTTTAGTTTATGACTTATAGTTTAGTTGCACTTACTCATGTGAAATCAAAATTGGACTCTGTATAATTACCAAAAAATAAAACAAAATGTTGTTGTTTTGGCTATACATGTCAATCCAAATGAATTTTCTTGGCTTTCAAAACATAAGGCAACAAAGTTTGTTATGAATGATTGTTCCACCTTTCCTGAAGTAGTTTGACTATTTTTTCCAACTATAATTATAACCGTCACTGCTGTAGAACATCTACAGATAGTGAAACAAGAAAGTGAAAGCAATAATGTTCAGTTTATTTAGAATATCAACATATTCCCGTACCTTTCATTCTTTTAGATAGTATATACCAGCACTATTTCTCCATCTGATTAATTAGAATCTTAGACATTAATTTCAGGAAAAAGCACTGTTGCATGCGCTTTGAGTCGAAGCTTGCACTTGAGAGGTAAGTTAACTTATATCCTTGATGGGGACAATATTCGACATGGTCTAAACCGCGATCTTAGTTTCAGAGCAGAAGATCGTTCAGAGAACATAAGAAGGATTGGTGAGTTACTACCCACTTTCTTCAATCTTGCACCATTTTTGCTATATTATTTATGGGTAGTCTAACATCATGAATGGTGTCTCAGGTGAAGTAGCAAAACTCTTGGCAGATGCAGGAGTTATTTGCATCGCCAGTTTAATATCACCATACCAAAAGGATAGGGATGCTTGCAGGGCTCTACTGCCCAAAGGAGATTTTATTGAGGTACATTTTTATATGGTGAACCAAATGATGCAGGTAGTTTGGCACCTGTTAAGTGCTGACAAATAGTGGACACTACAATTATTGAACATGACAAGATGTTCTTCATTGCCTATGCAATCTTACATCCCTCATCCCATACATGTTGTAGGTTTTCTTAGACGTGTCACTAGCTGTGTGTGAAGCAAGGGACCCAAAAGGTCTATACAAGCTTGCTCGAGCTGGAATGATCAAAGGTATCTTAGTTTTTATTTTTATTTTTATTTGTGCATCACAACTATATTTACATGGCATCTTCTAGGTATTATGTTTAACAATCATGTTTATGCTGGGTTGTTATTTAACTATATTAGCTTCAGCAGCTTAGCTTTATAAATTATGGTTGTTTATCTTTTTACTGCAGATTGATTTGTGCATCATTATTGAATTATCTATTTGGAAATCTGCAGGTTTCACAGGGATAGATGATCCATATGAACCTCCATGTAGCTGTGAGGTGTGTATTTATTGCATTGTAGAAATGTTATTATTGTTAAAGAGGAATCAGATGAACTAATGTATATACCATTCTAGCGTTCTATGAGAGTATTTTAATTCTCTATGCCCGTCGCCCAGGATCCACCAACCTTGAAAGGAAAATTTGATCTTAAATTTGCGATGTCAGAGTAATTCAACTCTGTTTTTCCTCAATCAAACCTCTGCTAAAGTTTCATTAAATTGATTACACTTTTGCATTCTCTTGCAGATCCTATTGAAGCAGCAAAAAGGAAGTGACTGTATGTCTCCAAGTAATGCGGCAGAAGTAGTAATATCCTACTTGGAGAAGAATGGGTACTTGCGGGCCTGACTATGCTTGAATGGGGTCTTTCTTATTTGTTGTAGGTATGTTGTACAACAAGTCTGGCGCACACAAAAAACTGCTTCTCCAAGCTTCATGGAATTCATTGCTAACTATGCATCTGGTTTCATCCGAGGCAGATAGAGTCATATTCATGTTGTATTTATGACTTCACTATATAGGTGGCATTAAGTGAGGTGGATCTGTGAGGAATGAGTTGGTCTTGATTGGTACTATGGTGTAATTAAAAGAAAGTAAGATTTAAATGTATATTATCCGTATGTTTTGGCAATAAAATGTTTGTCATATTGGTACAAGTTGTGAAGATTTGTTTGCTATCCAAATGTAACATCTATCCGCAATTAGTCACTTGGAGTCATTGGCTTTGACATTTCTTGTTAAATACTCGATGCTGGTCTGCTGGTATAATAAGACCCAAACACTATAGCTTATTGAAGACTAAAGTAATGGCTAATATTGTGATAGAAACGGGTACCAATTAGATATATTTGTGAATAACAACTGATTTTATTAAATACTAGTATTTGGAGAAAGATTCTCAATCACACAGTTATACCCTTAACTAGAATGAAAATGTTATTAAGAAAGAATGCAAAGGACCCGATACCTACCTAGTTTCGAGAGCTTGATTTTCTCCCTCCCAAAATAACCACTCTAATAATTTCCAGATAACCAACTATCCTTGCCATTTTTCTCTTTATTCTTGATGCAAAAATACACAACTTAGACAAACATAATTAATTAATAAAACATAACTGCAACTACTGACTTATATAAATACAACTTCCACTAACTGGTCAGTTGTGGTATTTTTTTACCTCACCTTTTGTACTGTTCCTTAATGAAAGGTCTAACAATACTACCCCTCAAAAGAGTCCCCTTCTCCTTGAGGTGAAATGAAGGGAATTGCTCATTGATAATATCAATTAATTCCCTTGTGGCTTCAAATGCTGGAAGATTCTGCCACTAAATGAGCACCTCAACAGAGTCATTTCAATTTTTACGGACAACTTGAACTGCAGCAGGGAATACTTGAAGTTCTAAGTCTTTTGAGAGCATCGGTGGAAGTGGTTGTGGAGTAGCTTTCTTCAACAGTGATGCATGAAAAACAAGATGTATTGTACTCTCTGCTAGTAAAGCTCATTCAGAAGCAACTGGACCAATGCACTTGACTATCATGATATGGTCCATAAAAACGAGAGTTCAGTTTTTCATTACATTTCTTAGCAAGAGATTTCAGTGTATAAGGTTGCAATATCAAATAAACCCAATCCATGTGGTCAAAGTAATAGGACATATAGATTGATCTACATAGGCTTTCATATGTGCTTGACCTTTCACCAAGTTTTCTTGTAAGTCATGGAGAATATGGTCCCTCTTTTGAGTCAATACATTGACTTTTTTTTAACTAGTGATGGATCTTTCAGCAAATAAGGAAGATCTCGACCATATAGGACTTTAAGTGGTGTTAATTTCAATGAGCTATTACAATTACAATTGGTGTAAAACTAAAATCACTTGCTATTGTTTGGGTTTGGTTACAATGGGGGCATCTTAAATAAGTTTTCAAACACTTGTTCACCACTTATGAGTGATATGCAGAGTTAAATTTTAATTGAAAATGAGTATTGGTTATCTTAAACAATTATGATTGAAAATTATTAAGGAAAATATTGCCTCTATCCGATACCATTACATTAATTTATTTTTATATTAAATTCAAATACAACAATATTACATTGATTTAATTATGTCTCAAAAATATTAGTTATCATCAAATTATTATATAAGAATATTAAATTTAATATTTAAATGTATTTTTAGTCTTTACAAATTTATCATTTATTGTTTCTAGTCCGTGTAAAAAAAAATTATTTTATTTTTAGTCATTGTAGATTATTACTTTGTGTTTTTAATTTTTGTCTTAGTCAATGTAAAATAGATTTATATTGAAATTGGTTAATGTAATATTATTTTAATATTTATTTCGAAGATAAAATCAATATTCTACTTATTACCGATAATTAATTTTAATATAAATAAATTCTGTAAGGATTTTTGCAAAAAAAAATTCGTAGGGATTAAGTAAAAACGTCAAAAGACTACAAAAAAAATTTTCATAGATAAAAAGAAAAAAATAGTATATTTGTTGGAAAAAAAAACATTTAAATCAAAATTCAAAAACTCTAGTTGATTGGATCAAAATTCCCTCAATTCTACCGAACTCGTCGCCAGCCCCACCCAGAAAAATACCCGGGGCAGGAACCTCCTTACGGCGGTGTGAAGCGAAATTGTGGAAGGCTATTGCGACACCGAGAATACGGAGTTGCACGTCTCGCCAGAAACTGAAGCACAATCCCTTAGATTGTTGTGTGAAAGTAATAAACTCTATCACACAGTAGTGATTAAGAAAAACCCTAACAATGGGGAAGAAGCAGCATAGCAAAGACCGAATGTTCATAACCAAAACAGAATGGGCAACGGAATGGGGAGGTGCCAAATCCAAAGAAATTCGCACCCCTTTCAAACGCCTTCCCTTTTATTGCTGCGCGTGAGTTCTCTTACTCTTTTTAGCTTCCTCCTTTCACTCAATTTTTCATTCAACTTTTATTTTTTCTTGATAATAATTTGTTTTATTTTTCAGACTTACATTTACACCGTTTGAGTTTCCAGTTTGTACACCTGATGGCAGCGTTTTTGATGTTATGTAAGTATCTCTTTGATCCTTTTTTGTCTCATTATTTTAAGTTTTCTATGTTATGTATTACTGTGATTTTCTAGAAGTTAGTTTTTACTAAAATCATGGTGTCACTGTGATTCTCTGAAACTCACTGCCAATTCAAATACGTAGTTAGTTGATAATAATTTGGTTTTGCAATTTGGTTCCAGGAACATAACTCCTTATATTATAAAATATGGTAAACATCCTGTCACTGGAGCTCCTTTGAAACAACAAGATCTCATTCCACTAACTTTTCACAAGAATTCTGAAGGTTATTACTCTTTTGCATCAGTTTTGTGATTCTTTTGGCTTTATTTATTTTTTCATTGAGTTCATTGCTTGGGGATAGTTGCAAATTGATCTTTGGATTGTGAATTTGGTTGATTATTATATTATTTTATAATTTGGTTGATTATTATGTCTTGGAATGGAAAAACCCAGTGTTAGGAACAAAAAACACTGCACAGCATACCAGCATGTTACCACCTTATTACATCACTGAGTTTAATACATGAAGTTAGCACATGGAAGACATTGATCATCATAGGATATTATGGTGTTGGTTGCTCTAAGTAGCTGACTTCACGTATTAGGAAAAACATTCGATTGTTGTTATTGTGAAGAGTGTATTAAATGTTGCATTCATTTGAGCTTTTTACCCTTTTTCATGCAAATAGTGTTCACTATTTGAATAGGTATACACTAAAAAAGATTGCATCAGATTTGTCAAATGGGGTGACACGTTTGTTTCCTTGGTTTTTGTTGATTAGAAAGTGAGGGTATTTAGGAGAGAAATAGGTAAACATTTGTGACACACCCACAAGCCTACCTGAAAAGAAAAGGAAGAAAATTGAAGCTACTTTTCTAGTTACTTTGATTGTATTGTAATGAAGGATGATACATAGGTGTTTTGACCCTTTCAGTTTTGCAAGTTTTAACGGTGTGAATAGAGAAGCCTCTATGTCAGAGAATCAGCATGCTGTGCAACGTATCTGTTATGTTATAAACAATTATTGGTAATTTAGCTCCATTCACTAGCTTTAGAAGTTTAAAGATTGAAATAAATATTTAGAAGTGAACAATGTACTATTGTAGTATAAAGGAGAATTATGAAAGATTTTGTACCACTGTAATGAGGCAGCCTATAGCTTATGTCTGGGATTTGTTTTGGGTCACACTTTCTACACTGAATCTACAACAATCAATAAAAGTTAATTTAAGTGGCGTGTTTGGAAGAATTTACTAGGATTTTATTTTAATACTGCCCTACCGGACAATAAATTGTACATCTTACTACCATAAAATTTATTTAAGAACTTAATATTATTTTCTACAAATTGAGATTCTGAGCTCTTACAGACTAACACATATGGATGTGGTGACATGACATTGACATGAGTTTCTTTTAGCTTAACTAGTAGTTCTCAAGTTCAAATCCAGTGTTGAGAATGCAACTGAGCAAAAACTCTTGAGGAAGAACTTGTATATGGTCCTATCCGGCTTGAAGGATTAGTCAGTGTTGTCAATTGTGGATCTTGGAGAATAGTGGTTTGTTCAAATTCCGTTACGTTATAGTGCTATAGTGTTGCACTAGCGGCTATTTAACAACACTTTGTACTAAATAGCGTATAGTAGAGCAATAGCGATTTGTGCAATTTCTGATATGCTATATCACAGAAATAGAGGCTATTTGACAAAACTGGGATTAGTCTTTGCAATTGTGTGGAGTTATGAGGTCTATTCCAAAAAATTAGAGAAAAACTTTGAAACTACTGGATGTCGCACTCTTGATTGAGTGCCAATATCTGTATCTATTTTTCAACAGTCGAAACTAAACCTGTCATTGTCAATGAATTCTATTGCTAGTTAGACTTGCTGAGATATTCTCTGATACTGGTCAGATAAGCTTAAGCATGTTTTTTTGTTCTTTGAAATTATATGGATATTATTCTTGCGGACCCGTATCTTTGTTTAAACTAATTTTTTTATACATAGGATTTGCTTATGTTGTTTGAGGATAAGGTGTGGATGGGATGCATGTGTTATTTTCCGGTAGATGTTTGCAGTATATTCATTTAGTTTGCAGGCTGTTTTGTACTGACTGGCCTTTCTTTGTTACTCTGCAGGAGAATATCACTGTCCAGTGCTAAACAAAGTTTTCACTGAATTTACACACATTGTGGCAGTCAAGACTACTGGAAATGTCTTCTGCTATGAGGTTTGTTTTTTCAGGATCCTTAGTGTTAACATTGCTAATTTACTTGTGTAGACAGTATTTTTATTTAGATAAGATTGTGGGAAATAGGCTGTTAAAGAGTTAAACATCAAGAATAAAAACTGGAAGGAGCTCCTCACCGATGAAGCATTTACTAGGGATGACCTCATAACAATTCAGGTGAGTTGGCTTTGAATGGGAACTTTTTCTGCATATTCCTTTATCTTTCACTGGCTTAATATCATGTGGATGCTAATGCATGTGTGCTGTGCAGAATCCTAATGCACTTGACCAGAAGGTTCTTCTGGATTTTGATCATGTTAAACTCAATTTGAAAATTGATGATGAAGGTATGATCAGCCCACAGCTCGTCCATCTTTTGTCAGCTACTGATCTCTTGTTGGTTTTGATATTGCTACTGATCTCTTGTTGGTCTCATTATTAGCTTTAAGAACTTATATTTTCTTTGCTCAGAACTACAGAAAATGACTTCAGATCCAACCTATAACATAAACATGTCGGGTGATATCAAGCAAATGCTTAATGAGCTTGGAACTGAGAAAGGAAAGGAAACTGCGTTGCATGGTGGAGGCGGTGGCAAGGCACAAAAAGAAAGGGCCGCTGCACTTGCTGCCATCTTAGCTGCAAGGTCACAAGTTAAAGAAGATTCGAATCCCGATGGAGTTGCCAATGCTCCTCAGGCACTTAGTATTGTAGATGCTGCATCTGCCTCAGTACATGGTAGAAGTGCAGCTGCAGCTAAAGCCTCATCAAGTGATAAAACTGCTGCCAGAATAGCTATGCACGTGGCTGGTGACAGGGCGCCAGTGAATGCAAAGATGGTAAGCTTCCTAAATACATCTTTTTTTACCTACGTAGTGATACATATTTAGATACCTCGTGCATTATCAAATTATATAATCCTTTTTATACATTGTAAGAAGAGAGGGCCAGTTGTCACTATTTTATGTATTAATGAAGTTCCCAATTTCAGGTTAAAAGTCGTTTCACTACTGGTGCTGCTTCCCGGTCTTTCACTTCAACGTCATATGATCCAGTTACAAAAAATGATTATGAATATGAGAAAGTTGAGAAGAATCCAAAGAAGAAGGGATATGTACAACTGCATACAACACATGGTGATTTGAACATTGAGCTGCATTGTGATATAACACCCAGGGCATGTGAGAACTTTATCACGCTTTGTGAACGAGGATATTATAACGGAGTTGCTTTTCATAGAAGCATTAGGTATGTGACCACCTTTATGTTTTTCTCCCTGGAGTAAATCAAGAGTCACATTCATGAAGTCTTATAATCCATTTTATGCAGGAATTTTATGATACAGGGTGGTGATCCTACCGGTACTGGTAGGGGTGGTGAATCGATATGGGGAAAGCCTTTTAAGGATGAACTCAACTCCAAATTAGTCCACTCTGGAAGGGGTGTGGTTAGCATGGCAAACAGTGGCCCCCATACTAATGGTTCCCAGTTTTTCATCTTGTACAAATCTGCAAATCATTTAAACTTCAAACATACAGTTTTTGGAGGAGTAGTTGGTGGCTTGACTACACTAGCAGCAATGGAAAAGGTTCCTGTTGATGACAGTGACCGACCTCTGGTGAGTTGTATATTATTTTTACAAATGATGCTATAGGCTGTCCCCCCACCCTCCTTTTATTTTGGTTTTATTCTTTTCAAAGTGTATTTACAAACATATGATCCCAAAATTTGGATCTGCTTTAGAAAAAATGTAGATTCTTCTGCCATCGTACATATTCTGTTATCTTTTGCACGAATATGTTCTTTACCTTTGCCTCTGTCTAGCTAGTTTGGACCTGGGGTTTTACTCATTAAGTTTTCATTATATGTACTGCATATCCCTGTACACCACTTAGGATTACATTATTTTGCATTTTTGTTTGTGAACATTGAGGTTTTGAGCTATCTTGAGTACAATATACTAATTTTGTGTTCAATTATGCCTTAAGAGCTTATTTGTTAAATGGTGGCATGTTTTCTCATTATTTGAAGAGTTGATATGTAGCAACATGCTTGCTGGGACATTTGATGTCTTCTGAATGATCCATTAACTAGTATCAAGCATACCATGCTGTCAATTTTAATAATGCATTATGTGCTTACATATTGTTTTCCTTGCAGGAGGAAATCAAGATAACAGGTGTCAAAATTTTTGTCAATCCTTACACCGAACCAGATGAGGAAGAAGAGCAAGCTAATGCCAAAGAGAAGAATGCAAATGATGAAGAAAATGTTTGTTCCAGAATATTTAAGATAGCTCTTATTGGTTAATTTTTTTCTCTCACTTTTACAAGGTTTTTGTTAACTAATGCTTTGGATTTCTTTTTGGCTTACATTTCAGGACAAGGTTGGCTCATGGTATAGTAATCCTGGTGCTGGAACATCTGAATCTGTTGGCGGTGGTGTAGGCAAGTACTTAAAATCTAGGAATATTCCAGGCCCAACTGAATCTGCTGCCATCGACACTGGTACAGCCGTTGTAGGAAAGAAAAGAAAAGCAGTTGTCAGTGGTGAATTTAAAGATTTTTCGTCATGGTAATTATGCCAAATTAGTACAATTTGTAAAGCAATGTAGACTTTTCTTGTAGTCATTATCTAGTTTGCATTCGAAATTTTGACAAATAGTGGATTTTTTTTTCGCAAACCATTCAGGATTTGTACAATAAGTGTAACTGTAATGCAGGATTAGAATCATTTTGTCTGGAGTGTGCTTTCCCCTTTCTTTGTCATAAGTTTCTTAGCTTTTCAAATAATATCAAGAAGAATTATACAACTCTATTCCATGGCAGAGATTTAAGTTTTCCATCATGTGAATCTTCCAACCGCTCTGTCCTCGCTTTGTGGGGAATTATCAATCCTATCCACTTTTGCTTGCAGATAATTTATTTTTTATTTCCTGCTTGGTTATTGGCGATGATGGAAAAACATATTTTAAAATATTCATGTTAGCTACTCTTTTTATTGTGGGACAAAAATGTAGATTTTTTGGATGAAGTGGTCGAGATGTGAGTGAGGGGTCTTAGGTGAAGGATCTTAGATTGTTTGTAGAGATGGAATACATTGGTCAATGAGACAATAATATGGAGAAAGGTTCAGGTTGTGAATTTAAAGGGTTGTTGATAGATTCAATTTAAGGGATTAAGACAATTTGTGAAGACATTTTTTGTTTTCATTTTATAAAATGTGTGCTTATTGTACCTTGATGAAATATTGTTGAAGTAAACTATTATTGTTATGAAGATATGTTGAAATATCAATTAATTCAGTTGTATTTTTGAAAATAATAAAAATAATTTTGATATTTTTATTGTTTTTAGAAATATAGACAATTGTTTATTTTAAAAATATCTTATATTCTTATTAACGACTAATTTTAAGAAATAATTTTAAGAAATAAAAATAAGAAATGTTTTTACAAAGCGTTTAATTGTTTCATGGGTCTTTGCGTGGATTATTAGGGTTGTGGATTATGGTTGTTGGGTGGGGAATTTGGATGTGGACTTTTATCTGCGGATGTGAATGACACCTTCTATGTTTTATGTAGGAAGCTAAATCTGTTTTTACGCAGTGATTTTTCCTTCAGCGTATGATATGTCCCTTATAATTGGTTAGGGGTGGTGGTTTTGTTGCCTCCATACTTGTTTAATCTATTCTCTGTCTTCTGATTTGTTGGTGTTAATGCCAAACGAGGTACAAGATGGTTGAAGATAATTTGACATTCTATATTATGGATAATTTGGAATTTTGATGAACGATTGTGTCTTCTTGAATAGGTTGGTGGCTGATTTTTTACATGTGATTGAAGAAATTAAGACATTGTCATAGAAATGGTTTTTGAGCAGGAAAAAGAAGGCTAGCACTGAATTTTATGTCAATTACTTTAAAAAATTTTTTGAGTTAGACGTTTCGTTATTCAGATTTGTTGGTGTACCATTTTGTTGTTTTGTTCCAACTCTATTGTATTTTTTTATTTAGTATATTAAGTTGTTCCTTTTTTTTATTAAAAAAAAGAAATAGATACGATATAATACAAATTTAAATTTATTAAAAATAATAAAAATGTGAATAAATTTATAATAATCAAAATCTGAATCAAAATCATCAATGCACAAAGACAAAAAAAAAAATGTAAGACGTAAGCACAAAAAAGCTAAAGTTATCTTTAAGTCATTCCTTTTTAATGGGCAGAAGAAAAAGAAAACTACATTGTTTCGTTATTAATATATTGCTATTTGAACATTCAAAAAACAATATAATGTCGCATGTGTTGCTTCATTGCAACAACTAATAATATTTAAAATTTTGCAAAAAGTTATTATTTATACTAATAGAAGTAAAATTTAATCTATTCAAATGCACAGACACACATATATAAATTCTAAATATACTATAGAATTTACATTTCACAACAATAAAAATAATAACGGCCATAATTAACAGTAAAACAAATTTCATTTATTTAAAAGTTAAATATATTGTTAGTCGAATAAATATTTATTTTTAGTCTTCACATTTTACAACCTGTCAAAATATATTTCCACAATTTACAAAAAAACAGCATGCTTTTAGTTTCTGGTGAGAAGTTATAAAAGGTGGAAACTGAAAATTGACAAGATTTTTATAGAGATGAAACTTAAATGGTCTATAAAGTTGTATGGACTATGCATATATTAAATCATTTATTTAGTAGAACATGTTGTGGTATATATACCACCTTAATAAAAAATGATAAGTTTATTTCAACTCTTGTTCTATTTTACGTAATTTATTTTTTCATTACAAACGAAAGAATTCAATTTTTTAATCAATGTACGTATATGAAAATGACGCACTATGCCAAAAGTAAAATAATATCTGTTATATATGCTACAGTCCAAACGAAAATTAGCTATTATCATGCATGATTGAGGCAGTGACATACCAACAATATACTTTTCTTACACATGTAATAGCTTTCAATTCAATATAAATAAAAAGTGATATGGGGCTCACTTCAATGAAGAAAAAAGAAAGAAGGAAAGTCACCAAGATTAGCATGTATTTATTTATATTTATTTATTGGAGGGTAGAGAAGGGTATTGCAACTTCTACTATTTGTAGCTAAAGTGATCAACATATCTAATATAAAGTTCCATTGATGAGTGCAAATTGGGAACTCTTCAATCTCTTGGTAGCTAAAGCATAAAGGTGTATTAATACCCCCCACCCCCACAATAACAATAATAGAAGAAGAAAAGGGAAAAGGAAAACCTCAAACCCTTTTCCCATTTATGTCCATGGATTTTCAATTTTCATATAGTATGGAAAATAAACTGTCTCATATTGGGCTTAGAGGAAAATTGTCAATAACTTGAAGATCCGATCCTGTCAACTTATTTTGATTATTTAATAATATAAATTGATTTTGAATAAATTGAATCGATATTAAAATGAATTTAATATAAAATTATTTATGTTAAAGTGTTAGAACATTAAAACTAAGATTAAAAATTAAATATAAATCAAAATATTTAAATTATATTAACTTTAAATTAAAATCAATTCTCCAGTCAACAAAAAAATTAATATTAATTATAAAATTATAATTAATTATACTCAACAACAATCAAATATATCATAATCAACTTTACATTTTTAAAATAAAAATAATTTTTATTTCTTTCAAAAGTATAACCAAACATATGAAACGAATCATTCTCTGTTCCAAACAATTAAGAAATTAAGCTCTGCACCCCGACTCAATAATCAATTGGCAAAATTAAGAAAGCTAATTAACTACATGGCAGACATGCAGTCTAATAATAATTATAATGAATTTGAATCTGAAATGTCACAATTATATTAGTTAATTATGATATAATTTATCATTTCTTCTATAATCAAAATAAAATAGATTGATATACGGCCATACTTAAACAATATATATATAAACAACATTAACAAAAGTTAAATCATTAAAAAAAAATCTCCTAAAAATTATGGTTTTAATAATTAGGGTTAAATATCTTATAAAATTTCAACTTTTCAATTTTAGTTCTTGTAAAATAAAATTATAATTTTTGGTTTATACAAAATTATTAAGCACACATTTTTAGTCTTGGCTTTTAAGTCAACATATATTTTTGAATGAATTTTTTCAGACATATTTACAACATTATAAAAAATTTATTTATTCATAAAAAATAAGCTCAAAATTCATTTTCTATGTCTATATTTTCATTACTTTTATCTTGAATTTTTTATATTTATAAAATTCATATTTAATTCATCTCAAGTTAAAAAAATTTAAATTTTTGTGAAGTAACTTTTATAATGTTGACTTAATTGTAGTTTTGGTCTTTCTATTTTTACTAATTTGTAAAATTGATTTCTAATTTTAAAATTCAACAGTTTTGGTCTATCTTTTAATATTTTTTAACAAAAAAAATAATTAGACATACTTTAAATGATGTGACATATGATTTCATGATATAGAACCATTTAGATGTATTAATTATTTACATATGACTAATTAAATTACAAAAATGAATCATTTTAGAAGTAGAAATGAAAGGTTTTAGAGAGTTTTAATATCATATGACATATCGTAAAATATATCATATCACTATTTTTTAATTAAAAAATATAAAAGAGGGACAAAAAGGTTGGGTTTTTAAATAATAAGACCAAATTCATAAATTAATGAAAATAGGTGGATTAAATTGTAATTAAGCCTATAATGTTTTGAACATTATCATTTATATTTTTTAAAGTTGATGATCAATTAAATATATTTTGTCTCTGAATGGACTAAAACTGTTTATTGGATAATTTTATAGGACTATAAATTGTTTATATGATATTTATATTTTACATAGACTAAAATTAAAAGTTTAAAATTAAATTTTATAATGACTATCAACATATTAACCTAAAAAATTAGGACGTCCATTTTGAATGAGGTAGTCCGGGCCATATATAGGTAATTAATTTATAATTAATTATATTTTAATATAATCTTAACAAGAATTAAGAAGGTGTAGTTTAGACTAACGTAGTTTTGGTAATATATATTTTTAAGGTATTTGTTTTTAGAACACATGTTAAAAATTTCAATATTATAATTTGTTTTGAAAAATAAATACTTTTTGAATTTTTAATAAATTAATTATATCAATTTAAAGATATAATTTCTGTATTTAATACTTTAACATGTATCCTTGGACATAAGTTAGCATTGGCCTATTAAAAAAAGGAAAAGAAAATATAGTACTAGGAATATACAAGATAGTTGAAAGGGTCTAAATTAAGCAATGGTTGGGATGGTCTTGACTCATGAAATTACGTTCAAATTAAGAATAGACTACTAGAGTTTCATTGTGCTAGTTTGGGGTGATTAGTGCGTGCTTATAAACCATCAATCAAATAAGTGTGCAGATAAAGTATGAAGGCATGCCCTTGAAGTTTGAGAAGGAGTGTACAAGACAACATTATTACTATTATTTATATTTATTGTACTAGTAGTATACTATACCACAATGGTGTGTTTGTTGTGTAAATAGTGTATAGAAAAAAAAGTTGGTAGAAATTTTGGCAGTGTTTGGAGAGAGATTAGGAGGCAAAGAAATGTGAATGATGAGTGGGTTTGATGAAGTTCATTCACGCCGGCAGCTTTACTCTTTCTTCTTCTCTTTCTCTCTCTACCCATTTGGCAATTTGGCACGCCTACTCCAACTCACCAAATACTCTCTCTCTCTCAAACAATGAAAAAGATATCTTCTCCTTACACCTTTAGCTCGCACTTTGTTAATTTTTCATCTTTTGTCAGACACAATTCTATTCTTAGCATCACCTACGCCACAACCCCTACCAATCCATTCACCAATAGATTAACACTTCTCACTTTTGCAATAAGATCAACTTTAATTTAAACTTTTACAATAGCTTAAACTTTGATTAATTTTTGTTAAAAGAAATATTTATATTTAATATAGGACAGTCTCAAATATCCCATTTTACATATAATATATTCAATAAATAAAAAGAAACGAGGGTACCAATAAAATGAAGAATATAACCCAAGTACCCCACTTCCCTTCCCTTCCCGACTAAAGCAAAGCAGCAGCCACCTCACCAGTCTCATTTCAATTTTCTTCCCACCTCACCCCTCCAAACATTTTATTTTTTTAAACTTAACTAGAATCCAAATTAATCCACCATCACCGTTAAAATCACGTTACGTCCATTGCCATAGCTTTGTGCAAAGATTAGATTATTGATGTGGGTCTCAATCTCATACGAGTTAAATGGATACATTGTTTAGACTTGTCAGTTTCCAACATCAACAAGATCAATCTCTCAACTCAAACACCACCATAACAACAACAACAACAACAACATCTACCTCTTCTCGTTCCTCCAAACAAAACTATCACCACAATTATTACCAAGAACAAGAAGACGAAGAAGAATGCTTCAACTTTTTCATGGATGAAGAAGACCTTTCCTCCTCCTCTTCCAAACACTACTATCCAAATTATCAACCCACCACAATTACTACAAACACCCCCACCCCTACACTCACACCCCCTCCAACTGATTTCACCTTCGAATTAACCGGTAACTGGTCCCACAACATCCTCCTTGAAACAGCACGCGCTATAGCAGAAAAAAACACCACGCGCGCTCAACAACTCATGTGGATGCTTAACGAACTAAGCTCCCCTTACGGTGACACCGAACAAAAACTATCTTCTTATTTCCTCCAAGCCTTATTCTCTCGCATCACCGAAGCTGGTAACCGAACCTTCCGAACCTTAGCTTCGGCATCGGAAAAAACGTGCTCATTCGAATCAACACGAAAAACGGTTTTGAAATTTCAAGAAGTTAGTCCTTGGAACACTTTCGGCCACGTCGCTTCCAATGGCGCAATTTTAGAAACCCTAGAAGGAGAATCCAAATTGCATATAATTGATATTAGCAACACTTATTGCACTCAATGGCCTACACTTTTCGAAGCGTTGGCCACTCGCTCCGATGATACACCTCACCTCCGATTAACCACCATAATCACCGCCACACCAGGTGGTTCCGCACAAAAAGTTATGAAGGAAATTGGTACTAGATTGGAGAAATTCGCTAGGTTAATGGGAGTTCCGTTTAAATTCAACGTTATTCATCACGCCGGCGATCTTTCTGATTTGGATTTTGGAACCTTAGATATTAAGGAAGATGAAGCGTTAGCGGTTAATTGTGTTAACGCTTTGCATTCGGTAAGTGTTATTGGTAATGGTAACCGCCGCGACGCGTTGATATCGTCGTTGATCGGGTTGAGGCCGAGGATAGTGACGGTGGTTGAAGAGGAAGCTGATTTGGATATTGGTATGGAAGGATTTGAATTTGTTAAGGGTTTTGAAGAATGTTTGAGATGGTTTAGGGTTTATTTTGAGGCATTGGAAGAGAGTTTTTCGAAGACGAGTAATGAGCGTTTGATGTTGGAAAGAGAAGCAGGGAGAGGGATTGTTGATTTGGTGGCTTGTGGTGCGGCGGAGTCGAGGGAGAGGAGGGAGACGGCGGTTCGGTGGTCGCAGCGTTTGCATGGTAGAGGATTTAACACGGTGGCGTTTAGTGATGAAGTTTGTGATGATGTGAGAGCTTTGTTGAGAAGGTATAAGGAAGGGTGGTCGATGATGCAGTGTAGTGATGCCGGAATATTCTTGACGTGGAAGGAACAGCCGGTGGTGTGGGCCAGTGCATGGAGGCCTTGACGGAGTATGGCTGGCACGTGTTTATTGTTCTTTTAACACGTGCATGGATGAGGGTTGAGAACTTAATTTGGTTAGAAAGTGTAGAGAAGACGACTATTGCAGACTCAAAATCACGTATTAACACATTATCAAACTCACGATATTTTTTTTAGTAATGATGGGATTTATTATTTGAGTTTGGTAAGTAAGACCAACGCACTTTGCATGTATTCATCAATGGAAAAGGAATTATGAACTAATTAATTGACTTTTTAATTTCCTTAATGTTTTGTGATATTTTTTTTTAGTGTTGTGAAGTGGAAAGTGTTATAGCAGTATAAGTTATGGCATTCAAGTTGATCGAAACGAATTCATTTGTATAGTGTTTCTGAACTTTTTGAAAAAGAATAGTATATATATTCTTCAGTGATCATTCAAGATGGATCTTGAGAACTGGTGTAGGCACTCTGAAGTTCAAGTTAGTAAGTGAATGAATGCATATTGTGATTTCAGAGATAAATCTTCTTATATAGTCGTTGTATTACTCCGGTGGATTTGAATCTATGATGCTGATGTCTTGCTTTGGATGGACTCTAATCTAGTTCGGAACACTAATTTTCTAAAAATATAGATATTTTTTTATATAAAAATACATATGTACCTGCAGGTATTTTCATACCAAGTATATATAATTTGAGTTTATCATAAAACCTTGGCCAAACCATTATCAGCTGAAAAAAAGTAACGATTTCCCGGTGGTTGTGAAATTAACCTTACGTTAATTATTTTATTGTTCTTAGTATGCTAAAATAACTAAATGTCACCATCAAAGTCTATTGGTTTCCAATCATATTATTGACCAAGTATGTGGTAGTTGATAATTAATATATTATAATTAAGCTTGGTTCGAATGCATATTTGACCAGAGGCATAGATGAGCAGCACAATTGTTTTTATATGTTTAACGAACAATTAAGGCAAGACATATTATAATTAAGAAGGACAACCCTTAATTTGATTGGATAATATTTTATATATTTTACAATATTAATTTAAGACCATTATATAGTAGTTAGCCAACTAATTAGCCTTACCCTACCATAATAACAATCTTAATTTATTTTAATAAATTTGTCCAAAGGAAAATAGCAGGGTTTGGTATTTTAGTGTGTGAAGATGATATCAGCTTTATTAGGAGTTTGCTAATAAATAATTTCAGGAGTTTATTTAGTGACAAAATTAAATACACATGTCCATAAACCAGCATAAAACGAGGTCGTTATCTATATAGTTTATGGGCAATAGAATAGATAGAATCTTAGGACGGCCATCAAGTTGGGTTAGTGCTTTAGGGAATATAATCTCATTAAAAGCTGCATATAGTTTCATTAGTGGGTTAAGGGTTTGAGTGGCCAGCATGCTTTCTTTGAAATGGTCTTCTTCTTTTATATTTCTTCCCATCATCATATAAACTTTTCTCTTTTTTGTATGGCCCCCACAAAACTTTGAGCCATAAGAGTTTCTCTTTCCAATGAAAGCAAATAAATTGCATATCCATTAACAAATGAAAGAAAATAATGTAAAGTTTTTTTGAAATGAAAAAAATATAAACGGTGTGACTCTTGTTGTGGTGGTTAGATAGTTCAACTAATTTGAATTAGCCGTGAAAGAATTAAAAGATATGATTATAATATGGAGGAAGTAAAAATCGATATTAATTTATATAACAATGTTAAAAAAAGTTTACTACTATCAATCAATTATTTGAAGTTATGTTATTTTTTATATTTAATTAATATTTAAATAATTTAAATTTTATATTTATTTTACTTTATAGATACTGATATTTTCACTTTCTCGTGGATATTAAAGAATTTTGCTAATATGAATAGTAGTGGGTTCATCTTTTAAGGGTTGCATATCTTGAAGTTCTGGTCAGATTTGCCCCCTCTCCACGTTAACATATGTACATTATTCTCCACTCCTTTGTATATCTTTATTCAAAATTTAATTATTTATTTATATATATAGGTGCTTTCTTGTGGTGTTTTTTTAAAGGTTGTTTGATGTTGGCCCATACCTTCTTATACATGTTTAAGCTTTAGTATCCTTTTTTCTATAACAATAGCAATGACAATGACAAGGTCATGTTTCTTTATACTTTAATGGGACCAAGCTCATAAAGAAAGCTAACTCCAGTGCATAATTTCCAACCCATTCAATTTCAGGATCTTTGTCCTTCTGTCTGTATTAATCTGTATTGGAAAAGGAGAAAATTCCCCTTTCCGACAATAATGGAAGAATTATATTTTGCCGACAATAATTAAAAAAAAATCGAACTAAGAATTAATAAGAAATAATAAATCGAGGACCAAACTTTGCAATTAAATTAAATGGGTTAGATTTTAAGGTGTCTACAATCTCCTGCTCATTTCTTTTGGGCCGAAACATCACGCTCAATTTTGGTCAAACTTCTCGTGTTTGGGCCACCTACTTTCTATGGCCCTTCCCATTAGTACTTTTTTGTGAACTTTTACCACTAATAATAAGAGGAGATTCTTATTCCACATACACTTACATTTCGGAAGAACAATAGCTCTCTTAATAAAAACTCTACATTTCACAAGAATGATAAAAATATAACTAGTGTCAATTGAACCAACCCAAATAAATAGGGGTCTATATGAGTTAGGTTGAGTTCTCTTGAACCTGATATTCGAATCGATCAATTTTGATTAAGTTGGGTTGAGTTCTCAACCTGTGAATTTTATATCAAATCCAAATTAAACCGATTCGAATTCGAACGGATTGGATTTAGATTGGACTCATGGGTCATAAAGAAAAAAAAAATTAATTTAAATTTTGTTTAATTGAATTTAAATACTTCCTCAAAAATAATAAAACTACATTACAACATATCATTTAATATTTAAACTACATCCATAAACACAAT
The DNA here is from genome assembly GCF_000331145.2 of Cicer arietinum. Lineage (NCBI taxonomy): Eukaryota > Viridiplantae > Streptophyta > Magnoliopsida > Fabales > Fabaceae > Cicer > Cicer arietinum. The sequence continues at coordinate 3,514,742 of NC_021167.2, read as the reverse complement.
AAAACACTTAAATAAATTAAATTAGAAACAAATTCTCAAATATAATCCAACTACTAAAATTTATTTCATGTCAATAAGTTGGGTTCGCGAGTTCAAAATATTAAATTCAATACCCGAACTGAGTATTATTAAGTTTGAATGAGTTTATTCGGGTTAGACTCGAACTTTAATAGATTGAGTCAAAATGCAAATTAAGTTGGTTTAGGTGACCGGGTTCACGAGTTTACTCATACTCGTAAACATCTCTTCAAACAAACATGATATGTCTCTTCTTGCAGACCGTTAAACCACCTTATTATTTCGCATTTAACAATGAAAAATTTTAAGACTATAAAAATGTCCTAGTTTTACAATCACTTAAAACTAGGGGTATTCAAAAAAACCAAAAACTGAACCAAACTGTAGAACTGAATTGAACCGAACTGTTTTTGAACTAAATTGATTTATAAAAATTGAGAACCGGACTGTTTTCGAACTGATTTTTTAAAACTAGAACCGAACCGAACCGGTTTTCAGTTTGAAAAAACTGAACCGAACTGGTTTTTATTTCAAAAAACTTGAACTGAATTTCTTTTTTAGAAATAATTAGAGGTAGTTATGTAAAATTTGGCCTATATAAATAAATAAATAAAAATAAGTTAAACTGATTCGGTTCGGCTCAAATAATAAATTGGTGCACCAATTTATAAAACAGTTCGGTTCGAATTTTTAAACTGAAAACTGGTTCAGTTCGATTTTTTAAACTGAAAACTGGTTCGGTTCAATATTTTCAAACTAAGAATCAGTTTGGTTCGATTTTCAAACAGTTCCAGTTCAGAATTGAACTTTGCCCACTCCTACTTAAAACTGAGTAGAGTAAATGAGCCATGATCTTTATTTTTCTTTTTTAAGAATAGAGAACCATGTAAATGTATATGAGTTGTGTAAGAACTCAACAAAATTGACAATGTAGGTGAAACATTTTAATAGGAAGATCAAATTGCAAAAGTGCATACTCTTGGAAGTAAATACTTCATTTTCAGTAGTAAGAAATTTTAGTGGATTTTTTAGAGTAGTTTAACAGATAGCGGATAGAAAAAATAGGACTTAGATCCTATGCCTCAGCTGTGAGTACCGTTAAATATAGGGAGGAGTCAAATCTTTAAGGGCCCGTATTTGCTGTAGCAGTATGTCTCATTTTCTTTGAAAACCTTAAAAATCATATCTTCACCCTTCATTCTGTAAAGTGCATCTGAAGGAAACCAAATCTGTTAGGTTTATATACCTTATGAAGAGCTTTTCTTTTTTTCTCTTTTCAAAATAAAAGCTGTCTATATGTTAGCTTTGAACTTATTTGATCCAAATTGAAAAGGTTCTTAGGCAGCGTTTGGTTAACAAGTTAGGACAAGGAAAAAAAGCATGAGTTTCATTTGATGTTAAGAGTCTATTAAAGTAGGGTAAAACAAGACAAAAGGTAAATCTGAAAATTCCAGATTGGTGTAGCCAGTGGTAACCAAAGAAACAGAAAAAAAATCAACATAAAGTACACACATGAAAGAATCATTTACATAACTAATTTTACACACATGTCGCGGCACAACAGATCAACAATGCTGGATTATTAACAAAACTCCAATGATCACATGGATAATCTTTCTTGACATACATCCTCTCCCTCAAATTACCCTAAAATATTAAGAGATGTCAACCGTCAAAACCGCTGAACGTTATTGAGACTTTGTGTTTCTATATCCGTTTATGAGTAGTGTGCGAACCATCGAACAACCGTGCTTAAAACGCAACATGGTTTAGTATCTACCCAATTGTTTTTGTATATGGTGTCCATGAATGTACAAAAGACAACAACCTATATTATTTCAAAGGGGTTCCAGCCTTGAGGCAACCTCCATTTTCTGTGCCAATAGATAGAAACTCTTGACCACCATGGGAATCCAAAACTATACTGTAAAGGCTCATCAGCAGGTCCTGCCACTATCAAAGGCAACCATACGTATCTCGAGTCCTTTAAATCGGCTGGATTCCATCGATCTGCCATGAAGATGAACATTCCTGGAAACCCGGTTATAGGAAGCACAAAAGTGCTTTGAGCAAAGAAAGTGGTGAGTCTAAACATCTTGTTTCCTCCCATGCAAGGATTTCCCATTGTTTCCCAAGGCCCCATGATTGACTCTGCCGCGTGAGCCAATGCCTCGTTTGGGGCCCACCCCGTACAGCCTGATGTGATCATGTAATATGTACCTTGATGCTTGAATAGAGCTGGTGCTTCTCTGTGCTGTCCAACAAGAATCTTTCTCAAGACGGATGTTACGTTGAGATAATCTTCAGTAAGTGGTCCGATGTGAAGTTCACTGTTGTCTTCTGAGGAGTAAATTAGATATGCGACGCCATCATCGTCTTTGAAAACTGTCATATCCCTGCTTTCATATCCATGGGGCCTTTGGCTACCGAGATAATCAAAAGGACCGTCGGGTGTGTCACTTATTGCTACGCCAACAGACGCTTTGGTATAGTTAGCATCATCAATATGCATCCACATCACATACTTTTCAGTCTTCTCATTGTAAATCACTTTTGGCCTCTCAAGCACGTTAGACTTGTGCAGATCATGGGTTTCATTTGTTTCCTCTGCTGCCAATACAATCCCTTCGTGTTTCCAGGTCCACAAATCCTTAGAAGAATAACAACCAACTCCAATAATGTCCACCTTGTGGATAAAGAGAAAATCATTAGTCTGGGAACAAGGTTATGCATCAAAGTGAATATGCAAGGTTGGTTGAAAACAAATAATGAAACAGATTTCTTTTGTAGCTATTGGATATTGAGATAATAACAGTTATTCCAAATTAACATGTACAAAATCACTACTTAACCACAAGAGTATGGAAAATAGTTATTCCAAATTATACAGGTGAACGAAAGAGCATAATTATTTAAGGAGAAACTAGTTTACTTCATGTTCGTAAAGTAGACGAAGCAAAAGAAAAAGCACACAAAACAATAAAACAACTATTGGTGCTAAGAATAGCACTCATATTGATATCTACTTAGGCACGGAATAAAAAATATTCTACACACAAACTCATTAGCATACAATCTTTAATCTTGCTAAAAGAAAGATGTAGTAAGGAATGAAAAAGATAGGATCGCCCAAGTTATTTGGATACAGATACAAAACTTTTTCCTCGGTGACGGTGGACCACTCACTCCCTAGTGGACTAGTTAGTTGACAAGATGTACAGGTCAATTAGCATGGCAAATTTTGGGGGGAAAATTTGAGTTGTGCAATCACTTAAATATTGCCACCTAGATGAGGTAATGGAACACCATATGGAATGTAAGAAAATCCAGCACCTTTCCCTTTCTTTGTTATGAACATACAGCCATGTAAATTTCTCACATGTCTAAGAATTCAACAATAAGCAATGTAGGCAAAACATTTTTATAGGATTATCAAATTGTAAATATGCTTAGGTCTCATGGAAATAAGAACTTCTTGTTCAGCAATAAGAACTTATAATCAATCAGATTTCCAAGAGCCTTTGAACAAATAGCCAATGGGTTTCTGAGCCTTGGATGGGTGTAATAGGCTTTGAACCTACACAATGTTTCATCTTCCTGGATAGTTATTGTAAAAAAAATTATTTTTGTACTTTATTTTGCAAAGTGTGCACCTTAAGTGATCCAAATCAGCTATGTTCATATATCTTAAAATGAATTATTTTATATTTTCCTTTTTCAAACTAAAAGTTGTCTATATGTTAATATTTGCATTTGATCTAAATTGAAAAGACATTTAGGTAGAGATTGGTTATAGGATTAGTGTATATTAAAAGTAGAAAGGTAAAAAAATAAAAAATAAAATATAATATCCCGTTTAGTTCTATCATGTCCAAACGCTACCTTAACTTTGCTACTATCTTCACCAGTTGAATAGAAAGATAATTGTATGTTCCCTTTTCATAGACTAACAAGACAATGAAAATTCTTTCCAACTTTAGCATATCAAGAACAAAATGAGACCTTTCAAACATATACCATTTCTAGTTAAAGCTCTCTCATCTCAGGAAGCTGCATGAAAAAGGAAATTATTTCTCCACAATAAGCTAAATTATAAACACATCAAAAACTTTTCCAACCTTAAAGAGACAGAATTTTTTAAAAATAGACATGAAGCACACAACACCTTAAACAATAATGAAAGACAAAGTAAATGCATGACTAAGTACACAACTAGAAGCAAAGAAGGACTGACGCAGATATGAGAGTCAAACATGCATCTCTAATCAAGTGAATTTTTGCTTGCATGGAGGTATTATTGTTTTTCCTTTTCAAAATAATCAAAAGATGCAACTTTGTCGACACTTCACCAGCATAAAAAGATGATAGCTAGCCACTTCAACAACCATTAACATTCTCTAAAAGTAAAAATTAAAGCTACATAAAGCACTCTAGTCATAAGGGAAACAGTTACTTGCAAAGAAAACAAGAGTTCGCTAAAAAAAATAGAATTACCCGAGCGGCTCCTTTCTTGTGGGCATGATAAGTAGGCCCTTCTTTATACTCACCGTACCAATAGTATGTCCTTGAACTTTTATCATACAGAATGCCTCCTCCATGGGCTTGAATAGGATGTCCATCGGTATCCAACCACATTCTCCCTGGGTAATAGTAATACTTGTCATTCTCGGTAGGCTGAGTTGGACCTATAGCTCTTTTATGACCAGGAAAAAAGACGTGTCTCAGTTGGGAATTTTCATCCAAAAATTCATCGATCAGTGTAGTTGTCCGTTTAGGTCTGCGCTTTACTGCCCGAGGGGACCTCTTTCCCCTCGGTGGTGGAATATGAATGCTTTCCTCTTCTACTTCTTGAAGTTCACGAAATTGGGGATGATGATGAATCGCTCGCAACTGAGGCTCTCCACCGTGTCTGTTGTCTGTGTGATGAATATAGGAATATACTTGAAGCAAAAGAAGACACCCTAACAAGCTCAATACCAAAACAGAAATAGAACATCTGCTCCCTGCATCGCAACGTAAAGTTGTTGGTTTCTTGTATTTGTTCCTGATCCTCATTTTCTCTTCCTTTCTATCTTCTAGAAAACGCTGCAAATTACAAAATGCAACCTATGGAAACTTGACAATGTGACCAAATAGAAGTCACAAACATCTAACCAACAGGGTAGAGAATTTCATCACTCAATTACGATAAATCCAGTTATATAAAATTGCAAATGACAACAATGAAGTATTGCCTAATTGGTTGTGTCCCCTCTTCAGTTTCATAAATTTTACATGATTAGTTACAAAACCATCAATTCATCATTTGAATCTTCCGCGTGATAAAGTGTGTTTGGTTCTGCAGGAACAAAAATTGGTTTTGATGAACTGATTTTAGTTAAAAATGAGTTGAATATTAAAGATGTAAAATTAGTTACAAGTTAATTATTCTAGTCAGGCGTTAGTTACAAGTTAGTTGCTCTATTTAGCAACTAGTTCTAATTTTACATCTCTAATATCGGATACAAAGTGATTTATCTTTGAATAAATTTCTGTAAAACAATAAATTTGAGTCTAAAATCACATTTGAAATCAAAAACTACAAATTCTAGTTTCAAATTAAAATCAATTATAGGAAAAGTAATCAATTCCACATGATATCACCTAAACATGTCAAACTCAATTTTTACATGTCCATAATCACTTTTGCCTCTCCAAAGCGAAACAAAACACACACAAACAAGACAGTATACTGAGCTGTTGCACAGTAACAGACATGAGAGGAAATCAGAGGACAACCTTACAAATCAGATCCATTAGACAATCACACAATTTACACAGTTCACAACCAACAATTAACAATGGATGAAGTTGTCAAAAAAGGAAAGAAAATAAACCCTAACAGAAGCATGATTAAAGCTAAGTGAAAGAATCTTACTCACCTGGTACCACCCGAACTAAGGAATGAACATAATTCCCCGACATGCGGTTTTACAATGCTACTGACAACCACAACCACCGAACTAAGCCTAGTACAAATAAGATGTTACGGACACGGAGAGGGAGAGAGGGAGAGAGAGAGAGAAGAGAGATAAAGAACATAATAAAATGATGATGTTGGGTACTGTTGTGGGTAGTTAAGTTCCGGTGCCGTTTGGATCTGGAACTGAGTGTGGTGGTGACATTGATTTGCAACCAAAGTTGTTTTTACTTTTTTACTGTGAGGTTGCTTTATTAGATATCGACCATAGGGACAGTTCTAGAACTTCCATTTAACCAAATAAGTAAAGTATAAATAAATAAATACCAGCATTGACTATTAATTCCAATTCATTGTGTTCTGTACTTTTTTCCTTTATTTCTTTCTTACTTTGGTTAGTTCATGTGTTTACTTATTTCAGATAGATATTAAACCGCTCCTAGTGCCACATTATCGGGGTGGGGTGATCTATACCTATGGTAATTCGAGATAGGTAATTTGGATCTATACCTTATTTTTAAATTTATATTAATAAAATGTTTAATTTTTTCAGACTTTAACATAGTAGTAAAGAAAAAAAAAAGTTGAAATAGTAGTTTGTAGCATTTTGATGATGTGACATTCTGCACACATGTTTATTTTTTTATATTTTGATAAAATAAATAAAAAATAATATTTAAGATATTAATTATTAATTAATAATAATATAAAATTAATTAAAATTAATAAAAAATTAATTAAATAGTGTTCACTTGTTAATTATTTATATTTTTTGAAATCTTACGAATTAATTATCAATTCTCTCATATTTTGTATCAATTTCTCTTTATTTTACAGCTAAATTTATTTATTAAAATATAAATTAACATATAAATTGTTGTTTAAACTTTAAATATTATAGCTGTTCAAAATTTTAGTACGTTCACATTCTTATTCTTTTCTTTGATCTTGGTATACTCGAATTATCTTTTTTTCCAAAAAAAAAAAAAAAATACAACAACTATGTTCAATCTGTAATTTTCTTTTTCATTTTTTACTCATTTTCATTAATATATTATTATTAATAATTTTACTTATTTATTTTTTACTTTTTGTTTATTTTATCAATTAATACAAAACAAATAATAATGTGTAGAAGGTCGTGTTCCAATATGATCAACCACTACCTCATTTTTTTTTCTTCACATTATTGCATCCTATACTTTTTCAAGGTAAAAAAAATGATGTTTTTTGTTTTTTTTTTAAAAAGAGATATAAAGAAAAAATATAATTTTTATGTGAAAAATAGTTTATATTTTTTTTAACTTCTCATTAAATAATAAATGTCATTGAAAAAAGAAAAAATAACTACAGTAACTAAGAGATAAAAAAAAAAGAGAGGATTGAAGAAAAATATTATAAAAAAAAATGCATTAATGTAATGGGGATTTTTATAGTATATTTAAAAATTGATTTGTTTTGATATTATCAAATTAAACCAGTAATAGTTTAATATCATGTCATATATGAAATTTTTTGTTATAATTTTAATTAAAATTTTAATTTTAATTATAAAAATAGTTTATTTAATTATTATGATCAAAATTAAACAGATAAATATAACAAAGTCTTAATTTATTCAACTTTAATAAATACTATATTAATATCCACATGAACATATGAACATATTAGAGAAAATTATTAATCAAAATATTAATGATATAGACACGTTAATTTTTCAGATAGTGTCATAAAAGTTGTCAAAGATAAATTAATACACACATAAGGACCTCTCTTAATGCTAGTAGTAATATGGTAAGTAATGCTAGATTTCTACGCTTGTTTTTGTACAATATAAAACTAAGACAATATATTTATAAGACTTAATTTCATTGACAAATAATAATATTATTTACTCAAATATTATATCATAAATTTAAACGTGATATTTTATAACTACGTATAATTATTTTATTTTCAGATATAAATAAAACTAGGACAATATATTGTAGAAAGAAAAAAAAAATGAAAGAAAACTAGATAGTATACGACACCTCAACATATATTCCAATACACTTCATTCAATACAAATTTGTGACAAGCGGTGACAATGATGGATGATCTAACATATTTTTCAAAAAATATTAGTGTTCAAAATAAGATTAAAAACCCATTTATGAAGTAGACTACTGTATTTTCTTAGGCAAATTTTAATATTCTTAATTCTTGAATTCTAATTATTTTTAATTAAATATAAAAATATTATCTTGGGAGTGTATTCAACAATTTATTGAAATTTCGAACATTGTTTTTTATCAATACAAAATTTTATACTTTTTAATTCATTAACACACGTTTTCTAGAGCACTTCTTAATAATATTCATGTTGTTAATAATTCATAATTATCATTATGTAACTAATGAGACTCCAATACATAGTCAATGACAATTAATTATATGAAGATTTTTTTTTATTGTAGTTGATGATATTATGATTATAATCGAACGAACTAATTAATATATATATATATATATATATATCATATTTATATTTTATAATAATATTTTTCTCTTATAGTATTTTTTATATGAAATTAATTGATATATATTATCATTATAAAATATTTTACATTATTGATAAATCACAATCACTCAAATGTATGAATTTAAACGTAATTATAATTAAAGTCAAATATTTTTTAATGATTTGATTATTATAATAATTGATGGTGTAAAAAAAATTACTCTTACTTTTGTCTATAGATGAAAAATTATCTCAACAAACTTATATACAACTGTGAAATATTATATTTAAATTTAAAACACAATTTAACAATTTTGACGTTTGTTAATTAAATTAAAATGACAAAAAAATATACTCTAATGTATATAAATTAAATATTTTATGCAATGTAATCAATTATATTTACTTTTAAAAAATTTAGATGATGCACTAATTAATGATATCGTATTTATATACTTTTTTATTCTAATATCATATTTGGTTACTTAACGGGCACCACAGTCTACATGCAGTTGTTGTGTAATGAAAATCTCTTAGATAATAATAAATATAATATAGCAATGATGTGATAAAAAAATATATTAAAATTATGTAAAAAATATGTCTATTGTATATATTTTGAATTGATATCACTTATCCCAAGAGTGCCGTCCACCCACAAAGACGCACATGTAGTGATATTTAGTTATTGACACTTAAAAACAAATTATTCGGAAACTTTTACATTATTCTCCAATCAATTGTCTTACGACTTGTATGGAGTGTTATTTTCCTATTATTTGTTACACCGGATAATTGGAAAAACTAACTAATTACAATCGCTATATACCTTTAATTTTGTACCATTAAATTTCTATACAAAATAAATAAAATTTTCTATCTAGATGTGGGAGTCTTAAAACATGCTGAAAGGGGTTTTTCAGTGCATCGAAGAGCCTCTGCCACCCATGTGATTACCAAGACAACCATAATAATGGAAAGAGACATTATAGATGCCCACAACAATTTAGTTGAAATTCTTATTGGTTTGCATTGATGCAACACAATTTCTTCAGCTTTGTTCTTCACTATTGTGCATTTTGTTAGTCTTTGCAAATCGGGATAAATATCAAGCATATCTTGGATTGATCTACTATATGCATGAGCCATGTTGTACGAAGCAAATGGAAGAAATTTCCCATTTTTTCTGCATTCCTCTATTGTGTCCTCTCCGCGACATGTGAATCTAACAAGAGCCTATAATCAAACGCATTTTATTAATTAATTAATATCTCTTCAACTTTTCTCGAATCAGATTAATATAATCAAACGCATTTTATTAACAAATATTATAGGTTTAATTTAGTGGAGACTTACTTTTGGTAAATCGCCAATCCGTATGGCATCATGAGGACAATTCTGTGAAACATAGGTGTAATTTGGTGCTCCTGAGAAAGGGTCACAAATTTTCCTTAGTCCTATTAATTCTCCATTTCCTTCGCCAATTCCTAGGAGCCGATACATTACTGACACATTAGAATTCAACTGAGACACAAACAAACCATAATATATCAGAAATAATCAAACTGAATTAGTTACACAACAAACATTTGAGTGAATGACATTAAAATTTTGTACCTCAACTATGAAACTGTGGATGGTGCTGCCTATTTCAGCTATCAATTTCCCAGAGAATGAATCATTAATGCATGGTAACATCGAACCCAAACTACTGTTCTGTGGACTTCTCACAAATTCCTCAAAGGCAGAACATGCATCATCTGCAAAACTGCATCCACGGTGAAAATAGAGTTTAATGACTTCAATCATAGTTGCTATAATTCAAACAAAAAATGTTTAATGTGCATCCACTTTTTAATACACATATGACACATTTAATCGCGTACAATAATGTGGTTAATTCAGTTGACTAAATGATTAATTTATATCGCATTGAAAATTTTGGTTAATCGTGTAGTTGAACGAACAGTTGGTTTACTCACGTGTGAAGGAAATAATCAAAACCGGTTAAGAACCAGCACACACTTGTTAGGATCCAAAGGCATAGAATTAAGCTGAAATGAAATCAATGTAAAATATAAGTTATAGCAAAATACTTAGGCAGAAGAAAAAACTTTGATAATATTCACTATCTTACATTATAAATCCTGGACGCCAATACAGTAGCATTAGAACTGAATCAAAAACAGCAAATTTCATGTGTCCAAAGTGTCAGTTTAATGGTAAGAGATTGATATTATAATTTCAACAAAAGTTTATTTGTCATTAGTTTTTATAAATAAAAAAGATCACGTATATGCTCACAAAAGACCGTATATATTAAAATTTGTTTTAAACTTCATTGAATATTGAAGATTATTGGACCGACTTTAGCGGTCGCACTTATCTTCATTTTACTACGACATAAAGATTTGCAGTGACACCGCAATTTAAAATCATGTTTCAAATAATTCAATGCACGGCAAAATGTAGTGTAGGAAAATTGGGAGTTACATGGCAAGAGAGGTTAGCAAGAGAAGAAGGAACAAAATGTGGAGATAGTAATGATCCAAGCATGGTAACGAGGGAGAGCCACCACTTAGACATTTCACAATCATGAAAATACCCAAGACAACTCCACATAACAACCAAACTCCAGCAAATGCATATCCATGAACTCCTGTAAATGCCGCAGACTGAAAAGGATCAGAAAGCAATTCTTAAAATCAATCTCAATCTCTCAATCCTATACTACATGCCCTCACAAAATTGTTGTTAATTAATTGTCCTGTTTAATTAATTGATCCAATCCATTCCATTTTTAATCATCCAAAATTTCACAGTTATTCCTTATTAACAGATTGTATCGCATTTTATATAAAACCTACGACTCTTTTGCAATTGTAATTAATACAATATAACTTGTGCTACACTCCGATATTTTGAGATTTACAACACTCACACATACTTGGAATCAATAACTTGTGCTACACTCAGATGGTGAGATGATTTATGTTTAAAACTTGCCAAGTGCAAAGAAAATATAAATGACATAATTTAATCAATAGATAATTGAAAAATGTGCTGAAATTGGAAAGTGACTCACAGCTAGGTAATGTTTGTTTCGAACATCGAATTCTCCATTGTAGTCTTTGAAATGTCGTAAAGGATCAGGTCTCTTGAAACTCCTTCCATGAACAGAGGACTCTGAAGCTGAGGCTAACAATTTGTGTTGAAACGATGGAACTGAAATCAAGAACAAAAGAAATAAAAGAAATAACAAGCGGTAATTGGTTGAATTGAGCATGACAGAGTATGTTTTGTGGTTTTTGAGGAAAGGAAAAAAGACAACATTTGGTGTTGTCTGAAAATGGTGACAACTTTTAGAGGGAGGGAATTTACGTGTAACTCACTAAGCAAGGTAAGAATAGCTTGTGGCATGGTTTTGTTAGTTAATGTCAAGGAAGGACAAATGGTAATGTTGAGAGATGGAAGTAACGAATCAGAAGCCGAAATTGTTGGTTCGTCTAATCCTAGGAATTGACCCCTTTTATAATTTTTTAATTTCATGTTTTTATATCCGTGTCTTTCTTCTTAAGATTTATATATATGCTTCGCGCTTTTTTCTTCCCACCTTCTGCTACTGCTACGTTCACTCGTCTTGTTTTTATTTAACCTTTGTCTTTTTAGTTTCGAACTTGAAAAAATAAGTATGGAATGAAGAAAAAAAAGTGACTATTTGCCTATCCTATTACTTGGATATCTTATCCAACACTCAATCATTTAAAATAAGTTATTTTTTAAATAATTTAAAATTTGTATTTATTTTAACTTAGGAGTATAAGTAGCCAACTTTTTTTCATGAGTAGAATATTAATTCTAAAAAGAAAATGAAAATCCTATTATACATGAGTTTTGTCTGAATATAATAACCAACCATGAATCATTTTATATTTAATTATTTATAAATGATATAAATTTTAAATTTAATTTTGTATATGTTTTTCTTTTGAGGTAGCATGAGATAGAGTTGTCAACATGCCTACTCGAACTATTTAGTGCTACTCTAGTTTCGTTTTAGGCCTCACTAGCTCATGTTTAAAAGTCGTGTTATAATATGAGCGTCAAAAACACTATCTTAGTCGACTCTATATTGATTATGGGTTTGACAGATCAACACACCATATAATTTTTAAGAAAAAAAAATTAAATATTTATTTATTTGTCTTTTTTTTTTTCTTTTGTACAATTGGAGGGCTAAGCCAAGGATTAAAGAAAAATTAGGAAATTCTAAACGAACAGTCTTAGACATGCAAACTCTAGATAAAGTCATAAAAAAGAAGGTCTTGCTGCTACATGGGAGTAGACCCTAAGACCAACCTATTCAAGAATTTTGAGTAAAACTAAAATTTGCTAACCGATCGACGCTTCTATTACGCTCGTACCAAATATGGGTAATTTGAATTTGTCATTCCTTGCGGAAAAGGTGATCGACACTTCTACCTCAAAGTTAAATCCATTCTCAAATACATGTCTATCATCTCTACACAGAGAGCATCACAAGTCTCAATCCTCATAGAATAACTAATAAGTTAATTTGACGTAACTATAATCTCTAAAAATAATAATTTTACTACATGAATTTTTCTAGAGACTCGTAATTATAATTTTATACGTGAAATTTCCATTTTCCACTACTTCATTTTTGTATTTCAAAAACTTGTGTTGTGTTCAAAATTGATTGAAACCAATTATACTTAAAACTTTATTGGATGTCATGACTTTATTTCTCAACTAAATTAGTTTTTCCACAACAAAATGTTTATGTATTACTATTTGGTGATTAATTTTTTAATCGTTTTACTCAACTAATTTATTTTTCTCATCAATTAACTATACTTGTTGAATAATTTTTTTCCAAAAAAATATTTATGTATAACTATTTGATGAATTGTCTTAGGATCAACTCAGTCTTATCTTTATATTGTTTCGTCTTTATTGACCATGTACCTCATCAGATTTGATCGGGTTAATGGTCGAGCTCAGGTCTAAAAAATTAACTAGATCTAAAGTTAGAATCAGAAGAAAAAAAAAACATACACATAGTTGTTGAATTCATCAATCTTATTGATCTCATAATAAATATTCCACATCAAATTAATCAAATGCATTATTTATCCTTTCCACCTACCATGTCGCTGATAGAAAACACAACAACATTCATGGTTTCATATCATACCCATGAATAGTCTCCATCTTTACAAAACAAGATTTATGATTTTTTTTTAAAACTCATTGAGTTTTCTTTTATTTAAAATTATAAATATGTACCTATATGTTCATTTCCATGTGTTATGTGAAAGAACACATGGTCTAGGTTATTAAAATCTACTAGGTCTTGTAATGGCGGCTAACCTAGTATTTGAGACAACGTGTACAAGTTTGTCTATCATTTTCTTGCCTTTTAGTTTATACAATAGTCTTGTAATTCAGGCTAAGCCCATTTTCCTTGTCGATGTGTGACATTCATCGAATATTTTTGTATCTGCTTATGATTGAGATAGTATGGAATTTAGACACACATGTATCATATTCTTGTCTCACAAGATTGACAAAAGATAGACCTTTATGAGCCTATTTAGTCGACTATGCTTCTTGATGGTTAATGTAACATCTCTATCATGTGTTCTGGACAGGTGTAGGTCCTATCCACCTCGTTGAGTAGGTCAATCCAGTGTTCAATAGATTGATACCGAACACAACATTCGAATTTCAAGGTTGAAAGGCACAGACTCTTGGGACTGACCAAGTGCACCAAATAGATTGGTATTAAACACAACTCCAAACGTCAAGGTTCATGGGCACATTCATTTAAGATTGACCGAAAAGATTGGTATCAAACAAGGAAGTGTTTAAAATTCTTATTTGGGTTTGTTGTATTATTAGAAAATCATGGTGGAATCGGTAAAGTTGTGGTAGAGAGTCACTGAGCAGGTTAAATCTGAGAAAATAAATTGTCTTAACCTTATATATTATATAAGATAATTGATTCAAGAATGAGTTTTGAGAAGGAAAAAAAATGATCATTTGGCTATTACATTGTTGAACACAATTTTGTTGGGGGTGTTTATGTGTGTATGGGGAAAAGAGAAAATTTATATGTAGTGGGATACTCAAAATGTTGTAGGAGGGAAGGAGTGCTAAAGGAGGAGGTCATGGATAAATGGTTAGAACGAAAAATGAGGACGTAGAAGAGGTGTTAAAATGGATTATTCAATTCATTTAAGGTCGATCAGATTACGATAATTGAATTAAAAAAATTTATTTAAAAATGAGTCTAAAAAACTACTAACTGAACTTGACATTAAACAAATTGAACGTTTTCAGACTATCATATCATTTAATTATTTTTAAATTTTATATAGTTAAATATTGTAATTTTTATTTTTATAAAATTGTTTAAATTTTAATATATTATGATTTCTTTTTAAAATACTATTAACATTCTTTTAAATATAATAAAAGTTGTTAACATTTTAAATAATTTATTTTTTGTTATATTTAAATATTTTACATAATTTATATATATATATATATATATATATATATATATATCTATATATCTATATATATTTTGTTTTTCCATGTTATGGTAATCCAACTGTTTCAACTTGGTACATGTAAGAATTTTTTATGGGTGAGCTAAAAATTCTTATTATAATTTAATTTAAAATTTAAAGCCTAAATTTGATGTTTTATCATACTTTTTGTACCGAAATACATGGACTGACATATTTTTATGGCTTAGACGTGGATGAGAGGGAAAGGAAAGTGGGAGATTTTGTTTGATTTAGTGTGGATTGACATACAATTGGATCTGATAAAACTTTAATATCTCATGGCTATAAAATAATATGCACCATGGACCACCTATGACACCTGCTCACGCTAGAGTTCACCAATAATTTGATTTATCAAGTTTCGGCCATTAACCAGCTCACACTTGGCATGCCTCCAACTGCCTTTGATTGGTTATGATTATAATTTGATAACTTTAGCTATTCAAAAAGTTTCTTTGTCGGATACGTCTTCACTTGCCCGCACCTACACGCTCTTCATCCATTGGTTCGTGTTATCCACGCGCAGTAACCAAGCGTGGTAAAATATGTCCCCATGTTTGGATCCGTCCAGTTTTCGCCATTCGTGGCAAAGCACCACTGGTCCTCTAAATAAAGATAACGAGAAGCAGTATGGTTTCGTGTTTGCGGGTCCCACCACAGCTAACGGACATGATGTAATAGATTATCTACAACCGTCCGATCTAAGTAGAGTCCAAAACCTAATAATAATAATAATAATAATTTTTCGTATTTGATTTGATATGAGTGCGGCAAAGAGTGGAAAGGGAGGGAAGAGGAGGAGGTGTGTGAAGAAGAAAGAAGGAAAGGTGAATTTGGATGCAACGAAGCCTCTAGAAGATCTTTCTTTCTTTCTATCTCTCTCTACAGAGGAATCGTAGATCTGATTTCTTTCTTTCTTTCTTTTCGATCAATTCTTTTGTTAATCAGAATTTACTTCAAGAAAAACAATGGGATTGTGGGAAGCTTTTCTGAATTGGCTTCGCAGGTAAATTATTTATTTATTTTTCATTTTCGTTTCGTTTTGATTTAATTATTTTTTAAAGAATTAGGTTCTTGTGGTTCTATGCTATCGTTATTGTTATTACGTTCTTTTTTTCACTCTTCAATTTGAGCCGTTTAGATTGCTTGAACTTTGAAATATTTATTGTGAGTAATTCGGTGCGGAATTTCTTGATTGTCGAGGAATGAGGTTTTCTTGCATTCGTTTTTAATATTTTTGAAGGTGTTCAATGTTGGTGATATTTCGTAATTTGTAAATCGTTCTCACATTTGATATGATTTGTAAATTGTTTGGTTTCAATTCAAGCGACGTATTTTCAATTATGAAGTTATTGTGTTCTGAACTTTTGATAAGTTAGCCTATCTATTGTATAGAATAAAAGTGGATGTAGTTGAGATGGATAGATAATAGAATTCACTATTCAGAAAATCTGGTTCATATATGAACTGTTTCGGGTGCGCTTGGGTAATCAACTTAATTATGCGCTCATTGGTTAAGTGCTTGTTATATAAATACTTTTTGAATAAATGTTAGTATATAAGCTTTATGTATAAGCTAATTTCTATAGTCAAAGAGGGAATGCAGTCAGACTGTATTCATATAAACCGTAGGGTGTTTTCATAAGCTAATGGACATGCCACATGAACTTCAAAGCACTTACACAAGTGCCAATATCATATGTTGATACAAGCTGCAAATAAGCTCTTCTATGTTGTACTTGGAAGTTGAATTTTATATTTATGTTTATGTCTGTGCATTCCTTGTGCTAAGTGGATTGCTTTCTTCAAAAGGCACGAGCTTATTATGTTTTAAATTTGATTTGATTGCAGCCTTTTCTTCAAGCAGGAAATGGAGTTATCTCTTATAGGACTTCAGAATGCTGGAAAGACTTCCCTTGTAAATGTTGTTGCTGTAAGTACAATAATCATGTTGATTTTCTCTTCTTTTTGTTTAATTTATACTTTAAGTTTGCTTCACTAACTGATTTTTTATATTGCTAATAGACTGGTGGATACAGCGAGGATATGATTCCCACAGTAAGTTATGCTCATCAAATGCTTTTAGTTATCGCTTCCTCTTCTATTTGTTTGTGTTAGCCGTTAGGTTGTTAGCAACAGGCAGCAGTAAGGAGGGAAGGTTTTTAAGGTGTATACGAGAAGGAGGAGGTAGTGGGAAAGAGCTCAGCTAGTTAATACAGCTGGGGGTCTGTAGGACTTAGGATGATTAGAAGGATTTATTATGGTACAGTTGTTGTAGTGTCAGGATAATAAGGTATACAATATAAATAGGAATTAGGGAGGATAAAAAGGGTTATTAGAGAAAATTATAAATCTCCCATAGAAGGTCGTCATGACCTTGTCTCTTCAAATCAATAATACAGAGGAACTTCTTAATTTGC
Organism: Cicer arietinum; assembly: GCF_000331145.2. Taxonomy (NCBI): domain Eukaryota; kingdom Viridiplantae; phylum Streptophyta; class Magnoliopsida; order Fabales; family Fabaceae; genus Cicer; species Cicer arietinum. Next base: position 3,497,243 of record NC_021167.2, on the reverse strand, counting down.
TACCTATCTTCATCCAATCATCCTAATTTTATTACTTTCTCGGCTTCATATCAAGTGGTTCAATTTTCGTAATCTAAAGACACCGGATAACATGGAGGCGCTCATTGAAGCCCTTGAATCATCATTGGAAGTAGTCACAGAGGTGTCTAACAACACAACACCCAGTTAGCACTTGGCTGACTTTCGATGGAATATGGCAACCAACGCTATCGTATAAGCATCAAGTAGATTATGGAACGTTGGATGCAAAAAATTGGGCTGGTTTTGGAAGCCGGCGATGAAACCTGTGACGACTCTAAGGATGGAGCAATTGTCACTTGAGGACAATGATGGCAGGTGGAGGAGAATGGGGATGACCAGGGGTCTTTGAGCGGCAACAATGAAGCTCGGTTTTGGGTGAAAAAAGTGGAATCGTCCACCTCCAAGGGATGTGATCCAATGGGATGAGTGGCATGGGATGAGAAATTCTTTGAAGTGCAACAAATTAAGCTTGAAAGGGGTGATTCTTTGAAGTGTTCAAGTTCAACCCCTCGAAAAAAAACATAATCTAATTACACTATTGTCTCATATCATCCCCAAGATCAATGTCACTTAGTTTATCCTCATCCTTTGATGCTACATGCTCTTCCTTTGCATCTCCTACTATCTCTTCAACCGTTGAGATTGACACATCCAAATAGGAATGGGGGCATTCCTACCGATGTAACCGTGTCAGGAAGAGGAATAGGTGCATTTCAATCACAAGGGTGGTGAGCTATAACCTATTGCATCTTTCAATAAAAATTTAGCTGAGATAACACAATCTGAGTCAATATATGAGAGGGAATTGTTGGTGCTCTAGTATTGACCATCCTTCATTGCCATCTATACTTGTTGGGAAGAAATTTCAGTGCATGCTAACCAGAGGAGCCTTTGACACTTGCTGGAGCAAAACATTACAAATCAAAATTAGCAAAGCTGGCTGGCAAATTAATTTGGTTCTGACTTTGAAATTATTTACAAAATAGGATCCTCTAACCAGGTGGCAGATGCACTATTTCACATGGAAGAGGTTAAGGAGATGCAGGCCATCTCTCAATGTTATTACCAGTTCACCAATTGGTTGACTGAGAAGTTCAGGAAGATACGGCATGGAGCAAATACTCTAGACAACCTCGAGAAGTACCCTAATTTGCATTGTTGCTATATTAATGAGCATAAGAACTTGCACTACAAAGGTAGGCTATTGTTAACAGCTTCTTGTGCCTTTTTTCCCAAACCATTGGCTAGATTCCATGCCATTCCCATTTTTAGACACAGGGATTTATAGGAACTACAAAAGGTTGACACAATTGGTGTAGTGGTTGGGGATGAAAGGGGCCATTACTAATTATGTGGCAACTTGCCATACTTGTTAGCACAATAAGCCAATAAGGATAGAGTATAAAGCTGTGCCTCCTGCAAGCTTGCTAAAACCACTATTCCCAAAGCTACTTGTGAAGAACTCAATATGGAATTTGAAGTCCAAAGGACATGACACCATATTGGTGGTTGACTGGTTGTTTACAAGTTCATTAAGTATGGCTAGCATCCAAGAAGGTTATTGGAGAATGGGTATACGAGGCAGGGATTGATTCAAGAGCAGCAGGTGCACCCCAAATAGGTTTTGTTGCCATCAAACTACAGCTACCTGAGCAGCATCAACTCACCCTATTTCATGTATTTTAGCTGAAGGTCATGGGGCACCTGAAGGTGTGTTATCCACTGACACCAAGAGGAAGTGCCGTATTCTGCACTGTGTTGGCTCCCAGATTTGTCAGCATAGTTGGTGGTTTAGTTATGATTGACCAGATTCCACCACAGAGGCACGGCAGGCCAGAAGAATATGGTATATGGAGGATAAGCTTTTTATGCAGGACTACAGGAGCAATATTCCTATTTGAACCTTGAAGACAAGGTTGATCTTCTACATGTAGATAACGTTAGCGACAGGCAGTAGTGAGGACTCAGGAGGGAGGGTTTTGAAGGTGCGTATGAGAAGGAAGAGGTTGCTGGAAGGAGCTCAATTAATTATACAGCTGGGGGTATTTTAGGAACAGAAGTAATTGTTGTTGTTAGAAGGACCAGTTTGATTAATTAAGGTACCACAGGCATCGTTGCAAGATTATCGGGTATAGGATGTAACTAGGAATTAGGCAGGACAGAAAGGGATCCCGTTAAAAAAGTAGGAAAATAGCTTTGCAGCTTCTGCTGTGCATTAAGAATAATTTTCCTTAAAAGTACATGTTGACCTTGTCACTTCAATCTATACCGAGGAATTTCTTCTTAATTTGCTATTTGTTTTCATCCTAATTTTTATTATTCTCTTGGGTTCTTAACGGTTTGAATTTTGAAGTTTTCTAGCTTTCAAGGGCAATATTTCTGATCAATCTTTATATCTGATGCCAGGTGGGATTCAATATGAGGAAAGTAACTAAAGGCAATGTTACGATCAAGTTATGGGATCTTGGAGGGCAACCTAGGTTCCGTAGCATGTGGGAACGTTACTGTCGTGCAGTTTCTGCTATTGTGTATGAAACAAACTTCTTATTTTCTTCTGGCTTTAATGTTTTTTGTGTTTCCTAGTGGAGCATTGGTACATGCAAACATTGATGCAGTTATAGATGCAGATTTAACTGATGAATTTATATTTATAGTGTTGTGTTGATAATCAACTTTAGTGTTGTCAAATAGCGGCTATAGCGCTATAGCATAGAGGAATTTGAAGAAATCGCTATTATTCCGCAATACGATATTTAGTACAAAATGTTGTCAAATAGTTGTTATAGCGGCCTATAGTATAGTAAAATTTGAACAAATTGCTATTTTTTGCAATTTGTGATTGACAATACTGATTAACTTATGTGTGTATAATGTTTTTGGTGTTTGATATATTGTATAGTAATTGACTGAGGTGGGCCTAAAGCTTTAATTTTATTCTTGCTGATTGATGCTCTTAGCTGTTTATTTTAGATTTGTAGTAGTTCCATATCCACCAAATTATACCTTACCATTTTTTCTTCCACGAACTCCAACATAGTTATGCAAAACTAGTTGTCCTTTAGATGCCCAATGTGTAAAGAGCTCTTTCCTGGTGTTTTTATATGCTGAAAATTACCTTGCTGTACAAATTGATTTCATTATCGCCTTTTTCCAGCATTGTCACGAGCAAGGAAGAAGGAAATGAGTATAATATAGCTCTTTGAAACTTGTGTGCAAACTTAATTATGCTACAGTGTGGTCGAAAGTTTAAACAGTTAAAACTTTCGCTTTATGTGCTTTGCTGCTGCTCAATTCTTAAATATCTTCTCCTAATTCAAAGCAAATATTACTTTTTCTGTTGAAAATCGGGATGCTGCCAAGTATTTTCTCCCTCTAAGATCTAGTGCATTCGTTAATTGGATCATATGCTCAAATTTCTATGGATTGAAGCCTTTTCTCTTGAGTTGGTTATCATTAGCTGAATTTAGTTTCTTAATCTGATATTTCCTGCAGTTACGTTGTTGATGCTGCTGATCCAGATAACCTTAGCATATCAAGAAGTGAACTTCATGATTTGCTGAGCAAGCCATCATTGAATGGTATCCCTTTATTGGTGCTGGGGAACAAGATTGACAAGGCAGGGGCTCTGTCCAAACAAGCGTTGACTGACCAAATGTAAGATTCACATCCCTTGTATTCTGGTTGTTAAGAGCAATAACGGAGTAAACTAGTTTGATTATGTTTATATTATTTCCTCCTTCGATTTTGTTTTCTTTTACCCTTTTTTTGGGACTTAATTTTCTCTGGTGTGCAGGGATCTGAAATCAATTACTGATAGGGAAGTTTGCTGCTTCATGATCTCGTGCAAAAACTCCACAAATATTGACTCTGTTATTGACTGGCTTGTGAAGCATTCCAAATCAAAGAGTTAAGAAGAACCTACTTTGTGCTTTGAACTCTAATGTAATTTCCCGGCGACTCATTTCTGGATTTTCTAGAGAGGCATTTGCATGTCTAACTCAGATTGATTTTTCTTCCCTTTCCTAAGATGTTTTGCTATGATTATTCTTGTACGATTGGGAATTAAACGGGGAAACATACATGTCAAAGGTTAGTTCGAGTACATTTTATTGTGTATTATCGGTGTACCTATGTAATTCAAAGATTCACATATGGAACTGATGGTTGTCATTCTAAATTGATGTCTGTTTCCAAACATGCATTCATTCATTTAGCTTGAGTGTTGTTTTCCCCCCTTTGAAATTGTGTGCTCTCACAGCAAGGCAGTCACATGATATTAATCATTCATCAAGATTGGAAGACTGATATTTTAAGATTAATATTATTGTTTAAAAAATCATTTTAATTGAACGGTAAAGATTGTGCGACTGCGTATAGTGTGATTGTAACTAATCCAAAACCGAAGAAGCACACAAACCCGGCGGTTTCCGTGTCATTCGGTCCTTTTCTTTTTCAAACCATCTTTTCTTCCTTTTACACTCCACTCTTTGTTTTTATCTCACACATTTCTTATTGATGACACTTGCTATTAATATATCCACAAATCACCATGCACAAAAGCGGTTCTGCTTCCGTGTTGGGCCCAGGGGGCCTGAACTTAACCCAAGCCTTCTTCAAGCCCATCTCCAACGCCACCCCTCCATCTCTCTCCAAGCGCCAAACCAAGATCCTCCCTCAAATGCACAAGATGTTCAGGTCATTCTCATTTTATTTTTATTATTATTTTTGTGAAGTGATTTTTTTTTTTTGTCGTGCGATGATGATTTGAAATTAAATATAGTGAATTATAATATTTTTGAAGTTTAGTGGATTTTTTGAAATCACACTGACACTTTTGGTCTGTTTGGTAAAATTAAGGTGATAGATGATAGGCGATATGCGATAGACAGTGATGATATGCAATATGCGATAGGCAATAATGTGATAGGTGAACGACGGTATGCAATATGCGATAGGCAATAATGTGATAGGCGATAGACATGATATGTGATAGGCGTGATAAGAGATGGATGATAGATGATAGATGATAGGTGATAGAGGATAGGGGATATGTGATAGGGGGTATGCGATAGGCGATAACAAGATAGAGCATAGGTGATATGCGATAACAGGATAGCCGTGATTAGTAATATGTGATAGGTGATAGGATAGGGAATATGTGATAGGGAATATGTGATAGGTGATAGGTGATAGGTGATAGGCGATAGGTGATAGGTGATAGGTGATAGGTGATAGGCGATAGGCGATAGGCGATAGGCGATAGCGATGGCGATAGCGATAGGCGATAGGCGATAGGCGATAGGCGATAGGCGATAGGCGATAGGCGATATGTGATAGGTGATAGGTGATAGGTGATAGGCGATAGCGATAGGCGATAGGTGATATGCGATATGCGATATGCGATAGGCGATAGGCGATAAGTGATAGGTGAAAACAAGATAGGCGATAGGCGATAAGCGATAGGTGATAAATGATAACAAGATAGGCGATAGGCGATAGGCGATAGGCGATATGTGATAGGCGATAAGTGATAGGCGATAGACGATAGGCGATAGGCGATAGGCGATAGGCGATAGGCGATAAGCGATGCGTGATAAGTGATAGGTGATAGGCGATAGGCGATATATGATAGGTGATAGGCGATAGGCGATAGGCGATAGGTGATATGCGATAGGCGATAGGCGATAGGCGATAAGTGATAGGTGAAAACAAGATAGGCGATAGACGATAAGCGATATGTGATAAGTGATAACAAGATAGGCGATATGTGATAGGCGATAGGCGATAGGCGATAGGTGATAGGCGATACGTGATAACAAGATAGGCGATATGCGATAGGCGATAGGTGATAGGTAATGGAATATAGGTGATAAGTGATAACAAGATAAGTGATAGGTGATAGGTAATGTGATATAGGCGATAGGCGATAGGCGATAAGTGATAACAAGATAGGTGATAAGTGATAACAAGATATGTGATAGGTGATATGTGATAAGTAATAGGTAATAGGATATAGGTGATAGGTGATAGGCAATGAGATATAAGTGATAGGTGATAGGTGATATGTATATCCCATTACCTATCACCTATCACTTATCACCTATTACATATCATCTATCACCTATCACATATCACCTATCTTGTTATCACTTATCACATATCTTGTTATCACTTATCACCTATATCACATTACCTATCACCTATCACTTATCACTTATCACCTATATCACATTACCTATCACCTATCACATATCACCTATATCCCATTACCTATCACCTATATCCCATTACCTATCACCTATCACATAACAAGATAGGTGATAAGTGATAACAAGATATGTGATAGGTGATATGTGATAAGTAATAGGTAATAGGATATAGGTGATAGGTGATAGGTGATAGGCAATGAGATATAAGTGATAGGTGATAGGTGATATGTATATCCCATTACCTATCACCTATCACCTATCACTTATCACCTATTACATATCATCTATCACCTATCACATATCACCTATCTTGTTATCACTTATCACCTATATCACATTACCTATCACCTATCACTTATCACTTATCACCTATATCCCATTACCTATCACCTATCACCTATCACATATCACCTATATCCCATTACCTATCACCTATCACCTATATCCCATTACCTATCACCTATCACCTATATTCCATTACCTATGACCTATCACCTATCACCTATCACCTATCACCTATCACCTATTACATATCACATATCACATATCACATATCACCTATCACCTATCACCTATATCCTATTCATATCACCTATCACCTATCCCATTACCACAATAAACCACATTTAAATGATTCATGAATTAACCACATATTTAAAACAATTCGGTTAACATAACTTAATTCAAAAATGAGTTTAACAATTTTTATAAAAAATTAACCTCAATTAAGATTTTTTTCTTACAAAATTTTCAAAATTTATTTTTCTCGAAAAAAAATATAAGAAATATCGAAACTTTTTTCTTATATCTATTTTCTCAAAAAAAATAAAAAAATCTTTTGAAAAAAATCGAAAAAAATTTTTCGAAATTATTTTTTCAAAAGAAATTTTTATCGTGAAATTTTTTACATATATTTTTCTCGAAAAAAAATAATATTTTTAATAACTATTTTGAAATTGATTTTAACTAACAATTTGTTCAAAATATTAAACTAGTTTATATTTATAAACCGGTTCAGAATTGCACTAAACTTAATTTAAAAGTGATTTTTAATAACTGAATCAAACTATTAATGTGGTTTGATTTTTGCACCATTAACACCCCTAGTGATAGTTGTCTCCAAAAGTTTAGCAAACCTCATGTGTATCAATAGTAAATTTAATTTTATGAATTTTTCGTCAGATGAATAAGATGATTTTTTTTGGGAGTTATTTTGACAAGAAATTGAGTCTAACTCTATTCATAAATGCCTTTGTCAATTTTGTATTTTATATGACAGAGATTCTTGTGCATGTATGAAGTTAAATGTTTTTGGTAAAGATTGAAAGATTTGATGTGTTATGCAAAAGTAATACTACCACTCTGAAAAAAAAAAAAAACATCGAGAAAAAGATACTAAAGATAATGAGTTAATAGTAAGTTAGTGAGACAATTATGTGTTATATATAAAAAATAATAAAAATAAATTAATGAAGTTATAAATGAAAGAATTTTTAAGCTATAAGTTCAAACACTACTTGAAATAACGTCTTAAAATAAGCTATAAGCTTGCGAGAAAAGTTTGTTTACCAAATACATATCATTTAATCCAACAAACTTATAAGCTAGTTTAATAAGCTATAAACTAATTTAATGGTGTATTGCCTTTGATTTTGTTGAAGTATGTTTTTTTTGGCAAAATCACTAGATTTATTCTACAAAACTTGATTTCACAAAATTTATGTCAATTCAATGATGTAGCTAAATATCACTAGAAGGGGGGTTGAATAGGGATTTTGCTGTTTTAAAAATAGTTTTCAAGTGTTTTAAAAACTATCCTCTTGCTGAGGATGGAAAGCCCGATGATGGATTTTTCAAAAACCTTCAAATTCAAACCGAGTTAAAGAGTGAAGAAGAAATATAAGATTGACACACACTGTTTTTATACTGGTTCACCCAAAGATGGCTACTTCCAGTCCTCACACCCTTGTGAGATTTCACTAATGTTCAAACAGATCAACCTCTAACCGATGATGATTACAACTTGTGTATTCTCAAGCTTCACCAAGCTTACAATCAGATTTCAAATATTTCCAAGTGTACCTCACGTGGAAATTACAGTGTGATAAGAGAGTGATTGATTCTAAATACTTTCTCAAAAGATTAACAAAGATCTAATGTAGGATTTGTAGAAAGTATGAAGATATAATGGATGTTGCTTCTTGAAAGCTTTAAGATCTTTGATCTTTTTTAATGCAATGTGTTGTGTGTTGATGAAGATCAGCTTGCTGCAATTTATAGAGGTCTTGTGATGTTCATTTCATAAGCCAAGCCTTTTATGACCGTTGAAAAATCCATTTGAGAAATGCCAAGGTTTTTCTTCATATTTACGAAAATGTCATTCGGCTCATTTGAAAATATGCATTCCATGTTCAAGTACGAGGTACTATTTTCTTGGCACTTGGAGACACGTGATGTCCTTTTCTTTTTCCTTTCTTTAATGTTTGAATATTGTGTGGAGTCATTTTCATTCTCTTTCTTCATAAAGCTTCACATGTGAGCATTTTCTCTTTCCTCCAAGGCTTTGTGAAAGCTTCACGTGAAGACCTTCTTTCTTCTTTCCTTGCCTTAAGACATGTGATCAATTTATTTAAGACTTGTTTGTTGTTGCCTTTTTGAAGATTGACTTTATAATCTTATTAAAACACATAATGGTACATGTAGCCTTTTGCCTATGACATGATGAGTTGCTTTCATAAAGTCTTGGGATGCTTTTCAAGATGTTGACTGTAGGCACATGCTAAGATCATCATTCCTCGCACCTTTCTCTTGCATTCTTTCTACTTTTCTTCAAAGGCATTTCTTTAAACATTTTTTAATAGTATTTTGCCTTTATTGAATGAATCAAACAATTCATTCTTTAATACTATTCTGCCTTTGTTGAATGAATTCAAATAATTCATTCTTTAATACTATTATGCCTTTGTTTAATGAATTTAAAACAGCGAGGATGCAGTACTACAGTTTCACCAGCTTGTGAGGCCATCCTCGGCATTTGGCATACTTAGCATTTAACTCAGAATTTTCTTCTTTTTCCTTAATGAATGATAACCTGTTTTCTTATATGAATACACTCAAAAACACAGATTAGTCATTAAACTCAATCATAATCTTTTAATTAATTTTGTTATCATTAAAACCAATTTAGAGAGATTTTGTCTCAACAATCTCCCCCTTTTTGATGATGACAAAATTCTTTAGATTATAATTTTTGTTTTATGTAAGAATGAAATAATTAAACTCCCCCTCAATCATACAAGTGATAATTTTGAAAAATTTCCTTTTTAACATTCAAGTAACAACAAACTTTTGAAATTATAATTGAGGTAAATAGATCATTCATAAACACCTAAAATAAATTCCAGCAACTTAAGCAAAATACCATAGGTTCATGAATTCAGCCATAACATCTAGCAAACATAATTTGAGTTTAAACAACCATAACATCAGTCAGCAAAACATAATATGAGTTTAAACATAAGACAAAATATAATCCATAATCTGACTCCCCCTGAATTAAGTCAACATCAAAAAGTATAAACTTATTAAAACAGAGTCATTCAGCGGAAGATGAATCTTCAGATGATGAAGATGTAGAGTCGGGAACAAAGGAGAATTTGGCCGGTAGCACAGGAGGTTGATCATTGGCAGCAGCTGATGAACCCAAATGTTTGGTAACCCATTCCAGAATGAGTCCAAACTGAGTGATGGTTTTTTGAAAGTGAGAAAAGTTAACCAACAATTTCTTTTGGTCTTTCCTAATGGTCTTTAGAAGCTTTAAAAACTTTTTGTTCTCAGTTCCTACCGATTTCATGCTTGTGGTTGAGTCATCACGTGCCCTTTTGGATTTTGAACGTTTAGCCTTATCCTTAGAGAAATTTTCAAAACGTGGAGCCAAAGGAGATTTGGATTTTTCTTGTAAATCCGGATCAAAATTAGATGGAGCAATATTGAGATATGAGAAGAGTTTAGACTTACTTGAGATGGCATTGTGGATTCTTCCGCATGCATGTTCCTATGAGGGCTTTTTGAAGAATGGTGATCATACGAAACGTTCAGATCAAAGAATAAATCTTCACCATCCTTAACTGAAGGAGCGGCAATATGTGTTGATGGTTCCTTACTGACTTGTGGAGATTGAGGAAATGTTGAGTCAGCGGAGTTAAATGAGGGAGTGCGAGAATGAGATAGTGGAGAGGCAGACTTCTGCTTCTTTGAGGCAGTTTTCTTCTTCCTTGAGGTGGGGTTTTGTTCAGGCAGATCAATGCGCATTTGTTTGATATTTTTCGTAGAAAAGAAGTTATTGCACTGAATACTCTCTTCATCATCAAGGGGTACCTTAAAGAACTTAAAGATTTTGGTCAAGATCATCCCATAGGGAGCTGATCGACCCACAATGGCAGCATTCAACGTGTAGCTAAATATGATATTGCCCAAATGAAGGGGTGTTCCAGTCAACAGATGATGAATAATCAGAATATCAAGTTTGGTTACCTTTTCATAACTCCCAGCTCGAGGCACTATCGAGTGAACACAGATGTTGTGATAAATCCGACACATAGGAGGAAGGTTTGAGGTTATGAGAGGTTTACGAGGATCTATCAGGATATTTTGAAGAACTGAAGTTCGAGTGACCATATACTGCATATACCAAGTTTCAGCAAAACAGTGGGCTCCAGCATCTTGTATATCAAGGATTTTGCATAGTGAAGTGGGATTTACGTCCAAGTGTACTCCCTTAAGTAAAAAGTTGAACCCAAGGCTTCATTTACAGCCATTGCATGCAACATAGGATGCCTTTACCAGCAGTGGGTATTGCGGTTCATTCACTCGGAAAAAGGAAGTCCATCCTAATTTATCAAATACTTCTACAACATTAAAGCCACCATTTTTCAGATTGATTAAGTCAATGTGCTTGCCATGAACCACAAATTTGTTAAACCATTTTGAGGTGTAATTTAACTCTGAATCTGTGGAGTTAAAGAGAGGAACAGGAATCAGTTTGGATGAACGAGATTTCTTTGGAGTCGGTTTACTTGGTTCAGATGATTTAGTTTTCAACCGTTTTGGAGTGGATGGTTTGGATGATGATTTAGGGATCGATTTAGCAGAGGCATTTCCTTTGGAATCGTCTGAATCAATCACATGCACAATAGAGTCCTGAGTAACCTTTTTGTTTGAATGGACAGCCCCAGATTGAACTCTTGAAGATCGTCTGATGGATGAGGCAGTGGGTTTTGACGATGAAGGTTTTTTGGTTTTTTGAGAAGGCGGTTTAGGAGGTGCCCTAGGAGGAGATATTGACTTTCGTTTTAATCCTTGTCCAGCGGATTCAGAGCTTGAGTAGTTTTGTGAGTCAGTTTCTGGATCAAAAGGAGACATTTTTCGCTTGGCAGTAGTTTTGATGCGTGCCATTGTTGTTGAGAGAAAGAAAACGGACGAGAATGGTAATCATGGTGAAGAGAGAGAGAAAGGGAAACTGAATGACTTTGGGAGAGAGAAACGTATGGAAGAGAGAGAAAAAAAATTGAATATGAAGAGAGAATGAATTAAAAACGTAGAAAGAATTAAAGTGGAGAGAGAGAAGGAAATTGAACGAAAAAAGAAATTAATAAAAACGGAGAGAGAAAAATTAAATGAGAGAGAGAGAGAATGTGTGTGGGAAGTTGAAAACGTGAGAGAGAGAAAAAAACTGATTGATTGATGGAGAGAGAGAAATCAGAAACGTGGGAGAGTGAGAGAGGAGATGAGAGCCGTTGATGAGGCGTGATGATGATGAAATTGGAATCATGATGAACTGCATTTAATGCAGTCTGTGCATTTTTGAGGAATGGGAAGTATCCAACACGTGTCATCCATTTGACCAATGGATAAAGGTGGCATGCGCATGGCCTTGACTGATTTGTCAAGGGAAGTTTCACCTAAAAGTACCTAAAGTCTTCCTATCTAATTTTTGACTTTATTTGAGGGATCAAATTTGTCATATATTTGCCACACAAAATAATAAAAACTAAAAATAACATTTAAAAATAACAAATAAAAAAAATAAAAATAAATAAATAAATAAAAAATAACAGAATTAAATTATTTAAATAACTTTGGAAAAATTTATGATGGAGAGTTTTTCTAAGATGAATTTAAACCGATCCTCTTGGAAAGGTTTGGTAAAAATATCAGCCAATTGATTTTCAATGTCTATGAAAATTAATTCTATATCACCCTTTTGAACATGATCTCTTATAAAATGATGTTTAATTTCAATATGCTTGGATCTTGAATGTTGAATGAGATTTTTAGAAAGATTAATGGCACTTGTATTATCACAGAGGATGGAATTTTTGTGTACCTTAAAGAGTAATCTTCTAGTTGATTCTTTATCCATAGAAGTTGTGAGCAACATTGAGCAGCTGATACATATTCAGCCTCTGTAGTTGAAAGAGCAATAGTACTTTGTTTTTTGCATGACCAACTTATTAGAGATTTACCCAGAAGTTGGCAAGCTCCGCTTGTGCTCTTCCTTTCAACTTTGTCTCCAGCATAATCGGCATCACAATAAGCAGTGAGATCAAGATTTGAACATTTTTTGTACCAAATTCCCAGATTAATAGTGCCCACAAGATATCTAAAAATCCTTTTTACTGCTGTAAGATGAGATTCTTTAGGAGAAGATTGAAATCTTGCACAAAGACCGACTGCAAAGACTATGTCCGGTCTACTGGCTGTTAAATATAGCAAGGATCCAATCATCCCTCTATACTCTTTTTCAGATATTGGATTTCCTTCATCATCTTTGTGGAGTATGGAGGATGGATGCATAGGAGTTCTCATACTTTTGGCTGAACTCATTTTGTATTTGTTGAGTAGATCCTTGGTGTATTTTTCTTGAGATATGAAGATACCATCATCTCGTTGTTTGATTTGCAAACCAAGGAAGAATTTTAATTCTCCCATCATACTCATCTCAAACTCACTTTGCATGAGGTTGGAGAAATCTTTGCACATCATTTTATTTGTTGATCCAAATATTATGTCATCGACATATATATGAACAACCAATAAATCTTTCTCAAGAGTCTTCTTGAAAAGAGTTGTATCAATTTGACCCCTAATGAATCCATTCTCTTTTAGAAAAGAGCTTAACCTCTCATACCAAGCTCGAGGAGCTTGCTTTAAGCCATAAAGAGCTTTTGAGAGTTTGAACACATGATTCGGCCTCTTCATATGTTCAAAACCAGGAGGTTGACGAACATACACTTCTTCATTTAAGAACCCATTCAAAAAGACACTTAAGAAAAGGGATTTGAATTGTAAATGCACCTTTTAAAAATTCGTGTTAAAAACTTAAGAAAATAACTCAAGATTGATTTTGGTTGTGAAAATAGAAAACGAAGAACGTTCTTGGTTTTAACTAAAAAAACGGAGAACGTTCTTGGTTAGTTAAAATCAATAATTCTGTTTATGTATTTAACTTGATAATCAATCAAGCTGAAAGTAAATAGATAAGGGAAGAGATACCACACAACGATATATCCTGATTCACCCAAACCGAGTTACGTCCAGTCCTCACAACCGTGAGATTTTCCACTAAGTGTTTAAAACAAAGAACCTTCTTGGTTTTACATCACCATCACCTTTGATCTGCTACAAAGTTAAAACCTTTCCACCCAGAAAGGAGTTCAATCAAGTCACCTATCAACCTTGATAGGATTTCTTACAATCTACTCAAACTATACTAAACTCTTATAGTTTGAGTTTTACAATAATGATGAGATTGTTTTGTTAGAATCTGAGAAGGCTCAACACTTGTTTGAGTTCTGATTCTTTGATAGAGAAATACAAGAGAATGATTCTAGGAATCGAATGGGAAAAATCAGAATTGATTCAATGTATGTGTGTGAAAGAAATTCAAGTATGATTGAAATGAGTAATGAATTTTCTTAGTACTTGAAGCTCTGATTTTTCTTTGAGCTTGGCCTTTCTTTTATAGGCTTTTTAAAACATTTACTATTGGTCAAAAGAGCTGTTGGTAGTGCTCTGTCAAATTTGACCAAAATCAATATATTTGAATAAAAATATTCCATCCTTTGAACATAATTTGAACTTTGTTGACTGGGCTGGTTTCTTTGTTCTTGATCAAATTTATCTTGTGTTTAATGATTCTTGAAGCTTCATATGTAATTATTGATATTACAGCTTCGATTTGGAGCCTTGATTTTTTCCAAAACAGTTTGGAAAATGATGATGAATTTCTGCAGAAGTAAGGAGATCAATGCTGAAATTCTGCAGAAACGGAGATTGATAATCAATCTGGAGACTAGTTTGATCATTCTGGAGAAAGATGTTTGCTGTTGAAGATCAAGTGTAACAAGCTGAAGAATGTTTATCAATCTGGAGGCTGATGTTGCAGTGCTGTTCAGATTAATCAGAATGTTGTCAAGAATGTTCATATTTGTCTGGTCTTGCTAATTCGTGATCTTCTCTCTTTGTGATTCGAATGTCTTCTTTGACTAGAATGGTTCCTACTTGTTCCTTGCCAAGTACTGATAACATTAACATGAAATTCAGAGGTATAATCTTCTTTGAACTAATGGAGATTGGTTGATTTTGGAGCTGTGACGATCATTCCACTGCTGTCCAGATTGATCAGAATGTTGTCAAGAATGTTCAGATCTATCTGGTCTTGCTAATTCGTGATCTTCTCTTTTTGTGATTCGAGTAGTTTCTTTGAATCTAATCATCTCAGTTTGTTCCTTGCCAAGTGCTGATGATATAGATGTAAAATCCAGAGGCTAAAACTTCTTTTAACTAGTGGAGATTGATTGGTTTTGGAGCTGTGATGATCATTCTAAAACTGGAGAACATTCTCCGTTTTCAAGATTTTACTATGAATTTTCTCCTTTCTTGTTTGTTCAGATTTTTCTTTTCATGCTGATTTATTCTTGCTTTACTTGGATCATATCTTTGATTAATACACTTAAACACACATGTTAAATACCAAAACGCTTAGAATCATAATTAATATTTTTAATTAACTTTTTGTTTGTTTTCATCAAAACATTAAATTGAGATTTTGTCTCAACAACTTTATCTTCATCAGTATTACAATTCGCGACATCACTGCATTCATGCTCATACATGTATTCATGTTAATCAATTACATCTATTAAGGGAATCATTTTATTTTGTTCATTTGCATTTAGTCTGTACAGGATTTTTCAAAAGATAAATAACATATTTGGCTAATACGGGCCATACCTTTACTATCATCGAATTCAGAATCCGAAACATGTAAGTCATCGTCGGTATTGTCATTTTCATTACTTTATGTGTTTATTGGGAGCATTTTTGGTAATGCTTTTGATGTTGAACATGAACCTCAATCAACATTTTGAAATTTTATGAAAAGATTAGCCTCCTCATCATCATCCATAGAATGATCAGTCTCCTCAGAAGTCAGATCCACCCACGAGATAGGTGGCTTCGGCGGCGCTGGAATCTCAAAACAGTCTACTACTTCAGTGACAGTCGGTAGAGGATCATTCACCAGAAGTGGAAGCTCTGGCTCGATTTGCCTAGACGATCTTGCAATATCTTTACCCACTGGCATCGGCCCCTTATCCTTCCCGCCAGTCCCTGACCCAACCACTTTATCCCTAATTCCTACGGTGGCCTCTGTCTCAACTCTAACTGAGGCATCTTCTACATCTTCCCATGCTCAATTCATCCCGAGCACCAATTCTAAGGGTATCGGATAGTTGATCCTCTCGTGAGTGAGCGTCACGAGATATACTACCCCAGCTCTCCTACTTGTCTTCACTACACTCCCCGTATAAGTAGCCCTGCTTGAGATCGTATACCCAAGCAGTCGGCGAATGTCGGTCACGGAAGTCTAACGATATTTCCGTCGTCAAGGTAACAATTGGTGGAATGAACTCAGGTATCATCTGAGGACAAAACCCAATTTCCACAATAATGTAAAGGGCCACCAACCGAAATTAACAAATAACATTTGACAATTATGTCATAAAGACAAGCAATAGCACTTAACACTTACTACATGATAACAAACAATAACATAATATGTATATACAAATATCTTATTATAAAAAATATGAAATGTGTGTCAAGCACCCTAATGCAATGTACATGATTCCAAAATTTCCAAACCCTCATCGAGGGACGTAAATCATAAATGTACCGTCTCTTACAAACCAGTACTAATTACTGAGGTGCTACATATCATAGATCAACACGATTTACTAGAGTGTAGTCTATCACAGATTACACGACAAATAAATTCTCGTAAGGATAAGATGAATCAATCAACTCATGGAACCATCCCGTGGCCCATCACAGTCGCCATTAACATCGTGGCCCATCACAATCACCACTAATTATGAAATGTATGAACATACTCTGACTCTTTCACAACAATCATTATGTAAATGTAGCTATTAAAAGACTCCCCTTTTAATACTCATTACACACTAATAATTTTTCATACTTTTCACAGAGCATACTCAAGACATATTCTCCTCAATAAAATTTATAACATATAGCAACACGTATTTTCACTCAATAATGCATAATCACGTCAATATTAATCATCGCATATTCACACATCAATCATACATCAATAACACATATAAGGTCCCTATGTGAAAACTAGAAATTTGGAAGGAGTCATTATCTTAATTATAGTTTTTTTCAACAGTTATCACTACCACAATCAAACACGGCGAAAAATCTCGCTCATGCCGATACCTTCAATCAAATAGTGTTTGACTTAGTCAAATTAATCCCTGAAACTTTAACTACCTTACAAACTCTTTCTTACTCCTAACCACTTAGATTATATTTCACTAAAAGAGTTTACAACGAGTAAGGACTAGTATTATTATCCACGACACACTTTCAACATATAAAACATATTTTTAGAAATTAACATCTTTTAATTTTTCAGTGAATTCACTAACAATTATTCAAAATGTTTTAAATTATTTTTCTCATAATTTTTCATACAACCATAAATTTTTTTCAAATTTGTCATAACTCATTTTTTTTCTTCTCAAATAACTACAAGTTTGATCCACTATATTTTTTTAAAGACTAAAAGTTCAATTAAATTATTTATCTCATGACAACATAATCACACAACAAATATCAACAAATATTTTTTTTCTAGTTTTAAAGTTATAACTCTTTGAAATATTTTCATCTTTTTCAAAATATATATTTTTAAACAAAGTTTGTATTTTAATTCACGAAACATGAAATCTTTTTAAAAAAGAATTTCTAACTCCAAACTTTAACCTTTACTTAATAAACTTGAAACTTTAATTAAAATGATGTAAATTTTTCTAAAAATTGAAAGTTTACATATACAAGCTTGAAACCACAATTCACTAATTTTCCTTAAAACGCAAGTTCAAAGATTTGATAACCACGTATACATTCTGTAACACCCCGGCCATTACCGTTACCGGCGGTGCCACCTCACGACCTTCTCGTCCCCCTCTTTCCGCCCCCAATGGAAATCTGACGAGTTTTTGCCTTCCGTGGGATTCGAGCCCGGTACATAGGGGATAAATACCGCCTCCACACAGATCTCACTACCAATTGAGCTACTTTTTTTGTAACACGGTAGCTCAATTGGTAGTGGGATCTGTGTGGAGGCGGTATTATCCCCTAGGTACCGGGCTCGAATCCCACGGAAGGCAAAAACTCGTCAGATTTCCATTGGGGGCGGAAAGAGGGGGACGAGAAGGTCGTGAGGTGGCACCGTCGGTAACGGTAATGGCCGGGGTGTTACACATTCTTACTCATCAATCATAACAATTATTTTTGGAAAGACATCATCTAAGTAAAATCATTTTTCTTTAATTACCACGACAACATTAATATATAAGAGTTCTCCCCCGCTAACTCGGTGCCAACAGTCTCGATTCTTTTTCGAGATTCAATGAGCTAACTACATAAACATAAATATTTATAATAATTTGTTCACAACTAAAATT
>NC_021167.2:3353957-3473957 GCF_000331145.2 Cicer arietinum | reverse complement strand
ATGAGAACCTTTCATTTTAGCATATGCATCAAAAGAATTTTCAAAACGTAAAAATATATAAATAATGTTTGAAAATAATATTTTTGGCAAAATACAATGTTGTATTCAAATACAACATGTTGTAGTCGAATACAGACAAGTCAGTAGCTAAAACTGAACATCTCCAAACATTTGTATTCGAATACAAGAATGTGTATTCGAATACAAGCTTCAAAATTCAAATAAAATTGAACGTTAAAATGATGTGTATTCGACTACACACAAGTTGTAGTCGAATACACCTGGAAACAATGCAATTTTTCAATTCTGAAATGGTTTCGGATCATTGCATTTCTTCATCAAACCTCTTGGAATAATGACCACGAATCTGAAGAGATGTTAATGGAGTATAAATACACCATAACTTCATATCAAACACAACCAATCCTACAACCAAACCTTGAACAAACTTTCTAAAATGTTTTGATTTTTTCAAAATTTCACTTTTATATTTCAAGTACAGATTTTACATTTTCATATCATTGAGAAAAGTTCTCTAGTGTACTTGAAATTATATTGGATTGTTATCATTGTACATCAACCGTTATATCATATTGATCTAAGTCAAAATCGATATTGCTAAACCATTCAAGTGTTGTAAATTGAGGAAAGTGGTGTTCTTTCTTCAAGTTTTGTAAACTAAGATAGTGGTGTGCTATCTTAGGGTGATTGTTAGGAGTTTGTAACAAAGGTCCTAGGGTGGGACTTGTACTTATTCTAACAATAGTAGAAAATCTCTTGTGGTGTGCAAGAGGACTGGATGTACTCTTGGTCATAAGGGGAACCAGGATAATATCATTGTGTTCTTTATTTTTCTGTCATTTATTCTTTCCATACACTCTCTTAAATCAGAAAAATCAAACACTAAATCTTTAAAAACAAGAAAATTTCTAAACACCTAATTCACCCCCACTCTTAGGTGCACTTCTGTACTTACAACACGAACATCTAGATTGATCCTCATTATGTCTTGAAGTTCTGATGGATATATCCTTATGTTAGTATCACCAGCCTTTAACATGTTTCAAATAAATGATTTATCTTGAAGTTCTGATGGATATATCCAACATAAACTTTCATATAGTAACACTAACCCTTAATAATATACAAATTGTTACTACTTTATTTCATATGCCTATAAGTTAGAAAATTATAACCATTTTAGTTTTACTTTGATTTGACAATATATTTTGAATTATGAAGAACAAATGAAATTACAGACGTCTAAAATCTAAAAACATCATCTATTAAAGTTTGATGTACCTTGGAATTGGTTCGTCAACCTAAACACCATATTTACATTGATAATTTGTAATCAATTATTTAGCTTTAACTGTGCAATTAGTCCAACCAATATAAAACCAACTGAATTTGTCTGACACAACCTTTTACAGAGTTGCCACTATAACACAAATCATTTCCTAAAAATCATGTTGTAATTAAAAAAATTGTAACAATAAATTAATGTATATATGTCAGAAAAATAGTGTTATGAAATTATAGTTACATGTCCAATAGCCTTGATTTGGCGAAGAGTTTTAATATATATAATTTATTACAATTAGAAGATACGATAAGCCAATATGTGGTCTGAATATCTCTTCAATTTCAAATTGTTCCTTAATTGCAGCAATAAGTGAAACATCACTCCATGACTTATTAACAGAACACTATTTTGAAGATGGTTGTACTTTTACACAAAAAGCTAGAGTGGTCCCATTATGTCTTGAAGTTATGATAGATATATGCTTATGTTAGTATCATCAGCCTTTAACATGTTTAAGGTAAATGAGTTATATCATATTATGTGATAAATAATAAATATCCAAACTATAAAGTTACTTGGACTAAGTATTATATACATGCCTCAATCATATTCTTCCTCATTTGAAGTGTTTAAATTCTAAGTAGCGAAGTACAATCCTGGTCCCACATAAGGAAGTTACAAAAGCAATTGTCGTGGAAAACTTCAATGATCACTTTGTACATGTTTTATGTTGTTAATATTTGATATAAGGATTTTAATATTGATTTATAAATTCTGATAAATTAAGGTTGAATATTGAAGTACTCTTATGGGCTATTTGCTTTTAGTTTGGGAACAAATTCTTATTCTTATATGACAGTCAAAAGAAAACCTTTCATATACTAACACTAACCCTTAATAATATACAAATTGTTACTACTTTATTCCATATGCCTATAAGTTAGAAAATTGTAACCATTTTAGTTTTACTTTTATTTGACAATATATTTTGAATGATGAAGAACAAATGAAATTACAGACTTCTAAAATCTAAAAACAACATCTATTAAAGTTTGATGTACCTTGGAATTGGTTCGTCAACCTAAACATCACATCTACATTGATAATTTGTAATCCCTTCTTTAGCTTTGACTATGCAATTAGTGCAACCAAGATAAACCCAACCAAATTTGTCTGACACTGTAAAATACATGTTTTTGATGAAGACAAAGACCAAGGAAAGTAATCAAGGTGCAATCTCAAAAAGAAGTCAAACATCAAAGACAACTATGGTCAAATATGCTAGAAGTTTTATAATGTAAAGGTACATGATGCAATCTAATATTAGTATATTTCAAATGCACATGAGAACCTTTCATTTTAGCATATGCATCAAAAGGATTTTCAAAGTGTCAAAATATATAAATAATATTTGAAAATAATATTTTTGGCAAAATACAATGTTGTATTCGAATACAACATGTTGTAGTCGAATACAGACAAGTCAGTAGCTAAAATTGAACATAAGTATTCGACTATGAGATGGTGTAATCGAATACGAGTATTAAGTCAGTAGCTAAAACTGAACATCTGTATTCGAATACGAGTGTTAAGTCGGTAACTAAAACTACACATTTGTATTCGACTACAATCTGGTGTGGCCGAATACAAAACCAAATCAGTGGCCAAATTCAAACATTTGTATTCGAATACAAGAATGTGTATTCGAATACAAGCTTCAAAATTCAAATAAAATTGAACGTTAAAATGATGTGTATTCGACTACACACAAGTTGTAGTCGAATACAACTGGAAACAATATAATTTTTTAATTCTGAAATAGTTCCGGATCATTGCATTTCTTCATCAAATCTCTAGGAACGATGGTCACTGATCTGAACTGATGTCTATGGAGTATAAATACCTCATAACATCATTTTAATAAAAATCAATCCTACTACCAAACCTTGAACAAACTTTCTGAAATGTTTTGATTTATTCAAAGTTTCACTTTTATATTTTAAGTACAGATTTTACATTGTCATATCATTGAGAAAAGTTCTCTAGTGTGCTTGAAATTATATTGGATTGTTATCATTGTACATCAATTGTTATATCATATTAATCTCAGTCAAAATTAGTATTGATAAACCATTCAAGTATTGTAAATTGAGGAAAGTGGTGTACTTTCTTCAAGTGTTGTAAATTGAGGAAAGTGGTGTACTTTCTTCAAGTCTTTCTAACTAAGATATTGGTGTGCTATCTTAAGAAGTGTGTTAGAAGTTCATAGCAAAGATCCTAGGGTGGAATTTGTACATATTCTAATATTAGTGGAAAAATCTCTTATGGTGTGCAAGACTGTTGGATGTACCATTGGTCATAAGGGGAACCAGGATAATATCTTTGTGTTCATTATTTTTCTGTCATTTATCTTGTTCATACATTATCTTAAATTAGAAAAATCGATCACTAAATCTCTAGAAACAAGAAATTTTCTAAACACCTAATTCACCCCTCTCCCCTCTTAGGCGCACTTCTGTTCTTACAGACACAACCTTTGACAGAGTTGTCACAGTGACACAAATTATTTCTTAAAATCCATGTTGTAATTAAAAAAATTGTAACAATAAATTAATGTATATATGTATAGAAAAATAGTGTTATGAAATTATAGTTACATGTCTGATAGCCTTGATTTGGCGAAGAGTTTTAATATATATATATATATAGCAACATCACTCCATGACTTATTAACATAACACTGTTTTGAAGATGGTTGTACTTTTACACCAAAAGCTAGAGTGATCCCCATTATGTCTTGAAGTTCTAATGAATATAACCTGATGTTTGTATCACCATCCATTAACATGTTTCAGGTAAATGAGTTATGTCATATTATGTGGTAAACAATAAATAGCAAAACTATAAAGTTACTTGGACTAAGCATTATATGCATGCCTCAATCATATTCTTCCTCATTTGAGGTGTTGAAATTCCAAGTAGCGAAGTACAATCCTGGTCCCACATAAGGAAGTGAAAAAAGCAATTGTCGTAGAAAACTTCAATGATCATTTTGTATATGTTTTATGTTGTTAGTATTGATACCAATAAGTGTTCGATATAAATACTCTAATATTGATTTATAAATTCGGATAAATTAAGGTTGAATGTTGAAGTACTCTTATGGGCTATTTGCTTTTAGTTTGGGAACAAATTATTATTCTTTTATGACAATCAACAGAAAACCTTTCATATAGTAACACTAACCCTTAATAATATACAAATTGTTACTACTTTATTCCATATGCATATAATTTAAAAAATTGTAACCATTTTAGTTTGACTTTGATTTGACATTATATTTTGAATTATGAAGAACAAATGAAATTACAGACTTCTAAAATCTAAAAACAGCATCTATTAAAGTTTGATGTACCTTGGAATTGGTTTGTCAACATAAACACTATGTTTACATTGATAATTTGCAATCTCTTCTTTAGCTTTGACTGTTCAATTAGTGTAATCAAGATGAAATCAACCAAATTTTTCTGGCACAGTGACAGAGTTGCCACAGTGACATAAATCATTTACTAAAAATCATGTTGTTATTAAAAAAATTGTAACAATAAAATAATGTATATATGTACAAAAAAATAGTGTTATGAAATTATAGTTACATGTTCAATAGTCTTGATTTGGCGAAGAGTTTTAATATATATAATTTATTATAATTAAAAGATAAAATAAGTCAATGTGTGGTTTGAATATCTCTTCAATTTCAAATTGTTCTTTAATTGCAGCAATAAGTGCAACATCACTCCATGACTTATTAACAAAATATTGTTTGGAAGATTGTTGTACTTTTACACGAAAAGCTAGAGTGGTCTCCGTTATGTCTTAATGTTCTGATTGATATATACTTATGTTAGTATCACCATCCTTTAACATGTTTCAGGTAAATGAGTTATGTCATATTATGTGGTAAACAATAAATAGCCAAATTATAAAGTTACTTGGACTAAGCATTATATACATGCCTCAATCATATTCTTCCTTATTTGAAGTGTTGAAATTCCAAGTAGCGAATTTCAATTCTGGTCCCACATAAGAAAGTTATATAAGCAATTGTCTTGAAAAACTTCAATGATCATTTTGTACATGTTTTATGTTGTTAGTATTGATACCAATAAGTATTTGATATAAGAACTCTAATATTGATTTATAAATTCTAATAAATTAAAGTTTAATATTGAAGTACTCGTATGGGCTATTAGCTTTTAGTTTGAGAACAA
This sequence comes from Cicer arietinum, assembly GCF_000331145.2. NCBI lineage: Eukaryota > Viridiplantae > Streptophyta > Magnoliopsida > Fabales > Fabaceae > Cicer > Cicer arietinum. The sequence goes on along the minus strand of NC_021167.2, from coordinate 3,468,380 downwards.
ATTCTTATTCTTATATGACAGTGGAACAGAAAACCTTTCATATAGTAACACTAACCATTAATAATATACAAATTGTTATTACTTTATTCCATATGCCTATAAGTTAGAAAATTGTAACCATTTTAGTTTTACTTTGATTTGACAATGTATTTTGAATTATGAAGAACAAATGAAATTACAGACTTCTAAAATCTAAAAAAGCATCTATTAAAGTTTGATGTACCTTGGAATTGGTTCGTCAACTTAAACATCACATTTACATTGATAGTTTGTAATCCCTTCTTTATCTTTGATTGTGTAATTAGTGCAATCAAGATAAAAGCATCCGAATTTGTCTGGCACAACCTTTGACAGAGTTGCCACAGTGACACAAATCATTTCTTAAAATCCATGTTGTAATTAAAAAATTTGTAACAATTAAATAATGTATATATGTACAGAAAAATAGTATTATTAAATTATAGTTATATGTCCAAAAGCCTTGATTTGGCGAAGAGTTTTAGCTTGAGCATTGTATATAAACCTCTCTTGTGAAGTGTATTGAGATGAAGATGTGATATGGGTTTGTAGTTGGTTGCCTTGAATGTAATTATCTATATCATCTACTGCAGGTAACCTACATTCATTGAAAATTGACTACTTAATAGAAAAAAGATGACTTATAAACAAAACTGCTAACTGGATATGAGTGGTCTACATCATTAAAATCACTTGATCTCTCAATGATGCTAAATCCTAACTGCAACATTTGGAAGACACTTGTAAAGAGTTGGTCAACTTACTGATTTCTGAATTCCTTGATTTGGTGTGTGTTTTCATTGATAAGAAGTTTAGTTTCCCTCCATGCATTAGTGATAGTGTGTTCGTTGTTTTCTGCCATATAGAACTAATTAATTAACAACTACATTTAAATAAATTGTAACAAATGAAATATTCATTAAACAATTAGCACTTGTGTTGAATTAATAATACCTTCTAGAGGCTTGACTCGTGCATGATGGAAGATTATAATGATGGCACCAGAGTTGAGTTGAGGTGAGCATTAACATAATTGAGGAATTATGTACCATAAGCCTCCCATATGGAGCAAGTAAAGATGTTTTCGTTGATCAAATGAATAATATCATTTCAAACTTGCTTTGTGTATTAATTAAATGTGATGATTGTTGTTACATGAGATCTTTGATTTTGACGGTGACACATGTTTTTTTGGTTGATAATGTTGAAGTTGAAGAAATGACCTCATCAACTATCCTAATAATATCAACAAATAGAAAAGATAAGTTAAGCATTGAAACACGAAAAATATAATAAATATATATATATATATATATATATATATATATATTATTTCATTACAAAAAAATAAAAAATAAAAATAAATGATAGTATTATCCATTAAGTTGTTAGGAAGGTTTTTGCCCATTCAAAATGGTGATAAAAAACACAAAACGGTACTAAGTCGATGGGATTTCAGAGAGATCAGTCTCTTCTTCAAAAGTAGCAACATTAAAAACAATTTTGAATTTATGGAGGCAATATTTGAACTGGAAAGTACTTGGAAAAACTAAAAAGTTATGGATGATGTATGTTTGATTATCTTTGAGTTTTCCCATGTATTTAACATAATCATATTGTCGTATAACAACATGTATTTGATCAACCTTTTAATAACAATTAATTTATAAAATTAGATACTAACTAATAGAATGAAGATATTTGTTAATCAAACATAAAGAAAAAGTTAAAATGTAGACCTATTGATCCATCAAAATAACTTCATAATGTACATTCTCATTTTTACTAACAACAGTGAAGTAATTTGTGACCCTAACTGCCATTTTTCAAGTTTCCTTTGAAGTGTTAATGTCCTTCAATGGTGTTGCATTTCTTGTCTGCGAACCAATGCAAAATTTATCATTTATTTCAGTTTGTAATATATCTTTCAAGACGAAATGCAAAAGATTTAGAACTTAAAGAGTCAAGAAAATCTAAAGAGAAAAAATAAATGCACTTTCAGTTTGTAATGTATATCAAGAATAATTTAAAGAATCAAGGAATAGTCTTTTTAAGAACATTTAGAACTACAAAAAAAAAAAAAAACCTAAAAAATAAAATGCAAATGAAAATGAAGAAGTTGGGTTACGTGGTAGAGGCTTAGAAAAATTAAAGACCAAACAAATAGCATTTTTAATGACATTTAGAAGTACTAACAAAAAAGTTAAAAAAATACAAAGGAATACGAAGAAAGTGGATTACCTTTTTAGTGGTGGTTGAACCTCTTGTAGTCTATTTGAAAAACAAAAGAGAGATAAGATATGTAAATGTCTATAGGAGCAAGAATTAAAAAATAGAATGGGTTTAAAGGAGAAAGTGACAAAGCTTGATCAAACCTTGACCATATGATAGTGTTCTGATTTTTGTAGAAAGTATAGTATTGTGGTGTCTAAACTAGAAGTATTTCAAAATTACAATAATGCCCCATAAATATTTTAATAGGTAACGAAAAATAAATACAAAAGAAATGATAGTAATGTATTTTTGTTTGAGTTTGAAATCGAAAGTTGTGTATGTGCATAAAGGTAGAGTAATTTACAATTGTAACTAAATTTTTTGCAAAGGTTAAATTTATGAAGGTCAATATTGCATTTACAGGGACAAAAGACATATTTTTCTTTGTCAACTCACGTTTTTTGTAACGTCCACTTAACGTTAAGTACTAAAAATAAAGTTTTTTGATATTGCAGTGATAAAATCAAACAAAAAATTTTATATAGACTAAAATTGAAAACTAAACTGTTATATTTATAGAAACCAAAAATATATTTAAATCGTAATTTAATTTATATTTATGATAATGAAAAGCCGGCCAATGATTTAAAAGAATAATTTGATAAAATGATTATTCTCATCATTGCATTTTATAGTATGTGTAAAAACAAATTCATTTTAAAATGAAGGGAGTATGTCATTTTAAAATGAGGGAGATTTGACGCTTCCTCTGTTTTTTCTTGAAGAAAAATGGTTATAAGGAGTGGATTTTGGTAGATGATGTTGAACCCTGTTTTAGATGTGATGAACAAGAAAAAATGGATCTATGTACTGTTTTTTCTTCTTCTTCGCTCTCCTTCAGTCACCATGTTTCATTTTTAATTTCCAATTTATAGGCCTTAATGTCATCACTGATAATCCTCTGTGGTGGTGTCCTTTGAACTAGGATGCCAAAACTACTACTGCTGTTTTATTGTTTTGTTTTAAATGATCAATGTCCAGATGTATTTTTTGCATGCAAATGGAAAAGGAAGAAGTTAGGGAGAAAGATGCTTGGTTGCATACTCCAGAAAAATACACACTTGGTCTCCAATTATATCTTTTGTCTATTTTCGTCTGTTCCACTTTTGACTATTTTATGATGCTAAATGCAAATGGAAAAATGTTAGTGATGCGTTAATCTAATGGGCTTATATGAAACGGGTCTTCAATTTTTATTTTTATTTTAATGTATGTTTTATTTTAATTTTATATCAGTCAAAATTGATATGTTTAGAGGTGTTCAAGTAGACTTAATTTTGCCCATAAAATTAATTTTAACTTGAAACTATTATTCGCAACTTTTAACTCTAAATATGAATTTTTTATTTGCAGAACCAAACACAATAATTTTCTTATTTGCAGAATACCAAAAAGACATAAAACAAGAGCATGGAAATGTTATTCACTTGAATTTTTTGCCTCCTTTAAAAACATGGAAAGAAATAAATAGAAGCTAAAAATTGTCAATGAATAATATTCGTCATTTTCTTGAAAACAAAATTTAAAACCATAGCGCAAGTGATTGCACTTTTTGATGAGTTAAAATTGATTCTAAATGTTGACATGTTTGATTGTTCTTTAGTATAATTGATTCTTACTTGAAATTAAAATTGTGAGTTTATATCTCTAGAATTGATTTTGCCTCAAACATATTATTGAACTCACTGTTACATGTATCCAAATATAAAGAACTTCATCTTAAACTCACGTTTAATCAATGCATTCAAAATCATTTTTTATCATCCACAACCAAAACAAACTATTACTGTGTACCCTCACCTCATTGTCTTTACCCTTTCATTAAAAATAAGGTTTACAAAAATTAATAAATAATAAACTATTCCTGACTCCTGACAAAAATGTGTCATGGATCAACCCGGCACATTCCAAATTTACAACCCTAACTATGCACAGCAATTAAATACCATCTGCACAATATAATGATCATTTCAACCATGCAGAAGCTGAGATATCATCTGCACAAAGTTGCAAAAATAAACGGTTAGCTGAATGAACTGAAAGAAAGCATTCAAATTGGACTAAAAGGAAGCTATAAACATGACAATTTTTTATAGGCATCATTTAAAAACATGTTTCTTGGTAAGGAAGCTTACCATATATTAAGTCTTCTGCATTTCAGTGCCTTCATTGCTGCTTTTGCGAACACTCGTGCAGCCTCTGCTTCGGCTTCGGCAGCCTCTGCCTCCCTTGCTGCTGCCTCAGCCTCAGCAATGGCAGCTTCTGCCTCTGCAACTGCTTTTGCAGCCGCTGCTGCCACCTCTTGAGCTGTCACACCCTTCATTTTTAAAAGCTCAACATCAATTTGGGATTTTGAAAGGATGTTGACATTAGTCTTTTCTGCTCGTGGAGAATCTTCCGGCCTCCCTTCCAGAAGTAACATGGAAGAACATTTTCTTTTCTCCGATGTTTTTGTTGAGTTAGTTGCAATCCTGTATTTATCCTTAACCTGTCATTAGAAGGGAGATTTTGTCAGCTAACAGAATTTTCACTCCCACTACAGTACATAAAATGCCCCTGATATGCGTAGTTCAACTGTCATAACATAATGTTTTTTTTTTATTTAAATATGAACATAATACCAATTAATTTCTCAGTCCCAAAAACTTTCTGCTAATAACTTTCAGTAACATCAAGCATGTTAGCAAAGTATTCATTTCATGCAATATCCAAAAAATTATCCAGATTGACAGTACTTCCTTCACTAAACAGGTATGCAGGAAAAGATACTACTTTTGGGAACTAAGTTTGGAGAAGCCAAGCTTCAGTAATAAAGAGTTTACCTTCATTAATTTTCCACTTGCCACCATATGCTTCAATTTTGTTGACAATAACTTCATGAGGTTTGGTGGAGACCGGTATTGATCCTATTGAGATAAAAAGATTCAGAATTACTACCGACACAATGATGCAGAGAAGCACAAGAAAAATTCAATTGCTAGTATCTGTTGCATTTTGCATTTCTGAAAGCTTATCAGGTTATTTCAAAAAGACAAACAATAGATAGCATATTATGATTGGTTGAATTATGTTAAGCCTTTGTTGATCATAGGAAGGCAAAAAGTTAACAGCTTGTTCTTGCCAAATGCCAGGTGAGAGACTCGTGTAACATGTTTAGGTTTGACAAAAAGAAACATCAAATGAAAAAAATGCTAAAATATTTTGGTACCAAGAAGAAAGGAAGTCTATGAGTTACATATAGAGCTAGTTGAAATTGCTGATAATTAATAAGCAACATATAAATCAATGGACCTGGGAGAGAAACATTTTCAAACAGTTTAAAATATCTTTGTTGTTGTAAACTTGATCACAAAGTAGGCTGATCCATACATATATTTTGTAACAAATATTTAATACATCAATCAATATAATAAAATGTATATATAAAGAAAAATGATTCGATGGTGGATGAATAAAATTAAAATAATTTACCGTCTTATTCTAGATGTACATGAGAAATTAACTTGAAAAAGAAAAGGCCTACAAAATCAGAAATTAAGTATATTTTCTAGTATTGAAGTTTACATACACCAACATTTGGATTATTTGGAGGGAGACTGAATAAACCTATAGGCCATACTGTTACAATGGATTTGGAATTAAATGATCTGTCAATAGAAATTATTTACAATAGGATATTGCAATGATCCCACTGAGTGAGCAGAAGGTTTTAATTGCTGTATTTATTTGATATTTAGATTCTATATACTATTAATGAGGTAATCAAAGTATAAATACTAAAATACCTCAATGCAAGCAGCAATGGCGGCCATGTCAGAACCCTTTGGCTCCTTCAACTTGACAATCGACTCTAATATAAGGTTGTCCAATCTGCCATTATTAAAAATAATTATGTTGTCATCACTGAAAAACACTGACACATAGTTGACCTTGAAAATTCACCAAAAAACTTGAGGGGATGTTGTCATCAAAAGTGACAAAAGAAGACAACTATTTATTAAATATTTTGTAGTTGTAATTGGAACCTATACATATGTATTTGAATCATTTTAGTGTATCTTTGCCATGCTTAGACAAAATTCATCGTGAAATTAAATAGCTAATGAAGATTAAGAAAACAATATACCGCATGGTACACGGACTATAACAAAAATTGTTTGCAACTTGTTGAAGTTATTTAGTCATTTAAAAGTTTGGTACTATCAAATAAAGTAATATCTATGATTATACAATGTTCATTTTCTATTCAAGAAAAAGACTATACCAACCAAAAATCACAAACCATTTAGTTTTTGTAAGGAGTAAGATATATTTAGCTTGGAGTGCTATAACCTTGATATTTGTTCTTTGGAAGAAGACATTCCACCAGAAACTGCCAGAGGCTGAGCAGTTGCAACTTCTGGATTATATTGAACTATAGCATTTGAAGTTGTGTGGTTATTTTCAGTTTTGGGGGGAGGTAGGTTCTTTTTAAGTGCAAGCTTTGCCTTCTGCCTGGATCCCCATATTGCTGTCACATTTATGTTCCTCCATTTGTCCTGTTCACAGCTTACAGCTTAAAGCATGTATAGTTACATAGAAACACACCTCAGTATATAATGAATTTAGCAAGTTTTTCAAAATTCAAAGCAAGGAACTCTGCATTTATTTCTTAATCCTTAAGGACACTAAACAATTGATCATTCAACACGGCAGTAGTATCAACATCTCAAACAATGCTGTCAATCGCAGACTGCAAAAAATAGCAGTTTGTTCAAATCCGTTGTAGCTGCTAGTATTTGACAACACTTAATACTAAATAACATATTGCAGAATAATAGTAAATTGTTCAAATTCCGCTACGCTACAGCGTCGCTATTTGACAACCCTGATCACAAACCTGACATAACAATAAATCTTACTATGTAACACTTCCCACAACAAGCAAAAACCTTCAAAAGACTTACCTTGAGATCTACATTTGAACGCATGCGCAAAATGGTGCTGAACTCTGGATCCGTAAGTATGGTGCGCCATTTTCCAGCCCCGTATTTGACTACTCCAGCTTTCAGAGCTGCCTCTTCTTCTGCAGTCCATTTCTGCTTAGGAGCACCCATTAAAAGAACTCTACAACCTTCTTATGACACTAGTTTTTCGCTTGTATTCTAAACAAAAGCTTGGAAGTGAAATGCAGTCTTCTCCAACATGCCCATCCACAAAAAAATAAAAATCTAACTATTATTGACCTACAAACATCATAAAGAAAATAACAATTTATAAACACATTACATCTTTAAAAATTCATAAACAATGTGTAAGTAAACTAAAAAAGAAAGAGGAAAAAAAAAAAGCTCATCTTGATGATTACCAAACATTGACCTCAATAGCCAAATTAACTTCAATTGCATAATAGACAAGAGATCAAATCAGGAATTTCTAGCAACCATAGTTCATATTATTTATCTGGAAAAATAGGTAACAACATTGTGAGAAATCATCAAAAAAAGGAAAAAAGAACGCACTTTATTGTTTCCATGGCAATGCAAATTAGATCAGGCCTTGTTACAAAACCAAATGCTTAGTTAAATTACATACACACACAAAAGTCCATTCTTGATTTTAGAGAATAAACCACAACTCATAAAATTAACTACAACATGAAATTATCTAACGATTGTTGCATTGCGTCACATGTTGTTGTCAAAAGTTTCCATTTTTTTCAGCTTGCACAAGCATAATAAAAAAAAAAAAAAAAAAAAAAAGAGTTTTATACAAAGAAATATAGAAAGAAAAAAAAAAAAATAGACACTGACCTGGGAATAAATCGATGAACGAAGGTGAAGAGTGGATCGGAGAATGAAAGGGTGTGGTTGCAGATTGGAAGATTTAGGTGCGGATAAATCGAATTGATACGGTAATTTATGCGAGGAACCTGCGAAAAACGATTTACATAGGAGAAAGATTAGTTGTTTGTTTTCTGAAAGCTTGCAATTTCATACTGTTGGAAATTGCTAAAGGATCCCCTTGTTTCTATAATTAATTATTTTTCGTTTTCTTAACTTTATTTCTTTCACAAATATTTTCCTCCTTTTATTCTGTTTTGGAATGGATCCATCCAAAGAAAGGTATGTAGTGTTAAGACCAATTTGTTATGGATTATTAAATGATTCTAACATTTAATAATTTAAGATTTATTTCGTAAAATATTTGGAAAAAAAATAAAGTTATTTTGCATTTTGTTTACCGTATGAAATTCACTCTTTTAAAAATATCAGTTATAAAAAATATTTTTTATGAAAAAATTATTTAAAAACAATTTCTCATTTTAAATATTTTTGAAATTATTTTTAGATTCTTATTTTTTTCAAAAGTACTTTTTTTAAAATATATTTGTTTTCTTTAAAAGACTATAACAAACGAATTTAAACTCTTGAATTTTGACTCTGAGTTAGAAATAAAAAAAATTACCTATCTTTCTTATCGTTTAAAAAGTACACTTTCATATAAATTATGTTGTCCAAAAGTATATTTTTAAAATCATTTGGAAATGTGGAGTGAAAAAAAGTTGATGCCGCTTCTCTGAGACAAAATTAGCAAGAAAGTGTGCTACATGATTGTCTAATTAAATAAGGAGTTTATTTTAGTCTCTATTTAACATCAGTTCAAAAGTATGCATCTTTTAAAAGTACCATTTTTTGTATAATTTGTGTGATTCAAAGCACACTTCAAAAAATATGAGATTGGTGTTAGTGTTTGCATGAGGCATTTCAGAAGAGCAATCTTAGCATTCTTAAGGTAAGATGTAGAGAAAATATTGAAGGATCTAGGAGGAAAGAAAGCATTTAGAGGCTATTAACTCTGTAATTATATAAGACTCTTTTTACTAAAATACTGGAATTAAGTAACATTAGTTGTATTATTAAATTTGGTAGCACCTTAAATTATTTTATTAATTTACCTTTTTAAGAGAGTAGTAGTTTATATTTTTCTATAATAGGAAAATAATATAACATAATTAAGAGTAAGTTTGTAAATAAGTAAATAATGAATGCAGTTGAAAAATTAAAAGGAATTTTTAGAAAAGAAATAAAAAAGTTTCAAAAGAATCTTATATTTAGAGACTTGAGTAGATAAAATGTAAAGACACTTCTATATTCTTTCTTTAAGGATCTTAAATAATAGAGTAACCGTTCTTCCTAGTGGTTTCATCTTCCGAGCATTAAAAAGAACTCAATCTATTCATTTGTTATTTATTTTTTTTAAATTGTTCATTTTAACTATTGTTCAACAATATTACCCCTAATTATTTTTTATAGAGAAATATAAATTAATTGAAATAATAAACAGTTAAGACTACTATACTAAAAAGATAAGCAATTTCATCAAAAATAGAAAAGTTTAATTATTTTTTTGTATATGGAAATAACCTTCCTTAAAAGGATAATTAAAATGCTACAGGATAGTAGTAAGCGAGCGAGCGAACCTCATTTTCTTGGAACTTAAAAGTGTTCATCCTTTAAATCCAAAAAATAACTCTTAAATCCAGCACAATAGAAACTGATTAATGTTCTAATCTTTACTGTAAACAGGAACCATTGTTTGTCTTTTTAGGTGATCCAACCTAATGGACTCCAACAACATGACTAAGGAAAACAAAACTACAAATGCAGTTCTCTCTTTCACATATTTTCTTGTCAAATAAATTTGGAATGAGACTCAAAAATTCACATAGGCAGATCAATATTAATTATTTGAATTTGGTCAAGAGAAGGGAAAAAACACTCAAAAAGTAGAAAATAAATACTGACAATAGATTTACAATACAAACATTAATGCTACATGTGGAAGAACTGGTAAAAAAGACAGATATTTCAGCTACCATATTCATAGGTGATTATTATAATTTATTATCTATATAGTCTACACAAGTGCCCAATATCTTGCATCAAATCACCCTTCCCTCCTTGTAACTGGAAAATGGCACTACTACTAATTTGAAGCAAGTTTTTTTCCACCAACAGTAATTCCACTCTTATTTGGTAGAAGTTTCTTCATATAATACTTCGATTTGCGGGACAGGTTGATTGTTTTCCTTTTCTTTTCAGGAATATAATCAATTGAACATTCCGAAAATCCACGCCTCACAAACCTGTCAAAACCTTTTGTTTAGAAATGCAATTATGAAGATTATAGAGCAGCAATTAAAACACAGACATGCCAAATATGCAGTAGCAAGCCCTAAAAGTGAAAAATGGCATTCATTGATTGCAGGGGAATTACTTACCAATCCGCCGTACGTGTTGTAAGTAGGAAAAGCTTATTCAATCCAAGATATGATGCTTTCTTCTCCATATAATCTGCACATATTTCATTATATTCATTAAAAACACATAGCAAGCAGGATCTTTTCTTAATCATAATTTAGGTTTATATAATTCGGTCTTCATTTTTCTATAATGTCAAAACTCTTCCGTAGCAAATATGGTTTGAAGCTGATTAATGTTGTTCTAGTATGCATTTTATCAGGTTTGAAGCTGATTAATACTGTTCTAGTATGCATAAACAACAGCAAAAATACCGCAAACATTGCAACACATAGCACAAATTATTAGTCAGTAGTAACAAACCATCATCTGCAAGAATTTTCAACCACAGAAACAAATAGCATACCAAGCAATTTGTCTCCCTGTCCTTGGCCACGACAATCAGGAGATACCGCAATAGCAGCAACCTCTCCACACTTCTCCTCGCAGTATGGAAAAAGGGCACCACAAGCAATTATTTGACCTTCTCTTTCCACAACAACGAAATTGTCCAGAGTTTGTAGCAGCTATAAACAGAGAATGAGAAATGTTTAGACAAATTACCAAGGCTATGTAAAGCCATGTACCTATCTACAACAGATACGATAGTTAAGCAAACCTCTTCATCAGTCCGCTTAACGAGTATGCCAGATGCCTCCAAAGGCTGAATAATTTGTTTTATTCCAGAAAGATCTTCATTCTGTGCCATTCGAGTGCCTTCGTAAAGGTCACTGCAAAATTCAATTGAAGGGTAAGAATATGAAATAAGGGCAGATTGATGAAATCTCCTTATAAAGGAACAAAAATACAGGTTGATCAAAGACAACATCATGAACAATCTGCTGCAGATAATATAGTGCTTAAGCATGTAGGAAACCCCTTGAACAAGATGCACTTGTGTATAGCATGCATGTATTCTTTAAGACTGCTATGAATCACACATGTACTCTTTAAAACTGATACAAATCATTATCACAAATAATCCTTCAATCTTTTTTGTAACTAACTAATGGTTTCGTAAAAGGTAAAACAGGGGAATGCTCGAAAAACGGAGTTCAGATCAAACCCGTGTATTTACAGCCTAAAAGATTAGAATTGTCAAAACTATTGTCAAAACTATTTACAGCCTGAGATGCCAACAAAACTATTGTCAAAACCAGTGTTGTCAAATAGTGACGTTGTAGCGTAGAGTAATTTGAACAAACTGCTATTGTTCATTTGTTCCGCGATACATAGTGTTGTCAAACTGCGGGTATAGCGACGCAGACGCTACACTGCAGCATAGCAGAATTTGAACAAATAGCTATATTCTGCAATCCTTAGTTGACTAAACAACCGGAGAGAGAAGTCAAGAATACAATTTATTTGCAAGCATAAAAACTTAGTCCAGAGACATAACACAGAAAGCAAAGATTGTTTACCTAGCCACCATTGTTCCCATCCCATCTCTTTTAAACAATTCCAACAATAAAACTCCACTAATAGTGCCATCCAACAAGTGAACTCTTTGAACTCCGCCCTGATAAAAGGAAGATGGTATTATTATCAACATACTAGAGAAACATGCATCAACTAAAATTTAAAGCATAGTCAATATTTTCAAAAGGCAACTTCACAAAGCAAATTAAAAGTTTAATATTTGAAGTCAATAAAAGCTCAAGATATGCTGTAGTAACTGATATAGATGTACAATAAACACACACATTATTGGTATGTACATGATTATGGAAATGCTTTGGTTCTTATAAATGCTTATATAACAGTATAATAGACTTAAATAAGCACAACAAGTGCAGTTGACATGAAAAATAAAAGAAGAATCACTGACTCACTCTGCAAACAAAAGCTGCAGCAGCCAATTCCGACAGGTAACCATTCATTCGACTTAGCCGTTCTTGACCTCCAATAGCAAAGCCTTGCTCGCTAGTCCCTAAGCCATCTCCATTCTCAAAACCAACACCATTATGGAAAGTTGCATTATGCCATTCTATAATGTGTTTTCCATTAGGTGGAGATTTGACTGTCCCGTTAAAATTGTTAAGCTCAACAGGATTGAAACTTTCTTCGTCGACGGCTTTCACATAGTTAGCAGCTGTTTCACTTTGCTCAGCCCGTTTACGAATTAACATGTCCGCTTCTTGAAGAGGCAAGAAACGGATTAGCCGTCCATTCTCATCAAGTATTGGACCATCTATAACGCATATTAACTTGTCCGCCCCTATAGCCAACGCACAAGCTGTTGCAACTTCATAGGTGCTGGAGAAAATACAAACAAAAATATCAATATCGAGGATTCAAGAATTTGTCAGACTTATCAGTTTGGTGAAGGGACACACACATGGTTTCTTTCTGCCCATTTCTTCTTTTCATTATTACTTTTCTTATTGAATGATTGGGTCATATCCTAGTAGTAAATGATACAATATAACAGGAAAAAATACATTTGAACACATCGGTATATGTCAAATTCTGATTCACATGCTGAAAAACCTGTATCATTAATGTCTCAGTATCTGCTTTTTAAACATTTCACAAGATAAAACGAAATCCTAGAGATCAGACGTGTTTTCAACTAATGAACTGCGTGATGAACACTTCAATAAAACCCTTCTTAAGTGTTTGTTCTTTCATAAGCAACCAATTTCCTTTTGTGCTTTTACTTGTATCATAAGCTCAAGTGCCCATCTTATCAGATCTATTCATAAGTGTGGTTCTTAAAAAAAACCCAGAAAAAGTACATATAAAATATGAATAATAGAAAATTACAAAAATGCTATGACAGCATAATACAATAACTAATCATATGATGAAGAAACTAGAAAGCAAATATTAGAAGCTAACAAAGCATACTTGCAATTCAATACTTCTCCAGAGCTGGAATAGCCCAAGTTGGTTAAAATAACTATACAACCACCATCAAGTCTCTCACGCATGCGAGTTACGTCTACTTTTTTAACTTCCCCAGTTGACCCATAATCAATTCCACCGACCACCCCTCTTCTCTGTCAAAAAAAACAAAATAACAAGATGCTCTAACACAGTGATGACGAAATAACAAGACCATGTTTTCAGCACAATGAATGAATCACAAAATTCAAACCTTGGCTGCAAGGAAGTTACCACTGGCAACACTAACACCAACATCATGCCACCGACTATTATCACCATGTCTACGTATATTACATATGGAAGGTCCAGGTGAAAGTTTTGCTTCCATCATCAACCTTATTCCTCCAGCTGCTTCCATTGCAGCTTCTAGAGATTCATCATCAGTTATTCTATATCTCCCAACGTACTTAGGCTTGCTCCCTATAAACACAATAAAAAGTTAGTGATAGGTTCCACAAGCCATGAAGCACTGCCACAAACATATACAAGACACAGACACAAACACCTAACACAACACTACTACAACTCTAAAACATAGACACCAATGATAATTTAAGAAAATAGAAGTAATTGAATGTAATAGCTTGTGTCGTATTGACTGGTATGGTATTGGACATTGGACACATATCAAACACCAGATATGCCTTCAATTTGCAGAGCTGGTGCTATATACTAGTAGCTAACAAGTAAAAGTGTTAAGGTTGAAAAGCACTTATTTTTCAGCAAAATTAAACGACCCAGTTAATCAAACTAACCTCTCTCAGTCAAAAGTTTATCAATTTGCACATGGGTACCAGGAACAAGAACAAACCGAATTCCAAGGTGATGAAGAAAAGCTATATCCTGCATGAAGAAACATGTTTAGAAAATTGGCACAAAGATCATAAAAACTAAGAGAGATAAAATGAGTTTAAAAATAATTGAAGTGCTGTTTGTGCCTTGAGAATGGGATCCAAGTAAGGACTAGCAACAATTTCCCCGGAAATAATGAGAACAAAAGTACTTCCTCGATAAGCCCAAAGGTAAGGCCATGCCTCACGAAAAGAACGAACGAATTGTTTATCTTCCAATGAGTTATTGTTGATGTTAATTTCTTCTTCAATTCTTCCGTTTACTCCTTCGTTCAACGCATTGCGTTTCGTTGGTGTTTCGTTTTTTCGGTTGTGGAAATTGGTTGTTAAAGATAAGGGTTTTGAGGAATGAGGTTTGAATTGGAGTTTGAAGTGAGAAGAAGAAGAAGATGACGAGAGTTCGTTGAGAGAAGAGAAGTTGGGAGGGTTTGGAAGGGAAGTGAAAATGTGCGATGAGGAGTGAGCCATTAGGGATTTACAAACGACGGTGGTGGTCACTTATAGGCGGCAACGGCGGATGTGTTTGGAGAGACACAAAGTTTAAACGCCGCCGCCGCGCCGTTTGGGGAATTTGTTGCGAACTTCATGGCCATATATACTATCATTTGTTTATTCCTTCTTTTCTCTCTTTTTCAATTATTAAAATGATCATCTTTACAATATTTCAGGAAAACAAACAAACATTTTAGTTTCTCAAGGCACTTTATAGACCTTGAATATATCTTTGGTCTATTTTATTATTATTAACTTTATAAATCAAATCGATTAGTAAAAAATATATTTACGGTCAAATTGGCTATCTAAAAACAAATTGATAATTAAAATAACAAAAGAGACGTTGGTGAATTTATTTTATATTTAAGAAAACGATAGTGGCATCATCTCGTGCGTTCATGGACCACATTGATTGTTTAATATTTTAATAGATTACAGGAATTACTCAACTGCATAACAAAGTTTTAGGTTTAAAACATCATTATTTTGCTACACTTTTGAAAAGGTAGTTTAAAATCAGTACATAAATTTATTGTAGTCTCTCCTTAAATATCAATGTAAAAAGAGAAATATATTGACTGACCGTATCAATTAAACTATATTAATTAAAAAATTAAAAGAAGAGTTTTTATAAAAGCTCTTTTTCTTCAATTTTATTTTGAAATTATTCTCCTTCCTCAATTGTATACTTACCATAATAACAGTCGTATTTGTAAAATATTTTATTCCAAAAAGACTATCACTTGTAGTTTTTAATACAATTTTAATTTCTTTTATTTAATTGTACCCTCTAAGACTTTATTTAATATTATGAATTTATGTGTGTTAATCTCAATAATTATTTTCTCATGTTACATTTATAATTATAATAAGTTAATAATAAATAAAAATAATTTAATAAAATTGGTATTTTTTCTTTTTTAAATATCATAATTTTTTAATCTATATAAAATGGTATATATGCGATAGTTATCTTTAGACTATTGAAGCGATTCTTAAGTTATTTTTATAACCATATAATAAAAACGAAGTATACGTGGATATTTAAAAATGATTGAATGTTAATCCATTATACATACAAAGTGGGTTCATATATCTCAAATGTGGATTACCTCTGTAGACAAAAGTAACATATGACTAATGGGATCGAGTCTCTTACCAATTCGACGAAAACATGTCCGCAATTGAATACGTAAGTCATTACCGTGTACTCTTTTTGTTTACAAATGATTATTCTATACTTGTTCGGTTTTAAGTTTTAACTCTTCAATTTCTAACAGAATAATATCCTAATAATTTAGACTTTCTATTAAAGGTAAATAAAACTTGATTAAGAATTATTCTCGTAATATTTATATCGTATTTAAATTCATTATGTTCCATGATGTATCTATATATGTATTTATGATGTCGTTCTTTTTTAAAATTTCTTAAATATCTCTTAATTCTTTATAAAATAATACAAAGTGATCTCAATATGAACAAAACAACTATATACATAGATAAAATACTATTAAGTAAATAAATATCACCAATAATTTAGTATTGAGATAATTATTCTTTTAATTATTAATCATAATTATCAAATTATTAAAAATATTTAATTTTAAATATAATTGTGTTTTAAAATTATATATATATAATTGATTTTGATGTGTTGCCAGTCTAACAATTTTACATTAACGGTTGATAAACTAAACTTAAGCTTGCATGGCACCCTCTTTTCCTCTAAACAAAAGCTTGGTCCTAATACATTTGTTCATGGGTTAAGTACCATCTATTATTGTTTTAGACTAGTTCAATTTAATCTGTCACATCGACTCGATCCAGTATCATAATTCGTAGTAGATAATTAGATTTTCAACCCCTGCACTGAACCTAGTTGTAAAGGACCAAGATAGCACCCCCAACAAATCCGTCCGCACTAATGATCATTTAATATTCTTGTCTTTCTCCGCATTGAACCTCTCGCCTATATAAATAGTGTCTCTCACACTAAAAAAGGTATATCATTCTTATTCTTATACCTCTCACTCTCCTTAAATTTATCACTTATTTGAGTCTCAGAGTATTTGCAAGTATCATCCCCTTCAACGGAATCGAAATCGTCAGCTCAACATAGTCAGTCATCTTCCTCGTTCCAGTTCAGATCATAAGCATTGTATGTGGCAATGATTGTTGAGACTTTGTTGTTATTATTGAGGTGATTTTTCACAAATGATAAAATCGTGAGGACTCACAATACACTCAAAACAGACAATAGTTCAGAGATGTGGTGTTACAAACTTAAAATTGTAACTATCGAAACAACTATGAAATTCGTATTGTATACATAATTGTATTATTGTAGGAGATGAAAAATGATTTTATATAAAATATTTTATAGGAGAAATAACAACTAAAAATTTGTAGAATTAGTATTAAATTATTTGTTTAGGTAGATAAAAAAAAAATACACCTTTAGTTATTTAAGTAGTTATTTAAGTTAAACTTAATTTTGCTTAAGTCATTTAAGTTGATTTTTTTTTTTAATTCAGTCATTTAAATTACATTTACACCATTAAACCTTTAAGATATATTAAATTAAACATGCAATTCTTTAAATTTGATATTTTTTTTAATTATTATTATAAAATATTAAGATCTAATTAAAAAATCGCAACAAGTTGATTGTTCAAGGTGTTTTTCAATACTTTTATAACTTGTTTTTAAGATTATATGTGTGTTTTAATTGTTGTAAAAACAAATTAAAAAAATATAAATCATTTATAAAATTTGATTAATATTTTCTAAAAAATTAAAATAAATGACATATTATTGCAACATTTTGTAGAATTTTAAATGATAAAAAAAAAATCAATTGAATTAATTATTATCGAAATTAAGATAAAAAAATTAACAATACAAACAAAATCTAATTTAAAAAATCAAATCAAAAGAAAATAAACTTATAAAACATAAACGAAAATTTAATTAAATTTAAAATACATGTATTTTAGCAGAAAAAAAAAAAAGTAATCGGAGAACATTAAAGAACTCCTTACGTCTGTTAAGCGAAAGTATAGGAGAAGGGAAACTAAGCCAATTGGTTCAAAAACTATATGAATTATGGTTTAAAAACAAACTAATAATTATAAAAAAAGAAATTACTTATAATTCTTTTTACTGATCATTAAGTCTCACGGCGTCACCTACCCGTATTTTTAACACATTATACAAAATAGAGTGATTTACCCGATCTGCCCCTATGTGTGTAGTGTATCAGAGGGGTAGAGGAGTGTGGTACCTTGAGAATGGCGTCGAAGTAGTGAGGAGTTGCAATAATCTCCGCAGATATTAGCACAACAAAAAGTCTATCTCTATGCACTGAAAAATAAGGTTGAGACTCACCAAGAACCTTCACGAAATATTTGTCTTCTTCCGTCACACCATAATATTCCTCCCCATCGTTACTACTTTCTTCACATCCACACTTGCACCTTTTCAAAGCCTCAGTAACACAACAACAATTTACCCTTTCAATTCTCACTCTTGACCCAAATTTGAAGAAGAAATTATTATGTTGGCAAGAAGTGGGCCCACGTGTAAACCTTGTTTGAGTTTCTCTTTGGTTTGGTAAAGACATAAGTGGTTTCCAAGTACAAGCCATGTGTGTGTGTTTTCTTCTTTTTTGATAGAGAGAGAGAGATTCAGTTTTGTTTTAGTAGCTAAAAGCAATGCATTTTTAGTGAGTAAAAGAAATAAAGAAGTGATTCTATCACTCTCTCAATTACGCGGCGAGACGGTAGCGTTAGACAGTCGGTTCTGTTTGGATTGGAGTGCTGTAATAGAATAAACTTACTAAATTAAACTGTTTTCTAGTTTTTATCTTTTTCATTTCATTTTTAGTATATTTGAAAAAAACAAGAAAGATACATACTAAAACAAGGCTTACCGTAAATAATGAAATTAATTTTGTTTTTTTAGCAAATAAAACTTATATTATTTCATTAATAATAATTTAGTGAATATATATTGAAATATCAATGAAAATTTGAAAAATATCTAGAGATGTGACAATCTTAAACTCCACATGAGAATTTACAAAGTATGAAATAAAGATGCTTCTACATTCTTGAAGGATAAATCTCATTTTGAGATATCATGTTGTTTGATGTGGAATTGATCCACCACTGACTTATAATCAAACTAAAACCAATATTTTGAATTTGCAAATTCTAAGCCAATTCAACGCACTCAACAAACCATATGCTTCTCTCACTTCAAACGAGCATATAGGGGGGAATTATTTGCTTACTCCAATATCCACTTTAGAAAGAAAAGTACATTATTTTATTATTTATAATTATTAAACTAATTTTTTATATTTTTAATAAATAATATTTGACTATTATAATTATATAAATAATATAAAATAAAATTAATTTATTAATTTAAAAATTAAATGTACAGTATATGTCAAATTGACTCAGGTGGTATATAAATTCTCTTATACTACTGTTGTGAATAAAATCCTAACGTCTTTTTTAATATCTCTTTTTCTTGACTCATATTATTAACAAGAATTTTATCCAGGAATTCAATACCAAAAAAAAACGAACATATGAGAGTCGCTATTTGTGTATGTGTCCGTTTTCTAAAGTGTTTGATTTAAAAGTTGAAACGCTAGGTGGTTTCTAAGCAGGGAGGGAGGTTGTAACTTGTAAGCTTAAGCTTAGCCACCCGTTTAAAAAATACAAATGTAAATAACGCGTTCCTACAGCACGTTGAGCATAGATATGTGTAGCATCATAGTTTTGAGAACCATCCAAAAATATCAATACTTTGATTAAATTCAATGATGTGTAGTCTACTTTAAAGAAGTAGGGCCACTTTGGATGTGATAGCACGATGCCCTCCTAGCCTCAAGCAAGTATCGTTTTAGTCAAGTGATGTGGCAGATATGATAGATTGTTGGTAAAAAAAAGTAACACGAATATTTGGATTGTTGGGGAGGTTGATAAGATTACAGTAAATTATTGTACTTTTCTTTGACAAAAAAATTAGGTATTTCCTACAAAAAAACTAGGTATTGTAAGAATTTTCCCAATAATAAAGTAATTTATATAAGATGTATACTTAAAATATACTGTCAAAAGAACACTTAAAATATAAAACGTGTTGATCTAATAAATATTTTTGCTTTCAATCAACTCTAGACAAGTTTAAATTTTGTCAAAAAAAAATGAAAGAAGACTAGTTTAAAATAAGTAATTGATACAAATAATTTTGTTATTATAATATCAAAGTGGGCAACAAGAAAGCTTGAAGAAGAGATGGCATTGCTCCTCCATCGTGGATATTAAAATTTGACGGAGACGGCATTTATGCTCTATTATTAGGGATGTACCCCATGCATTCTACTTGCATCCATTCTATAATTTCTGCTTAGGACTTGATGCTGTGATAAAATTGTTTGTGATTTGCTCTCTTCTTTTCTTTTAATCGTTGGTTAAATAAGTTAATTGTAAAGTCTAAACTTCAAAGTGGTTTAAACTATTATTTTGTTAAAAATATGATTAATTATTTATCAGAGAGAAATAAGTAAAATGGAATAATAAACAGTCAAAATTTCATCAAAAATAATAAAAGGAGGTACATAAGTGAGGAGAACGTGTAAATACTCTTGACGAGATTATTTGGTTTCATCTCTTATTAAAAAAATTAAGGCCATATCTATTGTTTTTTCAATATCAAACAGAATTATCTCTTCTTTTTATTGAAGAAAATTCAGATTAGAAGTCTCTTTAGTGGGAAATCTCGCGTGTTAAGAAGCCAGTGTGCCGTGTAATTACTCTAATGGCTTTAACATGAAATGTAAAATCTCTAACGAAAAATTTACACAATTAAAGCTTATCCAATCTACAACATTGCCCTTCCGGTTTTACTTTCTGTGTAGGAGAACCAACTGTTAGACAGAGACACGAAACCCTCTTTGTTTCTCTAAACTACATTGACGAAGCTATCATTCATTTCGTGAAAAAGAAAAGTCACTCAAGACCACAACCACCTGTGCCGTCTATCAGTTTCAGAGTTGGGCGTTACACTAATCCTATCTGCATTGGTGGACAGCCATTTACCGAAATCAGGAGATGCAACAAGCTCTTCCAAGGCTTTTTCAGTGGACTTCTTCGTGAACGCATCCCATTCTGCTGCTGAATATTTTCTTCTCTCAGGTGTAGTGTGTATGATGGATGGATATAACTCCTCTGTCAGCGTTTTAGGAAGCGACCTATTGAAGCCTGATGACACGCAAATTTAGCATGTTAGGCAACACTTATGTTGAAAAGTGACACAATTTGTACATAATTCGAGACATGAAGCAAACCTTGTTTTGAAGTTTTGCAAGGGGTCATAGGGGAGCTTTTCAGTTGTGGCCGAATAAATGTAGAGTCCTCTATATTGTACATATGCTCATCATCTTCATCATCAAAAGGTGATGGATTAGAAACCTGGAAACTCCTCCTGTTTTTCTTGGGTGATTTAACCAAACGCCTGCAAAATTCTTCCACAGTAAATACTTGCCAAAATTGATAGTATATATTATTAGACCAGAACTTATAAAGAGAAAACTCTCGCGATCTCAGAGTGCAGTATAGTTTAATAACTTACAGGTCAAAAGACTCTAGATTAGATAAATGTAACTCTAAAATATATATTAAATTTTTGTAATTTTCAACATTCCACCGAAGATAAAAAATATTACAATCATTTTGTTTGACATATAAAAGATTCTGAAAAAAAGGTGACATCTCAACTAAAAAAGAAAAAACACTATGTTGCTATAAAGCTTTTATCAGTAAGGTTCTGGAATGCATGTTATCACAGTTAATATCTTCCTTATTTAAATTGAAAGGCATACCATCATGACTGTTTATTGAAAATTATGAAGGAAGCTCCAGCTTATAAGACAATGGACTAACCTGCGCAAGCGACGAAAGAATCTCAATCTAAGTATCCTTTTCAAGGAGGGGACGACCGATCCACATAATAATGCTGATGTTCCCAACAGAGGATCCATAGAACTCTGGAAACAACATATTCTTGTCAAAGTTGTAATCATGTGCTATTATTGCTTTACCCTATGCAGGTAAAAGAGCCACTAAAATGGAGCAAGAAACCAACATAAAGGAAATAGGAGGATGGAGATAAACAAAAAGATTATCAGAATCATTATAAAAGAAAAACCTGAAGAATCATAATAGCAGCCAAAATCCTTATGGACCATGCAACAAATTGAGCAGTGCTTATGTCCACAGATCCCTCTTCAGTCAGGACAAGCTTTTGGACCACCCAGAATCCTAACCAGGCTCCAGCTATTGCGACAAAAGTGAGCAAAAATATAGCCAACTGCAACCGACATTTATGAGTTAAGCACTCAAAGACCCCTATCACTTCTAAGATATTGTACACAGAAAATAAACACAGTCCAGACGAGAAAAGGTTAAAATAATAACCACTGTATACTGTAGAAACCGTGTAACAAATTCAATTTAAAAGGTGGCTGCAATAAAGAAAAATGGTCACTGTGTACAATGGGATCAACTCTATAGTTGAAGCTGTTTGATAGCTGAATATCCCAAATTTGGAGCACTTTCTAACAATTTAATTTTAAAAAATTCAAAATTGATTTGATTCAATCTACTTTTCTTGTAGGCATAATATATTTACCCTTCTTGTAATCACTGTATTGACTATACACAGCATCGTCACTCAAATAAAAAATTGAAAAACTGGTATGCAAATAAAAATACCACCACTGTGCTTGAAGAGCTTGAGGCACCGGGTCTCTCATGCACTCTCAAACCAAACCCGAGCAACTCATGGCTCTTTCTTTCAGAAATAATTTTACTGAAGCTACTTAGGCTCTTTACTTGGTTAAAGCTTGAGAATTTAATCTTTTTTGCCTTTCTTTTAGTATTCCAAAATCAATTATGTATACAAGAGAAAGAGGGCTGAAAGAGCATGGTTTTTCCAATGTGAGACTTAGCAGAGGCTAGAGAGAAAGGATTGCCGATGGGGGAGGAGAAAAGATTCAGTATGTATATAGAAAGAGAAAAGGCACTTTTTTCCTTTTTGCTTTGTTTCTATTTTTTCTTTTAAACCCTTTGCTATTTTCATCTTAATACTTTTTATAAAAATTTAAAACACCCAAACAAATTTGAGTGCAAATGATGAGCACACAATGTACAAATGATGAATCAGCAGGGAGAAAATTTTACTCAAGAAGAAGAATTCCAGGGGATTGGCGTAAGTAGAGGATAGCACGAAGAGGCAGACGGTAATATTCTGTTAGTATCTCTCTATTATGATAGGAGACGACTACTCGTGTGGTTGTGCTGAATCGGAGAGGTGAGAAAGGGGTTAACTTTCATTTGTTCATTTCGGGCAGAGTGAGAAAGCACTATCTTCCTCTGAGAAGCAACGGGCTCTGCCACTCTGGGTAGGTGTAGACTCTCTTTGATACTTAATAATATTCTCAGTATTTTCTTTCTGTTTATTTGGGTCATCTACTGAGTCTACCTAATAAATTCTATGTTTATTTCATCTGGTACCCAACCAATGTCACTCTGCAGTCTCCTGTTCTTCACCAGGAGATCTTTATTGCTCACTCATTCCGATCATCATCACTTCACAATGGTTCATTTTAATGGATTGCAGCCGATTATATTCAGCTGCACAATTAACACTTAGTTAACAATTAAAAGATTCTGTTGCTGACAGTTACAACTGCAGTTAGAAGCTGCAGCAACTATCATCTAAGGTAGAAGTATCCTACAAATACTAATTCATAACTGCTATGATTTCACCTCTTTGCATCAGAAAACAAACTTTGGATTCTCTAAAATTCTCTCAACATATTTCTTTAACTTTTTATTATTTTCTTCCATTCTCACCACGACGAATCAACTGGTAAAAGAGGTAAAAGGATCAAACTTAATGAAGAAAATAGGGGTTGGAGCCCTTAGGTACTATTCAAGAATCCCTCTGATAAATGTAACCAGAGAGAGCACAAAGTACAATAGATGAGTTTAAGATTAACTTTTCTCCTTGAGTCTGTATTTCTAAATACCTAACTAACTTCCCCCTAATTTCTATTTATAGATTTATAGACAAGTACAGTTCTGTAACTATCCCCTTTCTACTTAACTCCCTAAAATGCACCCATCTATCCATGGGCCTCCTAGCACACCAACGCAAGTCTTACCATCCTTCCATGGACCTTAGCATGGCAGGAGTTTTATTAGCACTGAGATGCCCATACATTTTTTTTAGTAGATAACAAATTTACAGAAAAAAAGAGGTGAGCCCAACCAACATAACAATAATTTAGAATACAAATGAATAAAGTTAAATAAGTTTTCAATCAGTAGTGCAGATGTTTAACCAAAATTAGCAGAAAGAATGGAGATGACTTACATACAGGATTATACATGTCTTCATCAATTCCTAGCTCCGTAAGTATGGAACGAACTAAACCGGGAATGTAACGGAGGAGAAAAGTCCCGAAACCAATCTGGTTAAAATAATGGTTGAAATTATATGATCCAAATTCATTATAAAATAGTATATACGATTCGAGAGAAGTGTACTGAGGTTACACTTACAGCAGATGAATATAAAAATATAGCGAGGGAACTCTTCCGACCAGTTGGAAGAAGTTTCATTCCCTGTCAATTAGAAGAGATAAATTCCATGTTAAGGTCAATAAGAAATTTTCAATTGCAATCAAATAGGTTGAAATTGGATACATCTCAAGGTTTGCATGCAACGCATCAAAGTATTAATCAGAGAGAGAACTGGAGTTTGAACCTTAACATCTGGTGACCATTTTACATAAATACACATTCTAGTCTTTATCAACATGATATTTAAAATTATGTTCCTCCCAATCCCAACTACCGGATTAATTAAAATTTTAAAATATAGTCTAATGAATAGGCAGGCAATACAATTTCAGCAATAAAAAATACCAGTGTTGTCTTGACCACTGAGATCATCCAAGATAAACAAAAACAAAAAAATCATAAGATAAAATAATTTACAAACAAGGCACAAGAATATTATTTTCAAGAGGAGGAATTGAAGTTGAAAGTTTGGTTAATTGTTCCACGCAAAATTCATCATAAACAGAATTTAAGATTGAATGTTAAACAATCAAAATTTCAAAAATCAAGGAACAAAAATAAGCTACCTGATAAAGAATGATCAATATCACAAGAATTATTCCGATTGCCATTGCACTGCTATAATAAAATGCTAACGATTGGCTTAAAAAGGATGCCGAGCTCATCAGAATAATACCCAATATTAACAATATAATGCGATACAGAAAAAATTCTGCAAAGGAGGAAAAAGGTTCATATTAGTGCTAGACACAAATGTTCTTAAAAGGGTTATCAAATATCAATAGAACTTCATGCAACTTCTAATCATCAACTAAGAGCATTTACCTTCTTCCGCGGACACCTCAAAATTCTCCAGTGTTGAACCAGCGGTCCTTATGTCTAAGAGCTTATGGTCAAAAGGAGACATTGGCTGAACCCAAGATCCCTTGGCAACTTTCTCCCACTGGCCTTGTGGGCACATCCCCGTAGCAAGAGATGCATTCCTGAAAAAGACACAAAAATCCCTGAATCAATTATACTTATTTCAAATTCTAGTTTGATTAACAACAATCAGTTATGATTTATGAAGAGAACTAGTGAGTGCTAGAGACAACCTTCAAGACACTAGGGAGAAAACGAAGACTGGGTACTATGAAGAATAAAAGAAGCCATTAGGGGATTGGGAGATAAGTTATACAGTTCAGGTGGGTGTTAGGGAGTTAGTTCATGGTTGGGTTGAGACACTGAGTTAAAAAGCAAAAATAGTACAGGAGGATAACTTTTAGGAAATAAACTGAACCAAGCACATTGCTCTTTGCAAAAAGGGAAATCCGTGGAGGAGATTTCTCTCCTTGATTCATTTATAAACAATAGCAGAGATGAATGAATGTTTGTCATGTTCGCTCATCAATACAGTAACCAGATCCAATACCAATCTCCCCAATAAAATAAATATCTACTAAATTCACGTTAAGATGCATTACAGTATATAGACACACACAGTAGATGAACCACACTACTGAAAATACTCACCTATGAAAGCAAACCTCTATATTTGGCAGACGAACATTTGAATCTGTAGGTAACACCTTCACTTTCACAGAATGAGCAAATTTCCCCAAGTTTCTAAACCTTGACAATCCATGTATATGAACTCTTTCAACAAACACCGTAGCACCAGGCTTAGAACCAGGAGAGTTTACCACAGGCAAGCCCGAGGATAGCTGCAGTGTAGTATTTTGAATAATAACTGCACACAAAAAAGGACAGTGATAAGAGTTCATGCATCCCAACATTCTAACCGGTGTTGTCAATTGCGGATTACGGAATATAGCTGCTTGTTCAAATTCCATTATGCTCTAGTGCTATAGCACCACAATAGCAGCTATTTGACAACACTTCGTACTAAATAGCGTATTGCAAACCAATAGCGATTTGTTCAAATTTCGCTATGCTATTGGGCTATAACAACTATTTGACAACACTAGTTCCAACAATACATAGAAAACCACAATCTCATACTAAAAACCATAACCCTTGGTTGAAGACACAACTTGTACAGTATTAATTAATTAATTAACAATGAAAGGAATTTTGATTCCATCTATTACATCTTCAGGTGGAGTAGTAAAAAAAAACAGAATAAAGGAGATGCAGTGCACTGACAAACAATAATAACTCATCATAATACCAAATAATTATATAACTGTTGTTCGTTTAAAATCTGTACAATATGGTTTTGCGGATTGAATGGTTATAATAAGATTGTAAAATTGTTTTACCATGTCAATGCACTATCTATAAACTCTAAAAAAATCACTAGAGTGTACAAGTCATTGTAACACAAGAAAATTTAAGCAGGATAAAACTATGTAGGAAGAGTTATATTCTAATTTCTACTTGGCTTGTTGTTCCAAAAGAGAAATGTTTCAAAATCTTCAACGAAATTAGGGTTTCGTTTCACAACAAGGATATTATGCTGAAAATGTAGTTCGACAACCAACATATCTCGAAATAGAACCAAGTAATGTGCAAAAAAATCCTTTATGAAGGAACGGCGTATATAAACCCTATAGTTGAATATGAAGGGTAAAAAAGGAGGAGAAAGGGAAAAGAATGCATACATAAGGAGCGTTGATTGGCGAATACAAGAACTGCAGAAGTCCAAAGGAAAATCAGGCGAAGAATCAAAGCAGATTGTGAAGTATGAGTGCACGCCATCGCCATGTCTGGGTTCGGAACTGAATGTAAAACGAAGAAGAAACGCGCGCTTTCCAAATCAGCAAAATATGAGGGTACTTCTGCAATTTTATGGCGAGTGTTACTATCAAATTTCTCAGTGCAACTATTGAAAGAACAAATTGAAATTGTATAGAAACGCGAGAAAGTGGCAATAAATTCAAAACAAAACAAGCTATCAGTTGCCTACCCGCAAACGATACCTTACACACAAGTCACACTATTACATTTAATGAGAAAATGCATATGTTAAAAGAGACCGAAAACAAGAAACACCAACTACTCCATTTATTTAGCAAATCACAAAATGTAAATGTCTCTTCATTCATAAATACAGTTCATATGCATTCATAAGGAAAAAATAGACAGGGCCACTAGTTTATAATAAGCTAGGTATAGTATATTCACTTCATTTACTAATTCGCAAGCAAAAATAGTGATAGAAATGAAACGCAAGCAAAAATAGTGATAGAAAAGAAACGCAAGCCAAACAACTATATAATTTCTTTCTGCTTTATGTAAATATAAAAAATCAATTTTATATACTAATAGAAAGTGGCACTAATGCACTATTGTGTGGTTTGATTGATTACATGAGTAAAAAAGTTTTAATCATTAATGTATATCATTTAATCTCTAAAAAAAAAATATGTTTCATTAAATCATTTCATAAAAAAAATTACATAATTAGAAATGAAGAACATGAATCTTAGTCATTGATTCAAATGTAAAATGTTAAGATTAAAATAAAAAGTCTGTAATTTTCGAAAGGGATTACAAGACACTTAAATTACTTTTAATTAGCAACATTTATGTATGATTGTATGATTCATATCTAATTTTGTCACTATTAAAATAAAAGTGTAATTGACATGTATATATTGACAACCAATAAGAATTATTTTTTTTATCAATGCGATATCATTTAAAGTACAGTGAAGTAGGGTGATTTAGTTGATTACATGATTGTCGTGGGATATTAATATTAGAGATATAAAATTAGTTATAACTTAGTTACTTTAGTTAGGTTTTAGTTACAAGTTAATTATCCTAGTTAGAAAATAGTTGTTCTAATTTTGATATATAAGTTTCATTATACTTATTATTGGAATAATCTTTCTCATTTGATCAATACAAACTTTATCTTTGTTTTTCTATATTTTATGTTTAATATCAATATTTTACAAATTCTATTATGGTACGACAATTAATTATTCCGATATTTTCTTTGAAAAAAAATTAATGAGAAAATGTTTATATAAACTTAATCGAGTAATTTTTTTTTCTCATTTGATTCTTGAACAATTTGTTCATTTTTCTCTATTTTCTCCATTCAAAATTAGATTTGTCTCCTTCTTTATTTATTTTCTTCTTTTTCCCTCTTGAATTATAAGTTATAATTATCTTATGACGATGATAATAAAAATAAAACTATCAAACAATAGACATTAAGAGTAACATGTTTGTCATCAAAACTATTCCAAAACTCAATATTTCTTCGATGCTTTGATATCAACCTTTTTTTCAACATCAATAACTTTTGTCGAGTATGAAAAAGACGGAGTCAAGTGCATTTGTTGAATATTTCTCAAAAGCACCAACAACATTGGTGGCAAAATTCTTTATTTTTAACCAAATTGTCAAACAATAAAATAACACAAGCAATATCTTGTATGGAAGTGTAAACTATTGATTCAACACTTACCAATAATAAAAAATCAAAAGTGTTCTTGTTTTTTAAAAAAATCATAATTGAATTCTCATTTAGAAATCTCAATGATCAAGAAGTTACGAATAAATTTTCATTAAAAAATGCAAGAGAAGATCTTGGATGGAGGTGTGTAGCATCAATTCAACATCTACTACAAAAAATGAAAGAAACAATATTACACTCAAATTTTTCTTGTTCTTATTTCAAACGAATAATAAATTTTCCAAAAAATTTGTAGCCTATTTATTCCGGCATTTCAAAACTATTTAGTTGATGTATTTCAACGTTTCTCATTGTATTTATTTTATAAAATTCATTTTATTCATCCCAAGGTAGAAGTATTGCAAACACAATATAGTTTGCGGGGATTTATAGATGTAAAATTTGTTATAATTTAGTTACTTAGTTATGGGTTAGTTACCATAATTAAAAATTAGTTGTTCTAATTTAGATATATAAACTTCATTATATCTACTATTGGAATAATCTTTCTCATTTGATCAATACAAAATTTATCTCTATTTTATTATCTTGTACGTTTAATATTAATATTTTGTAATTCTATTAGTTAATATACAACATTTTTACATTTACCACTTAACGTGCACATTTTTTTTCTCTATCAAATTAATTAGATAGTAGAGAAAAAATATTATACATCTTCGATATATAAACTAACCAAATTTACAAAAACAATCAATAAAACAATTGATTTTGTCATCTCATTGTACAATTATAATTATCGTCTTAAAATAATTATACATTTAATGACTCATGTTGATTCTCTTTGTAAAATTGTTTACACTAATTGGACATCTACATTAAACATTAAATACCATTTTGGCTTTTAGTGAAATAACTTTTTTTTAAAATAGACAAAAATACACCTACAGTCCTTTAAATTTAATTTAATTTTTGTTTAAATCATTTAAATTTATTTTATCTCAATTTATTCTTTAAGCTACATTATTTTTAAAACTTTACCAAATACTAATTATTCAAAAAACATTCATCAAATCTTATAAATGATATATATTTATTGATTTTGTATTCAACAATGTAAACACACGTATAACCTTAAAAATAAAGTAAAAGAGTCTATTCACATAATTAATATATTTAACTTATTTCATATGCAAAGTAAACAGGACAATCAACTTGTTGTGTTGTTTCGAATAGATTATAATACTGCATGACAATAATTCGAGAAAATTTTCAAACTTAAAGGATTGTATGAGTGATTTAATATATCCTAAATATTAATTGTACAAACGAATGTAACTTAAAGAACTAAATTTAAAAAGAAAAAAAAAACTTAAAAGACCTAAACAAAATTGAGCTAAACTTAAAATACTAAATGTGTATTTAAGAAGGAGACTTCTACGATAAATTGATAAATTGATATATTTTTATATTACCAAATTAATTAATCAATAATTGAACAACACAACTTTAATGAATTAGTGTGAGTGGGTGACCATGTTATAGATTTATCATCACAAAAATTTTAAATTTTGCAATTTTAGTATTTTTTATTTGTTATAATGTTTAATTATGAAAATAATGATATAATTATTTAAAACTAAAATTAATAAAAAAAAAAACAGACCGATACTATTGATTTAATTAAATTTTAATATAAAATATATAAATACAGATAAGTTAATAAAATATTTTTTTATTTGAATATCCTTTTTAGTTTTTAAATAACCAAAATTTTACACTCCCAAAAATACCAAAATGCATTGAGTCTCGTGAGGTCACAATCCCATGATAATACTTGGTAAAAAAAAAATATTCAACAGAAGGTCGCGTCTGTATGTCACATTTATTGACTTAAAAAATTGTTTATTTAATAAATTAAAAATAATTATAATATTTTAAAAATTTATTTTTTATAAATTTAAATTATATTAATAATTCTCTCTTATTTTGAATATAAATTAGTAACTTAATTATATTTTGTTCACAACTTCCTCTTAATTTTTTTTTCGAATCTAATAAATAAAAATAATAATGAAAATAAAAATTATTAGTATAATTAAAAAAAGTAGAATATATTAATAATATAAAAAAAATAAATTAAATTGAAGAAAAAAAACCTCAAAATTAAAATTGTTGAATAGATGTGTCAAAACAAACAAGTTAATGGTGATTCAATTTACCAATGACTCATAAATCATTTTTTTTTCTTCTGCTAAATCAATTTTGTAAAGTAACGAGAAAATTAATCAAGTTATTAAATCGCATTTAATGAGAAAATTAATTTTAGCGTAATTAATCAATTTGCTACTTAATGCTACCTAGCATTTTGCCGTCGAATAAATGTAAATGTGATTTATCAAAATTATTATTTTAGCAATTAATCAATTTACCAAATCACAAATTGCTACTTACATTTTAGCAATTCGTAAATTATTCATTTTACCAAATCACTTAGATGCAAAAAAAGTGATTTTTAGGTGATTGTTAAATTGAATATGCATTACTTTTTTTGTTTTGACACATATATTCAACCGCATTAATTTTTTTTTATTAAATCACATCTAATGAGAAAATCAATTTTTTTTAATTGTAATTATTTTTATTATTAATTTTTATTTAGTATACGCAGAGAAAAAATAGGAGGAAATTGTGAATAAAATATAATTAAGGTGCTAAAATAGAATTGTTAAAATAATTTAAATTTATATAAAAGATAGGAGAAAGTTGTTAAAATAATATAATATGTTATTTGTTTATGCAAATGTACTTGTACATTATTTTTCTTCATTATAATATATTTCGTTAATAGTACTTTGTTTTTTTAAATATTATAATTATTTTTAATTTATTAAATCAATTAATAAAATAAAATAAACAAATCTTAAGTCAATACAAAATGCAACTTTCTATGACGGAGTTGTCAGGATAGGGTAAAAAGTAGAGCATTTTAATTTTTGTTTGGAGTATGGCATTTTGGTTATTTAAAAAAGAAATTATAATAAAAGATCCTAATGAAAAACAAATCTTAAAATTTGAATAGAATGTGTACACTTTTTTGTTCTCTTGATACCATAGATGTTGACATTTAAGAAAAGAAGGTGAGACAAGAAATGATTAGTTGGTTACAAGAGGCAAAGGGATTGAAGAAAACAAAGAGTGAATCGTATCGTGTAGCATCGCGTAAGTGGCATCTCCGCATCTCATCCAATATTCTTATGTCGACATTTCTTTCTCCCCTTTCCAATCAACCGCACATTTGTCAATTGTCATCATCCACCAACACACACAACACACACACACCTCTTCTTCATTATTTTTTACCCTAACTAATAATTGTTATATTTCCCTTCTCTTTTCACATCTCAATTTTGTGTCACTCTTCAAATTCATGTACGCCGATTAGATTACTGATTTAATGCTCTAACTATTTTAATTTAATTTTCATTTTATATAATCGTATTTGTGTTTTATTCTTTTTAGATTAATCGATTTTGTGGAGTTGAGAGAGGATGGGTGGTGACAATTCAAAAGGTAAAGATTCATTGGAGAACGAACGAGAAGCATTATCTGGTAAAGAAGGGAAAGGGACAAGGTTATGGAAGAAGGTCAAGTACCAACTTGTTGAGTACCATTCCTTACCCGCTTTTCTACGAGACAATGAATATATTATTGGTCACTATAGATCCGAATGGCCTTTGAAGCAGGTTTTGCTTAGTATCTTCACCATTCACAATGAAACTCTCAACGTTTGGACGTAAGTCTTTTTTTCTTATTCTGTAGCTTTTTTTTTAAGACTTTTGAATATGTGAAGAGATATTCATTCATTGATTTGTTATTATTTTAATTGGGTATAAGCTCTGTAAGACTACAAGTTAATTCAATTCAAACTTGGTTTGTAGTGCTTTTCACCAGTGTTGCTACTTTTCCGGTGTTTCATATGGAAATTTTCAAGTTTGTAACTTAATCTCTTGATTTACATGTCTTGAAGAATCAAGAGTAATCAGATTCCATTCTCTGTGATTTATATTATTCTCTTTATTTTTATGATTATGTCGTTATTAGTCATTGTTATTGTTATTTATTTTTCTATATAAAGGGTTTAGTAATAAAACATCAAAGTGTTACTCCATTACTTTCTTTTATATGCACTATTTCTAATGATTCCTTTCCACTATGGGAGTTCTGTCTTACTTGGTAGCAGGGTTATAATCTGTGGTTGCAACTTGCAAATGCCATTGCCGTTGCAGCAACCCATATATATTATAATTTATTACTTATTTCATTATTCACACATGTCCTGTTTTCTCTCTAAAATTTCACATCTCATTATCAACTCTCTATTGGTTTTCCTGTAAAAAATAAAAATCTCTCTATCACTTGAAAATATCTCTAATCATTTAAAATATCCTCTAAATCTATGATACAAAGAAAAACAATGATAGCAAAATAACTTGTGTGACACTATCAATTGCGGGCTGGTGCAGCTACGAACACTGCTCTAACTGCAATATTGCAGCTGCATCACATGATGTGGTCCGCAATTTGAAACCCTGCTTGGTACTATCATTAGAGTAATGAATGCCGGTTTATTTCCCTCTGAATAGAAAAAAAGTATATCTTAGACGAACATATCAGTAAGTAGGTTGTATTTAGCATTCCCGCCTTCAGATATGGAAGCTACAAAGATGCAGCTAATGGCACAACATTCCATAATTTAGGGTCTTTCTATGTCATTTCCTTTGTTGTTTTAAGTATTCAAAGACTATGCGTTCTTTGTCTCTTTAATAAATACATAGTTTACTGTGCTTTTTTGTTTTGTTCCTAATTTCTTGTTCTCAATCATAAAATGACAAATATTATCTTTTGCAGGCATTTGATTGGGTTCTTCCTATTCCTGGCATTGACCATATACACTGCCATGAAAGTTCCGCAAGTTGTAGATCTTAATTCACTACAGCATTTGCCTGACATCCTCAAGAAGGCTGACCTGCACAAACTACAATCAGAACTTTTGACATGCCTACCTTCCATGCCCGATCTGCAAAGACTCAGAGAGGAAATCTCAAGCTGGCATGTTAAAGAACTTCTGTATAATTGTTTGCCTGTAAGCTTTTCCAGTAGCAATCATACTGATGTTTGTGTTCTGGTAATTACTTTACAACCAACTGCTTGTTTCAATCCTGTTTTTCTAGTGTTGTCAAATAGCCGCTATAACGGCACTATAGCCTAGCGGAATTTGAACAATTCACTATTGCTTCGCAATACACTATTTTGTACCAAGTTTTATCAAATAGCCGCTATTGCAGCGCTTTAGTACTATAGCGTAGTAGGATTTGAATAAACCGCTATTTCCCACGCTCCGCAATTGACAACACCAGGTTTTTCCCCTTTGTTGTCCGAGGAGAGGCATGAGGTGTTAGATTAGCTCACTCATCGATTTTTGATATATCAGTTCGTGTTATTTTCACTGTCTCTTTACTTGTGGATAGATTCTTCTGTAAAGGTACCTAGAATATTGATTAATAGCCAATGTGTTGAAGTACAAAGTGCATGAGATTTATGTCTCATCTAGAGTGAAGTGCAATAAATGATACACTCGAGCTTCAAAAATAAGAATCAAATTAGGAGTTAAACACTTCAACTTGGTGAAGAAAAAATACTGAACGAAGGGTTAAAGATGTCAGTTTGTCAATAATTTCCTACTGGGAGCCTTTTCTTCATAATTAAATGTCTCGTATAATTCTGAAAAGAAATGTTTTGCTGTACTTTTTGATTTCTTTTTCATCTGTTTTTGCTGATGATTGACTAGATTTTAGTTGTCAATCAATACAACTTTGCTTATTTCTTTGTTGATTTTGTGCAGCATAGCGTAAAAGATGACCTGGCAAACATAATAGCACCGCTGTTGATTAGACCAATTACAAGGTGGCCTTTTTATGCATTTCTGGGGGGTGCCATGTTTTGCTTGCTAGCTAGCAGTACTTGCCATCTCCTCTCCTGCCACTCTGAGCGTGTATCGTACATTATGCTCAGGCTTGACTATGCCGGAATTGCGGCCCTGATATCTACCTCCTTTTATCCTCCAGTGTATTACTCATTTATGTGTTATCCATTTTTCTGCAACCTTTATATGGGCTTTATTACTGTATTGGGCGTTGCCACCATCTTGGTTTCTCTCCTCCCAGTCTTCCAAACACCAGAATTCCGCACCATCCGAGCTTCCCTCTTTTTGGGAATGGGTTTGTCTGGTGCAGGACCTATTCTGCACAAGCTTTTTCTGTTCTGGGGCGAACCTGAGGTGTTTTACACAACTGGTTATGAGGTTCTGATGGGTGCTTTCTATGGACTCGGGGCACTGGTTTATGCCACAAGGATTCCAGAACGATGGATGCCTGGGAAATTCGACATAGCTGGACACAGTCACCAATTGTTTCATGTATTGGTTGTAGCAGGGGCGTACACTCATTATCGTGCTGGGTTGGTTTATCTCAGGTGGCGCGACCTTCGAGGTTGTTGATTTAAGGAGCTAAGCTGATTTGGTAGTTGAATATTCTATGTTGTTATTGTATGAGTAGTATGTGCAAATTCACTCTCTAACTGATGCAATTTGTGATTATCGTAGGGGAGGGGATGTTTATGTAACCCTTAGGTATTATGTAGTACATACACACTTAGAATCCTCAATTTCCATGCCTAAGTGAGCAATAAAATTCCATTTGATCTATTGTGACATCAACATTATGGAATCCATTATGCAACCCTTGAAAGTTACTCTTAAGATGTACTAGATATAGATAAATATTTCAGTAGTGTGCATATTTTTATAATTTAAAGACTATTTCTTAAGCTAATTTTTATTCTTAAATGCTGGTCCTCATATGTTTCTTTTTTCTCTGTACTTGGCACTTCATCTCACAAAGTGAACCACAAAATGAACTCTTACTGGACCAAGACTGAAATGATCCTAGAATCAGTTTTGGCCCACACTTAAGCGGAGCAGAACTTGTCGCTGGATCATGGACTTATTCAAGGACCACAACTTTGTGGCCCAACATTGTATACGGATACAAAGATATTTGTACCATGTACCCCCACCTATTCCTCCCACCCCCCATTTCAATGGAAAAGACTATATTGTCCTTTTTTACCTTTTATGAAAAAAAAAAAAATTTACCACTCCATTCCACACGCCCCCATTCGAAAATTACGAAGTATACCATATGAATCGAAAATTTTAAACATTCGAAACAATAAAAAGTCAAATTTATTGATATTTTTGAAACTTTGGTTAAACATGAAAGTCTTGAAACTTTAATTTTCAGACAACTTCGAAACTTATTTTCGGAAGTTTCGTTGAATGTCAAACCTTCGAAACAGTTTCGAAACTTTCCATCAATTCTAAAGTTTCAAAACTTCATTCTTCATGTGTTTCATATTTTTTCATTTCGAAACTTTCAGATTGTATGAAAGTTTCGAATGTTTGTATTTCGAAACTTTGAAGTTGCTGGAAACTTTCGAATGCTTGCATTTTGAAAATTTGAAGTTGCTGGAAACTTTTGAATTTTAGCATTTCAAAGGTTTGTGATTGCTGGAAACTTTCGAATGATTTCATTTCGAAAATTTGAAGTTGCGTGAAAGTTTCGAGTGTTTCAATTTTTTTTTACTTTTCAATTTCGAAGATTTGAAATTTTGGAATGTTTGCAATTTACTGATTCGAACAAATGAAAGTTTCGAATGATATGGGTGAAAAAAAAGAAAGATAAATTTTTTGAGAGTTTTTATACACATAACAAGGGACAATATAGTCTTTTCGTCTTTTCATCTCAAATGGGGAGTGGGAAGAATAGGTAGGAGGTGCACGGTACAAAACTCGGATACAAATTCACGAAACGGATGTTCATCTTTTGTGAATTGTAATAATATGACTAAATATTGGACACGAGTCACATTAATAATCTAAAGCGGAGTTTTTTTTTTCTTTTCTTTTAAATAGTCAAATGATATCAGTTATTTGTTAATTTTATTATAATAAAAAAATTAAACCCATTATTTTTTATCACTCAACTTCTTATGTCGCTCTCCAAAACAATGTCATGCCTCCCTAAAAAAAGATCCATTGTAATGTACCAACTCCTTTTTTTTGGGTGGGGATGCGTTGTTTATATACTTTACACACTCTCCAATTCATATCAATTTAGTTTTCAATATAATTTAATTATTTTTAATTATATTTTTTAGTCCATTTTATTTGCACCACTCACATATTATTTTATATTTTATATTTATGATAAAAATACTACATCATTATGAATGAAAGTTGATTCAAATGACAAATAGTTAATTTACATTTACAAAGTCATAAATTCAATTCATCTATATTTTTTATCATAAAAAATAAAAATAATATATTATTAATCAAAATAAGTAAATAAGATCCTCATTCTTTTTTTTTCTTTTCATTTATCAATTTTCTGTTTGTTGAATCAAATTTAGGATGAGGTAAAGATATTTCAATCTAAAATAAAATACAACATTTGTGGAGTATTTGAAATAATACAACACTTTCTTTTGGTGGTTGAATTCGTGCGATTTTGGTGGAGATGTAATTAATTGCACACTAAGCACCGATTATTATGTCCTTTATCGGTTTACCTTATCTCTTTGTTTTGATATGGGATCTTTAAAACGCATATAAGGGCTTTACCTTTAATTAGTGCATGATTGAAGGCAATACTTTTTATGCACGAGAATCATTTCGTCGGCTTAGAAACTGTTACATGTCAAAAGTTTTGGGAGGCCACGCAAGTTCTTTTTCATTCACAAAAATAATACTTTATTAGATTCTTTTAATAAAAAACAATATTAAAATTAAATCAACAAAAATAATATATTTAATTTATATAATAAATTAAATGATTATTTTTATTAATTAAATTATAACTCAATGTTTTTTCTATCTTATAATAATATAGTAACGATTATAAATTAAAATAAATTAAAATGTTAGTAACGATTATTGGTTTTGGTTGGGCCATGCTTCCAACCGATAAGAATCTGATGTATTTATATATTTTTCTTTTATAATCATAGGATTAGTTGATATAATTTATAAATATTAGAAATATTTTTTAATATACACAATTAAATAATTTTTACTTATAATTTACTTTGCTCATCGAGCGAATATAATTATTCTCCGGATAATTTGCCACTTTATGTTTTACTTTGCTACGTATTTGTTTGACATTGATTCTATCATCATCCTTTTACATAAAATTATAAAAATGATGTTGTCGTGTAAAAGGCAATACTCAGCTGAAATGCCGGAGGCATGTAATTATGGGTGCATCACAAAAAAAAATGATCTTATGCCAATCCATACTGGGGTAGTAATGGACTCTAATTTATGAGTGTACGATTCTTCATCTCTTAAATGAATATATGTATTTGAAGGATTAGTCACCGATTTCTGGGTTACGTGACCATATTGGACTCGAATTCACTGCAGTATTATATACAATATTAAATATCCAGCGTTTATTTTAAATTGAATGGTTTACATTTTGCATGTATTAAAACAATTTCAAGCATTACTTGTGGTTATATAATTGTGAGTTGTAATTGCGTCTATATCCTTGCAAAATATAAAACAACACCAAAGTAGACGAAACGTGGGAATTTGAGAACTCAACCAACCAATAACTTAACTGTACATTAAAGTTGACATCTAGTTTGCAAAGTGTCACAATTATCATGCACCGTTTGATTCAAAGTGTCACTTGATACATCATACTCTCACCCCAATCATTAAAACTTGGATAAATATTAAATTGTTGTAGACCATAATTCAAAGATATTCAAATCTCGGGATAAATATTAAATTGTTGTAGACAAAAATTCAAAGATGTTTAAAGATCTGAACATTTGATGAAGTTAAGTCGAATTGAATATATGTATATGATATTAACGTGTGTTTTAAAATATTTTTTTATTTTTATAAATATAAAATACTTTTCACATTTTATGTTAATGAAAATTATAAGAATTCATTTTGTATTTGACAAAAAATAATTAATTTTGTATTTAATTTTGTTATTTAAAAATAAAATAGAATAATAATAATTTTTCGTCACAACAATTCAAAAGAATTTTGAACCCTATATTTTCACATCTAACTACGTTACTATTGTCTGGATTATATTCTGTTTAACAAAAATGCTAAATTCAAATTTTTTTAAGTCTATTAATTTAAATAGATTATATTTAAATTTACAAAAAAATCTATTAAATTTAATAGACCGATTATATATATATTCTGGAAAAAAAATTATTTTGAACTATCGAAAATTTAAAAAAATAAATTTTGAAAGTATGAAAAATTGAGTGCTCTTATTTTTGTTATTTCAAAAAATTAAAAATATTTCAAAGTTATAATGAATTTTTTAAAATTTTGAAATAAATAATTAGAAAATAAATAATAAAAAAAATTAAAGGTTTTATATATAATAAAATTATATTTTTATTAAACTGGTGTAGAACGATAGTTCAAAGACGAAAAAATATATTGAATAGGGTGAACTGATTTCACCGCCAATTTTATTCGGTTTTATTGTTTTTCTTTCTTTCTTTCTCGAATTAGCTTTTAATCCCCCGATTTTATGTACAAGCTATTTTGGCACGGATTGGACATGATACAATGAAATGTTTTTCTTTTTGGCCTTATACGATTTTATATACAAGCAAAATTACCATTTTAAAGAATTCTCGTTACGAAAATACACATTTTTGCTCTTACACATCTGGTGTAGATTAAACCATGCCAACACGGCTGGTTAATATGCTCACACTATTATCATCACAAAAGTGTATTACTACGTTGTTTTTGTATCGAATATGTTCTTTAAGTTTCAAAATAAAAAACAAAAATAAAGTTCAACTTTTTACTTTTGCCACGAGTCTTAGTTTATCAACCATAATTATTTTTCTATGTCATAGACCCATTTCACTTTTGTCTCTTACTATTTTCAAGGAAATGGTGTGTACCCATTTGGGAACATAAAACTATTTGAGTCTAAAAAAACGGATGCACCACAATTTTCATCTTGAAGTTTCAAGTTAAAATTCAAAGGAATGAAAAATGAAATTGATTAGAGAGGAATTTTTTCCCGACCTTCTATATTTTTTTGAAGTTAAAAGATGACACATGTCACCAGCATAATAAATCTCAAATATTTTGAAACTAAAATATAATCACAAACGGATTTAGTAACTATTTTAAAATAAAATAGTAGTATTAAAATGTAATGATATATTATTAACGAAATCTATTTAACAAAAATTTTGAAGTATGAAAAATTGAAAGCTTATCAAAGGAATATTTATATTAAAAAGATTTAATATGTATTTGATCTATGCAAATATAATATTTTTTGTAGTCTTCGTATATTTTTTATTTGAATTTAGTCTTTGCCACATAATAAATATTTTAAGCATATTAGATCAATATATTTAAATAAATATAAATATATTTTTTTTATTATTATATTAAATTTTAATATTTTTATTATATATTTAACTTTTAGTAATTTATGCATATTAATTTCATTTAGTTTTTGACATATTTAAATATATTATTATAAAATATAATTTATATAAAGTCATGTTCTTCAAAATATAATGTTAAATATCAAAATAGAATTTAATTTTATTGACATATTAACTCGCTAAACTATTTAAATATATGTTTAATTACTTATTCAAAATGTTAAAATGAAATACACTTTTAAGTAGGTTACCAGACCATACCAGACTTCTATTAATGTCAGATTCATATCTAAAAAGTAAGTTTAGGCCCTGTGTCAAACTTAACTCTTGAATTTTTTGACAGACCTAGCAAAGTCTAACTCGATCTAACCTATTATCATCTCTACTAATGTCAAATCAAAAATTGCAAAAAAGAGTGTTGAAATATGTAGCTCTATAAATGCACATCAAACACATCATACTTTATGATATATTAAAATTTAAAATGTATTATATAATTAGACAATTTTATTGAAAGAATTATTATCTACGTTCCTATATATATAATATATATAAAACTCTTATTAAAAAAAGTATCTCTTTATCCAAGACTTTCTTCAAATTACAAAAAATATTATTTAGTTTTTAACAAAAATATTTTTAATGAAATGTAAATAATTAAAGATCCATCTTTTTCCTTTTCTAATTAAATAAAGATCCAACTATTTCCTTTTCTAAATAATTAAGAAATCCAACTATTTTTAATTAAATGTTAAAAAGAGATATATTATTAATGAATTTAATGTAAAAATTTAATTTTCCTAATTGTTATAATAACAATTTAATGAAAAGAATGTTATGTATAAGGCAAAGATAGTACGTATTTAGTAAAGGAGGCACTATAATACATTTTTGAGTAAAAATTTAGCGAAATTGAAGTTGGGTTTGGAATATACCGGCCATATTTGGAAGTTAGCAGTAGCTTCAATCAACAATAATCTAATCAATTTCAATTTCAATGTTGCCCCTTCGCATCGTCATACTCATATCTTCTCCATCCACATCACTCTCAAATCACAACCATAGCTATATACACAACCAGCAAATAATAATAACATGACAAATACTAGTCACTTGTTAAACCAAATAATAAAATAATCATATATTGAAAGTTATATTTTTTATTTGTTTCTCTGTTTGAAAATTGTATTTTACACACTCCGAAAACGTGAAATTTATTTTTTCAATAAAACTTCCTTTTTTTTATTCCTTAATAAGTGCGTTATTAATAATGATAATAATAACAGTTACAAAATCAGTCCATTCTTTGACTGCACTTTCTTAAAAAAGGAAAAAGAATAACCAGAGAGACACTCAACCCTCAAAAGAATCTAAAAGAAAATCAAAACATTATAGAAATAAAACAAAAACTATCAATTAAAAGTTGATGTTAATACTGGTACGTTAATATTTCGTGGCATAAAAAAAGAAGAGCATAACCTTCTACGAAAATAAAATTAAAATAAAGCACCCCACCATTCATTACTACTTTCCAATATTTCCAATTCACAAATTAGCGCATACCGTATTTGATGCGCCCTCTCTCTCTTTCATAGGAGTAAACGACAACCTCTCAATCTCACTCTATTGTTTTCTTCAAACTTACAATCTCAGCCATTTTAGGTTGTTCTCTTGTTACTTTTCCGAGTTATCAACAAACAACTTGTGTGTCACTCACACTTCACACCACCTGAATCAAATGTCACCTAAAACAAAAACCAAGCTAAATATGGTAACAACTGAACTCTCCCATTCTCATTCTTACCATCACGATTCTTCCACCATGGCAAAACCCACTTTCAGAAACAAATCTTCTTCCATATTTCTTTCCGATGGTTTACTCTTCCTCG
The DNA here is from genome assembly GCF_000331145.2 of Cicer arietinum. Taxonomy (NCBI): domain Eukaryota; kingdom Viridiplantae; phylum Streptophyta; class Magnoliopsida; order Fabales; family Fabaceae; genus Cicer; species Cicer arietinum. The sequence continues at coordinate 3,426,056 of NC_021167.2, read as the reverse complement.
GAGGAGCATTTTCCGCTCTTTTACTCGTTTGGGGTTTCTCTTCCTTTACAAACTCCATCAACAACCCAAATTTAAAACTTCATCAAAACGATGTCATTTCGTACTCCACTCCTGATTTACTTTCCGACCCGTTAGACCCTACATTCTACGACGAACCTGAAATGGGTTACACCATTGACGACAAAGTTCAAAACTGGGACGAGAAACGCGAAGAATGGCTAAAACTTCACCCTTCTTTCTCCGCCGGAGTTAAAGAGAGAGTTTTAATGGTCACCGGATCACAACCCTCACCGTGCCGGAACCCAATCGGCGATCACCTTTTATTAAGATGCTTTAAAAATAAAGTTGATTATTGTCGTATTCATGGTTACGATATTTTCTACAATAACGGTCTTCTTGACCCGAAAATGTCTTCTTATTGGGCCAAGTATCCAGTTGTTAGGGCCGCAATGATGGCTCATCCAGAAGCCGAGTGGATCTGGTGGGTTGACTCAGACGCGTTATTCACCGACATGGATTTCAAGCTTCCTTTAGAACGTTACAAGGATCATAACCTCGTTGTTCACGGTTGGGCACACTTGATCCACGAGAAACGGAGTTGGACGGGCCTAAACGCCGGCGTGTTTTTAATTAGAAACTGTCAGTGGTCGTTGGATTTTATGGACTCATGGGCCGGAATGGGCCCACAGAGTCCAGATTATGAAGAATGGGGACATAAACTCCGGTCAACTTTTAAAGACAAATTCTTCCCAGAGTCAGATGATCAGACGGGTCTCGCTTATTTAATCGCGATTGAGAAAGAAAAATGGGCGGACAGGATTTATTTAGAGGGCGAGTATTATTTCGAAGGGTATTGGGAAGAAATAGTTGGAACATTTGAGAACATTAGTAAGAAATATGATGAGATTGAAAAAGGGGTGCGTAGGTTAAGAAGGCGTCACGCTGAAAAAGTGAGTGAAAGTTACGGTGCGGTTAGAGAAGAGTATTTGAGAGAAGCTGGTTATGGTAAAGGTAGTTGGAGAAGACCGTTTGTTACACATTTTACCGGTTGTCAACCGTGTAGTGGAAAGTATAATGAAATGTACACCGCTGATGCTTGTTGGAACGGGATGCGTAGAGCACTTCATTTTGCCGACAATCAAGTTATTCGTAAATATGGTTACGTGCACCCGGATCTAGGGAATAATCTTGTTACTTCTATACCTTTTGATTATCCTCAATCATGAATATCACCCCCAAGGTAATTTTTTTTTCTAATGATATTTTTAATAGGGGCAATTATTGTTGACCAATGTCTACTCAGATTCTGTATGATGATGATATTGTGATTGTGAACCAGTGGTATATTTTATATAATATTTTAAGGGATCTGTTTTGGCGTACTATAGGTGGGGTTTTGGTATAATTATAAATTATAGATTTGTTTTTGTCAATATTTGCATAAACTGGGTATAATTTTATTCTCCTCGAATCTCTAGAAGGATAATTTTGTTGGTTGGTTGGTTTGTCTCTTATTCTTCGGTAATCCTGACCCATTTGTCTTGTTTTTGTCAAAATAATTGTTTTAAAGCTTTCTACACGACCCTGGTTCGTTTTTGGTTCGTTTTTTGGACTACTAATATATTTGCGCATGCCGTGATAATTAGTCCCACCGATATTTTGACTGAGATGTAATTTTTAAAACATTAGTCCCACCAATATTTGGAACCATTGTAACGAAAGCTTTACACTCAAAGTATGTGAATGAATATTTTATGATTATATAAGCAAGTGTACTATACTATGGTGTGACATTGTTACAAAGTTGGTCAAAACAATGTCGAAAACGTTAACAAAGAAGAATAACGACCGGTAAACAGATAAAAGAAATGTGTTTGTCCAACTTAACGAAAATTGTTAGATTATTAGTTTATTATGAAGTTGTCGCTCAACCACCATGATATTAAAATTATTAGATCCACAGGAGTTAATCTTCCTTTTAGTACACTAGTCGTAAATTTCTGACTATGATGGCATTAGCTTAACGAGGTTCCGTGTGGCCCGCTAACTGATTGCTAATGCCACAGTTGTTACTTTTCCATAAGCCCCACACGCTGCTTATGATATTTGTGATTTCCTACATTCAAAACTTCGAATTTTTTTTATAGCTTTTCAACAATTAAAGAGAAAATCCTTTTATAGAATTCTTTGGAAGTCAATAATGTAGAATACAGATAATCATCTTATCGTAAATCAACAGTCTTATTGTACATAAAACAAATTCAGCATCTTAGACGAATCCGGTGAAATAATACACCTTAAGTTCAACTTTCACTGAATTGAATCTTAATTCGACTTTCATTAAATTGGATTAAAGTTTAATCGCTGCCGCTTATTGTGTCTGATCCAAAATAAAAATTAATTCAAAAAAGTAATTAAATCCAAAACTATTTAAATATTTAATTTTAAAATAGTGATTAGTGTTTTTTTGGATACATGTTAGTTATTACTATGTTGTATAAGTAGCCAATGTTTGATAGAATATTTCTATTAAGTTTAATTTTAGCTATTATTGAATCTTTTTCTAAAATTTGTAGGAGAGTAACGGGGGCAATCTTATCTTATTAATGGTATGTGACGTGTGTTCGATGGTTGTTGGCATCTCTTATAGTTTAATTGTACATGGTATCTAACGATAACGATCAATTATATAAAGCTATATTATTGTTTTATATTTAAATTTTAAATTGATTTTATGTTAGGATTCATATAGTTAATCAAACTCTTAGATACTTAAGAATTTACTTTGATAAGATCTATTGGTGTTTTTGCATTTGTAAAAAAGGTAGGAAATTTTTATACCTTGGATCTCTTTTTCAAACTCAACTCAGAATTTTCATTTTGACTAAAATATATTTTAACTAAAAATATATTTAAATTAGAAAAATATTAATAAATGCTCAAAATACTCGTGAGACACTTATTAAAAATCTAAATATAGAAGAATAAAAAAAGTCTTAAAATTTATGTAATTTATATTTTAAAATTGTAAAAAATGATATTGATTAAATAGACGCTTGTTAGCATCCTCTTAAAATTGTCTGGGATATATTTATTCATGAAATCCACAGCACAATGCTGTCAGTACTTCTCTGAAGTCTTAACCTTCCCTTCCGTGTTGTTCGTTGGGTAAGCATTATCTTGTGGATCTCATAAATGTCTTTATTTTTGGACCAGTAGTGTGAAGGACCTACCAACTTAATTTAGGAAAAAAATCAAATACGATCCATTAAGATGGGTAGATGAAGCATGTGGACGCCTCCAAAAATTGTCATTGATCCGTATTGTCATAGGTGTTGTGGGTCATACTTAATCAAAACTGTATCATACCAATGCTCACAGTAACACATGCAAAGTGATGCTTACCTCAAGCAGTTTGGCCATTCCTATAACATCTACCCTTTTTCTGTTCTTCCTCTTTCCCCACATTGATAGAAATGTTACATGTATAGCAGTGTAGCTGTGTTAAGCTTTATGACATTGCTATAAATTGGTGCATCCAAGATCAAAAGAGTTCGATAAACTAGAGGACACGTTGTTATATATTTTTTCCCTTACTAAATAAGTATTACTTTGTCACAATTCACTATCTATTGAAAGAGTACATTCAGTAGGTGTGATTTATGGATAGAGTACATTCTCTCAGCGGTTAACTATAGTTTAACCATACAATTGGTGCATGCAGGGTCTCTCTGCCTTTGCTCACTTCTTTAGAGCTTTGATGGAATCCAATATAATTTGTTCAATATCACTATAAATTATAAATTATAATGTCACAACAGCAGGTGTCTTCCTTATGTAAACTGTTACTAAAAGACTGTTCTTCTACAATTAGTTTTGAATTGGAATTATTAAGCAGTTTGATAGACGCACATTCGGCACCATACCGCTGCAGTTCCAAACATGTTATAAGTATCTTACAATCAATTTTATTTACAATGAATTTTTAACTTCAAAATAAAACTTATCTTCATTTTCTAATGATAAGTTAAAGAATAATTCCGTTCAATGCAAATAATATTTGCCACATCAAAACATATTTTCACATAGGAAATTTCAGAAAATTAGCACTACAAAGAAAGTTTCATCAAGGAAATAGCATTGCAGGACACTTCATCCCTTCAAAAAGAGTGCCAAAATATATCATCCCCCACCAAATGTATATAACTACCACTTCCTCCTCCTTTTCAGTGTTCCTCTCTTCATCTATTTATTCACTACATAAATTGAGGGGGAATAAAATGAAATCATGAAAACCATACAATTACAGCTAAAAGATTAATACTTCATTTCCAATTCACAAATTGAAACTTAAAGCTTAAAACAAGAAAATTTCTAGAGTTAACAAAAAGCGGTGAAACACGCAATCATGGTTTAGTTTGTAAAGTCATCCAATCTGTAGCTTAAATATATTGGTCACTACTAGTTTGCAGTAGTGACTCACTACTGCATTAAGAGCTTAAAGTCACACATTCACAAGTACAACACTTTAAATTACATACCCATTTTTGTGATTGTCGCTACAAACTACATTGTTCTCATTTCAAACTCGAGCTACACACATACTCACGTATGGGAGTCTTTCAGGTCAATGACAGCATCACTTGAAATTGAACTTTGATTGCATTTCTCAAATGCAGAGGCAACTCGCTTTTCTTTGGCCATCCTTTTTGCCATCCTCCGACGCTTCATTTTCTTGGAGTTAGCACAAGTCGTCTCATCACCTGAATTAAGTTGAGTTAGAGAGGACAAAACATTGCCTTTTTGTATTATTATTAGTTTAAACAATTGCTAGGTGAGAATGTCTCATATATGATCTAGTGGAGTAATGCTTGAAAATCAGCTTAAAATTTCAACGACGCCTGAAGTTGCAACCATTAAGTAGATTCAAGGTCATCAATGTCGTATCGGCTGGGAACAGTGTCCTAATCAGAGTTAATTCAACAAAAATAAGAGAAAAGTGATATAATTTGAAAAGTTATTAATATTTGTTCTTTTTTTGTGTAGCCAAACTAGAACCGAACGAGTCATAGTCATGAGAACGAGTAATATAGTGATTGGCACCAATTATTGTTGAAATTTTCCAAATATTTTCTAATACAGGTTATAGACTATATGAGACACTTTTTCACCCTAGCAACCACCTTCAAATCAACATAAACAAGACATTCATAAATCAAATAAGAGTAAATATTCAATTTCGTCCCTTAAATTGAGCACTTGTATCACTCTAGTCCTCAAGTTTATCGATATTCCAGAATAGTCTGTGACTTATCAAATACTAATAGCTGATCAAATTAATCCATATGCCAGTCTCAATCTGTTAAGAGATGACATGTCACATTACGCGACACACTATCACACAACTCATAATAAACGTATGAGTCACATAAGTTATCTCATTAATGCAAAAACCAGACAAAATTAACGAGGCAGAGATTTTAAATTGACAATCTCGTATGTCTATTTCTAGTTTTCTTATTTTCTGTAACCTAAAAAATCCTTGTATATATCTCAGATACAGTACTTCTTGTATCAAACCTACCATAACCATTCTTATCTTCATATGCTTATAGCGCTATCAGCGTAATGGTTTAACGGTAACCTGAATGAAACACCCCTTCCAAATGAATTTTTCAGAACAGTATTTGGCTTATCCTTCTTCCCATAAGCCAATATTTGATGTACAAAAACTATTCTTTCTTTTCCTTCCAATACAAGCCCCACTACCATTACAAGTACTTGCAGTCCTAATCCCAACGTTAACATCCTCAATAATAGTTGCATCAAAGCTTACAAATTTGTGAAATCTCTTCTAGATTCACAATCTCATTTTGACTATGTAGGATTGTGTCCTGGAGTTAAAGGCAAAACATTCTTCTTACTTGATTGCTGCTTCATTGGAGTTCTAATGGGTACCTGTAATGAAACAGTCTCTTCCATAACATAGGTAAACGACTCCTTAGAAAAGCACCTTTTATCATCCACATTGTTGTTGATGCTTCCTTCCCCGCAACCACCATCAACTTCATCATCTTTCCCAACTTAACAATAACCACTTTTTCCACAACATCTTCAACTCCAATGGTTGGATCACGAGTAATGTCAATCGAAAGCTAAATCACCTCCAAATTCACACTCTCCACTGCAGAACTAGTCCTTCCAAGTTCCAACAACCTCTCTTTCTGGAACAATCACCCTTTAACTGTCAGTTCCAGATTCAAGAACAATGGGGCAACAATTGTTGTTTGGGGAGAAATCATGAAGCAAGTTACCACTAATCCTATGAACTTCATTCGCTACGAACCAATACGGATTGGAGTTAACCATATTAAGTAGTGTATGACCAAAGTCTTAATCCATTGTTAGCAAACCACGTACTCTATAAACTATATTGGCTAAGAACAAATATAAACTAGAGCTGACCATATTACTCTACAAAGAGGACAAATAAAGTGATACAAGAGCCATGTGTCAATACATTCCGTGTGAAAAACATGGCTACATTGTGGCAAAAACCTAAGGCTGTCTCCCAACATGAAATCCACATAAACAAATAGCACAGTCAAAAGGGATCTTCAATCCCATGATGGCTTTGTAAAGAAAAATAGTGAAGGTATCAAGGAAGCTTGGTCAAAAACAACTCAAACAAGAAGAGAGGAAAAATACAACCAAAATAGACATTGGAGACTGTCAATTTAAAACCCTAGTATAGATCAATTTGGTCTCTGATTTTTGCGTTAATGAGCTACCTCAAGCGGCGCCTACATGTACTACGAGTTGTGTGTCACTGTATCACTTAACATGACATATCATCACTTAAAAGACTAATAGTAACAGAAAGACTAACTTGATCTCTGAATATCGATAAAATTGAGGACTAGGTTGACAGAAGTAACTCATTTGAGGGATCCAATTAGGTATTTACTCTTCAAATAAACATAAACAAGACATTCATATATATAATCAACAAACAGGTTCGCAGTGGAAGAACCTTCCTGAGAAGCATTTGATCGAACAGCTTGAAGAGCATCATCATCTTCACACTGCGTTGTTTGGGTGGGAGGCATCAACGGACCAATTAATTTTCCGCGGAGAATAGCTTCTTGCTTCATCTTCTTCTTACGAATTCTCTTTCGTTGAGCTCTGGTGAGTTTCTCCGTCTCCGATTCGTGTTTTTCTTCGCTCTCGGTCGTCGATGCATTCTCAGAGTCATAAAAAGTGTCTGATATTACAAAAGATGTTTCAACATTTGTGAATATTAAAAAAGAATGTAGTTTGGAATATGAAAATAGAACCTGAAATAACGTTTGAGCAAGACCCTAATTCGATAGGTTCTAAGTCCTGTTCAGATAATGATGGCAATGTACTTAATTAATAACTAAGCATCGAATAATTAAAGAACGAAAAAGAGATAGATGTGTATTGGTTACTTGTGGAGGTGGGGGATAGAGGATGTTCACAATTGCTTCGTTGAACCTGCGTTTTCTCTCGTCTCGGTTCATCAAAACAAAAGTCAATATAATATTAAAACGATGTATATTGATTATTGTATTATATGCTACAATATCTAGTGATTTATTTGTTAATTAAAGGTTGGTAACTTGGCAGACTCACTCACTTTCATCCAATTTCGAACCTGTTTATAGAACTCCGTCGCCACTCTACGGAGCTTCTTTAGTTTGATTTTGCTTTCTACTTGAATGTTCACATGAAACAAACTATGTTATTTTTGTTATATGATATTAACTGCAACTTCTTCGTATGAGTCCATAAATAGGAAAGCAATATTGCTACCAACACCCCCTAAATTACTACCCACACCCCTCAAATATTTAAAAAAATTAAAATGCCTAAATTACCCTTCCCTCTATTTCATCTTTTTCATAACTCATCTTCTCATCTTCTTCATAACTCATCTTCTTTATTTCATCTTCTTCATAACTCATCTTCTTCCACTTCATTCTATATTCAACACATTGTTAATCTTCTTCTTATTCATCGTCAATCATCATATTCTTCAACCATCTTCATCAATCATCAATCATCATCAAGCGTATGAAGTTTACGTAATGAGGGTTAGTAACAAAGCAATATTGTTCGTAGGGTTCGCAATGAGAAAGAGAATGAAGAGGAGGAAGAAACAAGCGTATGAAGTTTATGTAATGAAGAGGAAACTGAAGCGCTTTAAGGTTTAGGGATGGTATTTGAATGAGAGTCGGTAGGGATAGTAACAAAGATGGAGATGGTTCGCAATGGAGATGGTTGGCAATATGGTTCGTATGGACAATAGGGTTCGCAATGAGAAGGACAATGAAGAGGAGGAGGACTCTGAAGCGTAGTAAAGTTTACGAAATGAAGAGGAAACTGAAGCGGTTTACTGTTATATATAAAACCCTATTACAGTGCTTATTGAAAGAGCTTTGTAAAAGATCTCCTTAACTTAGTTTTTAAAAGCCTATTACAGCGCTATTTGAGAAAAGACCTCTTTAACTTATTTTTTAAAAGCCTATTACAACGCTATTTGAAAGAGCGCTGTAAAAGACCTCCTTAACTTATTTTTTTAAAGTCTATTACAGCGCTTTTTCAACAAGCGCTTTAAAAGACCTCTTAACTTAGTATAAAACAAAGTTTGGCAACCTCCTTATTTTTTAAAGGCTTTTATAGCGCTTATTGACAAAAGCGCTGTAAAAGACCTCATTATTTTACGTTCCAAACCGTCATCCATATCCTCAAAATCAGGTTCCAAACTTTCATAAATTTCCTCATTGTTGTCTCCCCTTTGGTCCATTTATCTGCATCCAGAACAAAGGAAAACAAAATTTTCAATATTTTGTTTAACATGTACGTGAACTTCAATTTACGTATGTTTACGTGAACTGAGTTCACGTATCGTTACGCAATCTGAAATCCAGTAACTGTACGTGAATTCAATTCACGTAAACATACGTAAATTGATGTTCACGTATATGACTTATATTTTCAAACTTCATTGATTATGCAATCTGAGTTCACGTACGTTTATGTGAATTCAGATTGCGTACATATTGAGTTAGGTTGAATTGTCAAACTCCATTGATTACACAATTTGAGTTCACGCACGTTTACGTTAATTCAGATTGCGTAGTTTCTGAAATTTTTATTTTTTTAAACCATACGTGAATTCAGTTCACGTAACACCAGAATGTACGTGAACTGAGTTCACGTAAAAATCCCAGATTTAAAAAAAAAATTACGAACTCAAATACAGACCAACAAACATACCTTTTTATGTAGATTTAACCACAATGTGATGATCAAACTGATGTGTTGTAGGATATGAGTGAGTGATGTAAGTTTTTAATGATTATGAGTTATGGTTAGTAAGGTATGGTGATTTTTTTATGTGAGTTATGAAATGGGTTGAATGTTGATGAATGTGGGTTATGGATTAATAAATGTGTAACATTGATAAAAGGACATTTTAAGTATTTTTATTTTTTTTATAATTTTGGGGGGTGTGAGTAGCAATTTGAAGAGTGTTGATAGCATTATTGATAGAAAAGCTATCTTACATTTTAAACAAGTAAGTTGAAACATTAAATATATAAATAAATAAATAAATAAGAGTATAGTAAAAAAGAGATAAATAATTTAATACAAAATTTAATGATTTAAAAACCTTAAAGAAACTAAAAATAAAAAAGGAGGTACTAGTTTGATCTTATCTGTGTGTAGCTAAATTTTTCCTGTGTATAACCTCTATTTTTTTACTTTTTTTTTGCATTCCACACTCCTTTTACTTTTTCAATAAATGAAAAATCGTAAAGAACCCGTTCCCTACCGCAAGGCAAGTGATATATACTAGTTTTGGAACGTTCATTTCTTGAGAAAATGTAAAAGGGGTCGCAGAAAATAGAAGGTGTTGGTATCATTATTAGCCTAAGGGCCTTGCAGAAAACTTGTAACAAGATATTTATTTCAGATTGAGACCAGCCCAACATAATTCCTGGCCCAATTTCGTAACCATCGAGCACTTTCTCGGATAATGAGTCTAGAGTCAACAGTTTAGTTTTAAATCGTTTTAGAGAAATATGTCATGCACCCCTCACTTTAACTTCCCACCCTCCATTTTTATAGAAATATAATTTTACCCTTTCAACTAAACAAAATTTTAAAATATTCGAAAGTTTTGAAAAATTCGAAATGACAATTTTTAGAATTTTCGAAACTTTTAAAATATTTAAAACTTCCGAAATAGAAAACTCTAAATTTTTTGATCTTTTTCGGAAGTTTTAAATTTTTGAAATAATCATTACATTTCGAAAATTTGGAAAGTTTCGATTATTTTCAAATCTAGAAAATTTCGAAAGTTTTCAAATCTGAAAATTTTCGAAATTTTCCTATTTCGAAAGTTTTGAATTGTTCGGAAGTTTCGAAAATTCTAAAATCTTCTCTATTTCAGAAGTTTCAAAACTTTCAAATTAATCAAAAGTTTTGAAATTTTTGATCAGTTCTGGAAAAATACATTTTGAAAGTTTTAGATTTATCAAAAGTTTTGAAAATATCAAAATATTTTGAATAATTACTTTTCGAAACTTTTGTGTTTATCAAAAGTTTCAAAAATGTAAAAAAAGTCCACTTTTTTATATTTTGAAAGTTTGAAAATTTTAGACGTTTCAAAAAATGGAGTGGTTAATTTTTTTAACGGACAAAATAGTATTTTTATTTGAAATGGGGGTGAAAAGTTAAAGTGAAGGGGTGCATGGTACATTTTTCAGTGTTTTAAATGTTTGTTATAATATATTCAAAAGGACGAGTTCATGGATAATGGGTTTAACCTGGTATTGTTTTTGTTTCTTGTTTTATTGAACTACTATACTTGTTGGTAATTTAGTATAGTCTTAAAATATTTAATTAACCTTGTGGTTGAGGGGGAATAAAAGGCTTGATTATTTATTTTTAATAGTGATTTTAAATTTATTTATAAATATAAAAAATCGTGAAATTTGTTATTTTTGATAATTTGTTTTATAGTACCTTTAACTATTTACATCTCAAAGCAATAAATTATCTCTTTGTGCAATCTTTGTAGTCAACAAATAATTATAGATAATTTTAACAAAAACATTAGTTAATATTATTTTTAACTTTGAAAATAAAGAATAGCAATGAACAATTTATTTTTTAAGAAAATGATTAAAAAAAACGAAGACATTAATCTATATATGTTTCTTTTGTATATGGAAGTTTTCACCTTCAAAACTCCATATAATGAATAGATTATGATTATGATATTGTAATACTTTTCCCTGAATTCAACTAGGCGTAAAACCCCTTTACAATGTCATTCGGTTGGGTTTTATTATTTTACCATGTCATTTTAAAACAAAAACTTAAAAAAAATATATCATAATTCTCTTTTCTCTTTTATTGGTTTTGCTCATTGCCAATGTTGAGAGAATGATCATCATTGATAGGTCCATTATATAAACTAATAACACAATTGTCTTAACAAGAAATTAAAAAAACATTTTAATAATACTATTAATTTATTTTAAACCTTCATAAAACATTCTGATTCTATAAAATATATTGTGTATTTAACAATATATTTATTTTTAAAGTTACTTTTGTTTTTTGTTTTCATAACAAATGCAACTATTGAAAGATGTTCTTCTGCCATAAATTTTGTGAAGAATAGAATGTGCAATCGTATGAAAGATGAACAGTTGAATGATTTGTTAGTTGCTATATAAAATAATACACATTTAATAATGTTGCCAACCAAAAAATCATCGAACGTTTTTATAATATGAAAACATGTATATGACAATCGTAATTTGTAGAAACTCTGTGTATTTTAAATTTGTTTAGTCATGTATTTTGTAAGAGTTTGTTTAGTTATTATAATTATGTATTTTTTAAAAATTAATAATATTCATTTTGAATTAAATATATACAATACTTTATACCCTCTATTAGAGAAATTTTCTAGATCTGCTATTGATGATCAAAATTAAAAGTATAATACGATCATTTAAAAAATTTACAAATTTTTTTGTTTTTATCTTAACCATTCATGATTTGACCAATAACTAAGATTAATTATTCAAACACTTTTATTATAAAAATCATCTCATTTAATTTTCCTTTTATCTGTGGTATTTATCCTATTAACCATAGACAATTTTATGGGTACTCAATAAATATGTCTTCAATTAGTATCACTATCTTTATCCATATAAGCATATAAAATTTTCTGCTCTTGTCCCATGTACGTACTAATTGAGTTAAATTATATTACAACTCAACGTACTTTATTAATGAAGAGAAAACGAATCATAAAATCCTTTTAATTAAAGTAACTTCTCAACAACATATTATAATGTTATTTAATATATTTATTAATTCATTAAATAATGATGTTAAATGTGCAATTTATGTGCAACTAGTCCAACTAACTATTGTATTCATTGTTCATAATGGCAAACACGACTGGCGTTCGTGTTTGGGATATGTTCATCATTGTTCAACCTCTCTAATTATGTCCTTCCCCTGTCTAGGTAAGGAAGTTCAATATGTAGTGTGACTCTGACCATATTCATAATGGGTTGGGCTATGCACTAACGTTACCGTGGCTAAAATCAATTTCTATAACAAACACTATTTAAGAGTAGTGTAAGATGGAACTAATTTAATACAAAAATCATGTTGGAACCAAACATGTTATAAATAAATAAATAAACATGAAAATGTACGTTGGTGGACCGATAGCAGGGTGAAAGAATATTCGATTGTCGATCTTTAAAAAAATGTATTATCTATTGGTAAAATAAAAAGAAAGATATGTTATGATATTTATTATCCAAGTTAAAAGCAACATGTAATGGGTGTAGACTTGAGTATTGGTAATCTCCGATGTCAGATTGCTAATACTATTGAATAAGATAGTACTGATTTTCGTAATTAATAAGTGGCTAAGGTCTAAGATGATCATGTGACATTGTATTGTATATTGTATATATAGTATAAAAGTATTATTGTGCTCGATCATGTGACCCCCACAGTGCCCTAAAGTTGAATCCCCAATACTAGTACTGGTCTTGGTCTATTTCTATGACCCGTTTTTATTTTAAAAATTGAATTGCACCCACATCACCAAGCTTTCCTCACCTATAGATCGAAGAACTCTCAAAATTAATAAATTAATTAACATAATAAAAAATGTTTGTCCTCCCAACTCCAATTTGAGTAAAGAATTGAATTCCAACTATAAAGATCCATCCAGTCTGGACATATAACACTTTCATCGGCGCCATCTACACCCTATTTAATTTCAATTAAGAAATTCATCCCATCTTTTTTATACATAATATTTGAAATAATATTAATTTCAAAAAAGAAATAATATTAAGAGCACACACTTAAATACATATATCCCACCAACTTTTTGTTGTTAAAGAATTCATACGAAGATCTTATATAAATTTGTAATAATTCATTCATATAATTTTTTTTTAATACAATAAATACTATTATAATTAACGCATACAACTGCGACGTCTAAAATTTAAACTAATAATATTAATCTAATATAATAATATCAATATTTATTAATAAAATTAGAACTTAAGAATCATTTATATAAAATTTTATCAAGCAGAAAAAATATTTAAAATTGTGTATATCATATTAATTAAACCAAAAACCAATCCATTTTCTATTTCTAATTACTTTAATTGCAATTTACAATCCACTCATTATGTATATGTGAGCGTCTAGATTTAAAAGTGATTCAGGTCAAATATGATTTAGTCTCATATATAAATAATTTTAGTAAAAATATTGATGTTAATTTCTTTTGAATTAAAATCATATTTACATCAAACCTTAATTTAATATGGCTCAAGGTATTAGTAATACAAATTACTTTGCCTTTGAAAAACAAATGGTATTACAAACTAATTTTTTTACTTAAATATGATAGTTTTATATAATATGTTAATGAAATATAAAAATATTATTTTGATTATTCTTGCTAAATATAAATTCTTATCAAAATTAGAAATGTATAGTGAAATACATTACATTATAAATAATGTAAATAATATTAATTAAATAATATAATAAAAAAATTAAAAAGTAATTTATTTTATGATATTTTTAAAATAAATAATTAATTATAAAATTGAAAGAATATTATTTGATTTGGAAGGAAGCATGTTATTTAAACTCAAGTAATATGAGATGATGTTTTTGAAAGTGACAGAAACTAATATCACGAAAGAAGAAAATAAAAAAATAAAAAAGTATTTGAAGTGTAGTACAAAATGTGGTCTTCCTGAGCAAACTGATGACTGCCCTAATAGTATACTGATGAAAACGAAAGCATAGGATTAGAGGATTATTAAAGTGTAAATGGTACAAGGTTAGTGATGAAAAACAGTGACAGAGTTGGCAGAGTCACGTGTCATTGTCCAATTGGGTTGGATGGAAGGTAAAGAGAGAACTAACTGGACATATGCATTCTCAAAGGCAGTCAAAGCAAAGACTGGATAAGCAACCGATGCGTACAGTCAAAGCAAAAACTGTCACACTCCAATGCTTTGCTGGCATTTTTATCTAAATATATAAAAAGGAACCCTTTTCCTGCCCCTTTCTCTTTTTATTTTTCATCTTTGGAGACCGCGGATTGTCGTTTCTCTATTTTTATTTCTAAGTTATATAAACTCATTTTTTTATTTCTTTCTTCTTTGCAAAAGCATCTAATATATATATATATATATATATTCGATTTTCTAAAACGAGACGTGCCATTGCGCAGTAGAACCTCCTTTTTTTACATCTATTTTTGACTTGCGGGTCCACAATGTTCAACTTATTTAGGATTATCATTTTTTCATCGATGTATATTTTTATATCAATTTTACTTTTTAACATAGATAAAAATAGAGAAAATGATACGATAAATTTAATATGTTGTGGTGTGATAAAAAAATATAAAAAATATTAAATATATATTTTATTAAATGTATTTAAATATAAAATTGTATATTTAAATATATAAATTATATTTAAAAAATATTTTCAGTAGTATTGAATTTTAGTTAACATTGATATTTACGTTGAAATATATAACTATATAAGTTTTTTTAATAAATGTATAAGTTATTATTAATAAAATAATATTTATGATAAATTATTTTCAAAATAAAAAATTTTGAAATTTTATCAGCAACAAAATTTATTTTTCTAATATATTATGATAGTTTTAACTTATTTATTTTATATATCACTCTTTATATACTTATTATTTTAGCTAATTTAGCTTTTATATTATTTCTATCGTGAACCGCACTGTTTACTCATTCACATCCTCGTGGGGGTTCCCTGGACTTTTGTGAAACTCCCCTGCCTTTTATTGCTTCGTGCACACCATATATTTCTTTATTTATACTTTGAAAGACCATTTTATCCTTTTTGACCTTTCACGAGGAAGGGAAAGGCGTTATTAATTTATACTTGCACTAATTAGTATTGAATTACACCTTTGCCTTTGTTGAAATTTTTCCTTTAACTTTTTCTTTTTGACAAAAGATTTGTTATGAAATATGTCAGACAAATTATTTGCATAATTTTTTAGTAACATTGGTTGTATTCTTGTCACCATAACGAGCCATGCTTTTCTGTGATAAATTTGGCCAAATAATGGGCATTTTATTTGTTGGAAATTCTCAATTAAGTATTGAAAGAGGCAAATGGTCTCCAAAATATTAAAACAAAAGAAATGTGAATAAATCCTTTTTAGGTATTTGTTAAAAAGAAATAAATTCAAAAATTATATATTTAATATTTTAATATTTTTAATAATTATTATTTTTATTTAAAACTTTTTAAATATTTGTTTTAATTTTGTAATAAATATCTTTATAACACTTATTACTATATTTTGGTTCAAACATTTTATGCTCTCTAATCACCTTGTTTAAATTAAACCAACCTATACACGGATTAATTTTTTTTACATGTATGAATGATAGATACAACGACATCCTTATTCATGATATATATAATCATTTAATTATATTAAAAATGATTACAACACCAACACAAATAATAGAGAGATAAATTGTAAATAAGATGTTATACGTTTGATAATAATATTCAACAAATAAGATATATGTCTCTAATTATAAACATTTATAATTTTCACAATATTATATGAATGAATTATGATTTTAGTGTTATAAGTGGTATTTATAATATCACGGTTTATATTATAATAATATCTTTAAATTATAGTGCCGATAACTATATCAGATCAAACTTTCAACTGAATGATTATGATATGTTAATAGTTTAAAATTTTTTACATTGATGATGCATAATAATTAAATCTGATATTAAATTAACATCTAAAATTAAAAGATTTTGAATAAATTTTAGTGCATTTATAAAATGAAAGTATCTTTGGGTTTTAATGTCATGAACCAAAAAAAGAGCTATACTATTCTTTATTTTGTTTTGATAATGTGTATTTTAAACATCTTAAATGTGTCACATTTATAAATAATTTATTGATATATGTTGTTAATTTTAATGTCATGAGTTTAATTGTATCTGCATCTATTTTAATTTTAGTATTTTTGAATCAGTGTTGTTCTTAATACGATGATGATTTCGACCACATAGTTGTTTAAGACAATTTTAAATTTTAATATTAAATAAAATTTGATTGAGATTAAATTCAGGTAAGGAAGTCTCTTAATGTAATTTCATTAATGCATTTCAAAACTAAAAACATTATTCTAGTTTAACTTAATGATAGCTGATTGTGAAAATGTTAGTAACTATTTTCTTTTTGATTTGGCTCGTTTGTTTGTGTTAATTTAATGAAATTAAAAAAAAAATGGAGTTATAAATAATCCACAATGAAAAGGAAAGTTGAATGGTAAAGATTAGATGAGTGCACGTGTGGTGCGCGGGCCGAGACAGTCTCATTGACCGGCTACAGCCCATACTTTTCCGGTTATCCATATTTTGAAACAATAAAGAAAATAAAACTATAAGAAAAGATTAATTAATGAAAAGATTGAATCAATTATTTAATCAAATATCTGTTGCTTTGTTGACCAAATGCCTCGAAAAGAAAGAAGGCGAGACTCAAAAGAAAGAAGAGAAAGGAAGCATTTGCATTTGACAGTGGACACACACAACATAAGGAATTGCTTCTTCTCTCTACTCAACTGTGGTACGGTTTCTCATCTCTTTAATTTTTATTTATAATAAATCAAAATGTTATTAATAACTCAAACTGAAGTTAATTTCTATTAATCCTTCACTGTTCATTCTCTGATCTGTTTTCTCAATTATTTCTCTTCAACCCACTCACCCATCTCCTTTCAACTATTTTGTCAGGTTTTTTTCCCTGCCATTGATTTTACTTCTTTGTATTCTATTGTAATCTACTCACTCACTACAGTACTTGTGGTCCGCACTCTCTCTTTTTTTTCTTTTCTTTTTTTTTTTTGTTTTTTAATTTCATTTTAATTAAATAAACCCCTTTCTTTTTCAACCTCGATTATATGTTCATGATTTGAGATGTGATTGTCATTATTTATTTTTTTGACCATAAAGCCATTTTTTTCTACAGTGAAACTGAAACCTATTGTCTCTCTTTTTTCACTTTCTTTTTATTTTTTCCTTTCTTGCAGGGTTGTGTAAACTGTAATGTGATGTCCCTTTGAAGAGTTATTGTCATTGCAGTGATTCTAGTGTTTTGGGTTGGAGATTTTTTCTTCAAAGTTTTCTACTTTCTTTTTTCTTAGGTCTAAAAAAAGGGTTTTTTTTTTTTTTTGGGTTGAAAAAATGCCGATGTATCAGCCTTCTAAAAGGGACATAATTTTGGGTTTTGAGGGTGGTGGTGATGGTCAGATTCTAGATCTGGACACGGCGGTGAAAGATGGTGTTTTGGGTGGTGTTGACGGTGGTGTTGTTGGAACTGGTGTTGGTGAGAAATTGGATCTGAGAAAAATGATTGAAGAGCTTGAGTTAAATGAAGTTCCAAGTGTTTTTATTTGTCCAATCTCTCTTGAACCAATGCAAGACCCTGTCACCCTTTGCACTGGTCAAACCTATGAGAGGTCCAATATTCTCAAATGGTTCAACTTAGGACACTTTACATGCCCCACAACTATGCAAGAGCTTTGGGATGATTCCATCACACCAAACACTACCCTTTACCGTCTTATATACACTTGGTTCTCTCAGAAGTACTTGTTGATGAAGAAAAGGTCTGAAGATGTTCAAGGAAGAGCTTCTGAACTTGTGGAGACACTCAAGAAAGTTAAGGGTCAAGCTAGAGTTTGTGCCCTTAAGGAGCTTCATCATGTTGTGGCTATTCATGCTACTGCACGCAAGTCTGTGATTGATGAAGGTGGTCTTTCTGTTTTGTCTTCTCTACTTGGTCCTTTTACTTCACATGCTGTTGGCTCTGAAGTTATTGGCATTCTTGTTTGTTTGACGCTCGATTCCGAATCGAAAAAGAATCTTATGCAGCCTGCTAAGATTTCCCTTATGGTGGATATCTTGAATGAGGGTTCAATTGAGACCAAAATCAATTGCACGCGATTGATCGAATCGTTAATTGAGGAGAAGGATTTTCGGTCCGAGATTATCTCTAGCCATAGTCTTTTGGTTGGATTGATGAGGCTTGTGAAGGATAAGAGACACAGCAATGGAATCTGTCCAGGATTAAGCCTTCTCAGAACAGTGTGTTTCTATAAGGAAGTTAAGAGTTTGTTAGTGAGCATCGGTGCGGTTTCTCAATTGGTTGAATTGTTGTCTGGTATGGAACATGAGTGTTTGGAATTAGCACTTTGTGTTTTAGATTCGTTGTCGTCAATACCTGAAGGCAGAGTGGCTTTAAAGGATTGTGTTAGAACCATACCTATCATGGTTAAACTCTTGATGAGGATCTCAGAAAACTGCACACAATATGCATTGTCAATTTTGTGGTCTGTTTGCAAGCTTGCGCCGGAGGAGTGTTCGTCAATTGCAGTCGATGCAGGGCTTGCTGCAAAACTCCTTCTTGTGATTCAAAGTGGCTGCAATCCAATATTGAAACAACAATCTGCTGAGCTTTTGAAACTATGTAGTTTGAATTATTCAGATACCATCTTCATTTCCAAGTGTAAGCTTACAAGAACCATCCAATGACACTGGATTAATTAACTTGGTGGTGCTAATAATTTGTAAATTCAAGGAGCAAGAGTTAGCAGTAAAGGGTTAGCAGCTTCTCAGAAGCACAGGAAACTCCAATAACTCCCAAAAGATGTGAAATGGGATTTGAGGTGCAAGTCTCTCCTCCTGTAAATATTTTTTTAGTATTTTGATTCCAACAATTGATTTGAATGAAGAAGAATCATCATAATGTGGAAAAATTGCACACCCTTTGCTCCACTGCATTTACTTCTTGTTGTCCATTGTTGATGTTCTTTTACAATAAGCCCCATCAAGAAGATACTGAAATTCTTTATATACTTCTTTTGGGGTTGGTTATATTATGGATGTAGAAGTTATGCTGTTGTTGTTGGACAAAGATACTTCTTAGGAGAGAGTGATCACACAGCAAAAGATGGAGCTTGCAATTTCAATTGTAATTTTTGAGGAGTTGCTTATGCTCCAAGCCTTAATTTCTTTCATTGTATCTTCTTCCTCTTTGGATCTTTTTTAGAGGCCTCCAATTTTCCATTAAAAAAAATACTAGGAATTTTGCTATTGATCTCAAACATGTGTAGAGAGCCTTGTGACCTTCAATTTTTATGTGTACAATGGAATTGGAAAATCAACTATTTCATTTAATTATTATTCTGCATTTCAACATCTCCAAATTGTGATATTTGATTTTATTTATTAATTAAGTTCCCTTTGATGTTGCCGCTGTTGAAATGTGACCTATGAGTGAAGGGAACAAAGTGAAAATATTAAGGGATGATTGACTAGTGCACCATCCATCACATGTGGTTAAGTTTACAGTTTTTATGGATGACTAGACGTTTTGGTTAAGTGTATACTTTTGCTTTTCCTTTTGTGGTAGTATTTAAGGACAAAGACCCAATTTAACCATTCACTGAATCACTAGTTGATTGAAAAAGATAGATAAGAAAGGTTATAGCTTTCAAACAATAGGAACTTTGAATTGGTGTTTGGCCTTAGGAATACCTACAAATCAGAAAACATCTTTGTCTAAGTGTCTATAAGCAAATAATGCTACTGAGTAGGATAAAGGCCACACCTAAAAGCCACATAGTAGGCAATTAGTAGTGTAGACTACTAGTATTGCTCATAGATTGTTATTTAGGGAAAATCAGGATATTCTTGTTGCTCAAAATGCTTATGTGTCTTTTTCTCTTTAATGCGAGTTCAAACAGTGAAAAAGATTACATTTTTCTTCTTTTCTTTTAGAATGAAGTGTCATTGTGGCTGTTGATTAAAATCAATTTAAATTTCTAATAAATAGCATCAAATGGGATGAATATTTTAAGATCTTAGTTTTTTAATATTTTAAGATTTTAGTTTTTTAAGAATAAATCCAAGTTTTTATAGATCAATGAGATTGTGGAGATTAATTCATCTTGATTAATTTATTTGGAAGAAGTCAACTTTTTTTCTTATAAATAAAGAGTATTATGAAATATTATATCATTTTTTATTTTAGAGCAACTGTATGTGTGAGAACACTTGAGTCGATTTTTTATGGTGAAATTGGTATTTATTCTTATAACTTTTAGAGTTAAAAAATTATAGAATGATACACAATTTAAAGTTGAGTTACAAATCACTATAATTTTATTTAAAATAGTAAATATAATTGAAATATTTTTGTGAATATAGAAAAAATGTGTATTACAAATCACTACAAAGACAATAATCTCAATAGATCATTATTTCCTTGGGTATTCTTATTTTAAGTTAAAATTGTTTGTTGATTATGATTTTCAATGTTTTGACGATTATAATAATGATATTTATGACCCGTATTTTTCCTGTTCAATGTTGATCAGGAGAGATTAAAATGAGACACTAATCTATATTCATTTTTTGTTAGTATTTTTTAGTAAAACACTTATTTAACTTATTTTTAGTAATCAAAAGTTGTTTTTCAAATATATGGGGGCACTATTATAACAAGTGGCGAAATTTATATTTTTAGTTAGTATTTACGTTAATACGTATATACTTTAGAGATAATTTAGAGATGAAATTTGGTTTATGGGCTAAAATATCTTGATACATTTTGTCAAGAACTAAAAGTAATTTTTTTTTTAAAGATTAATCTATACATATTTTAAAAAATAAAATTTTAAAATATTTTCATTTATATTACTGTCATTTTCTCTTCTTAAGGCCTCATAACCTCCCCAAATCTCTGTATACATTGGATTTTAGCTAATTAATCTTACATTGTCATATTCCATTCCCACTTGGGTTTGGTAGTTTTGCTGAGTTTAGCGGTTCTTCGTTCAAACATGTATTGCGTCTATTATTAATCTATACTCTATATTTTTTAACTAGAGCATTAATGTATATGTACTTATGCGAACCTAATATGATCATAACTTCGTCTTTTGCCCCTCCAATTTGAGGGTGTTTAATATTGTACCTTAATAATTGTTCTATTTAAACATAGCATTGGGAGTTTTGACTTCAACTTCTTTTCCATCCTAATGGTGCGGTACAAGTTCAATTAACTCAAACTAATTTGGACTATGGCACGAATTAACAAACGATTTTAAGTACATTTCATTAGGCCTCACTCCTCCATTCCCACATCCAATTAATCAGAGAAAATTTGTACCTATTTTTATTTATTATAAGTTAAATCTTTATCTCCATCTGCGATGAAGTTTGGATTTTGATGTCCAAAATCGTTTCTATTCATATATATAAATATATATAATAAATTTAAAAATTATAATAAAATTTATTAAAATCATATTTTATATAGATAGAATATTATAATTTTTAATATTAAAAAAAATATTCAATATATATATATATATAATTTAAAAATAATAATAATTAATATCAACAGCTCCAAATTCGTTTCCATCTCTAAATTTTAATTTCATAAAAAATTCACATCAACACTCAACTAGAGCAAATATTATTGTCCAAATTAGGACGAGTTTGAACAATTAAGTACGCATAGATACGAGTTGTCTTGCCATTAGTAATTAGCAAATCAAACACAGGGAATATCATCAGTCAAAACTCAAAACCATATTGTCTCCGTGATTGCCTCATTCGTAACGAATTGATGTTTTGATTTTTAAAAATACTGTTAATTCTCTATTTTAACATATTTATAAAAACAATTTTTTATTTTAAAAATTAAATATTTTAATCATCAATTTTTACATTTGTTATGCAGTTTTGGTCTCAAAGTGTAATGTTGTTTGGTAAAACATATATTAAAAAAATTAAAAACATATTGCTTATATTAATTAGTCCTCTCACTTATATATTTTGGTGCTGTGGTCCTTTGTTTTTATACATAGTACAAAAACAATGTGCAATGAAAATACCCAGCTCAAATATAATATAACGTAAATCAGGAAATTTTCCTTGATTCAACAATTATAACAACATAATTATGTATGCAAGGAAATTAAGGATTGAAACCAGCAAGATCTTTAACGCAGCTTCCACCAACTGAATTTGTATGCATATATAATATAAGGTCTTCTTTTATCAGCGTAGTATTTTTTGAAGTAAACTACATGATTTTTAACCCCATATATACATAACCATCAAAGTTGGTGTGAAAATAAAAAACAATATTAACTGAAATAGGCCAATAGAATAGTAGTAATGTGTTTGCCACAAACACATTAATGTAGTAGAGGAGGTTGAAGGGATTTCTTTAATTAATATAGCTCATTTAAGGCGTTTGGTGTGAGGTGATATAACACGGATGTAGTCAAAGTGATACTAGAGCCAGCGCAAGGCATTAAAAAACTAACCATAAATAATTTCATCACTCACTATTCAAATACTTTTCAAGATCACTTGCGGATTTTTCTTTACAATTTTCTTATGTTTAAAGATCATATATTTATTAAAAAAATATATATATTAATTAAAATAATTTATAATTAAAAAATAATATCACACTATATTATATATAAATAATTAATATGTAGAAATTTGCTAATAGTTAATAGTTGAGTTGTTAACTAAGATGTTAGAGTTTATATGTTCGAATATATTTTAATAATTTATCACTCTTATATTAATAATCGTCGTTATTATATATATATATATATATATATATATATATATATACATAAAAATATATCGTTATCGTATATATAATGAAAAATACGTAGCTCATGTCCACCGCTGCTCACGATTTCATTGAAGATCTAAAAGACTATTTCGTATATATATATATATATATATATATATAGACACACACGGTTAATATATGACTAAAGATCTAAACAAAAAATATTGTTCCTGCAGAAAATATTGGTACACAATTATAAATTTGATATAGACGTCAATCTTATTTTTATCGTCTTGATCTTTAGTCATAGATTAACTAGTATAATATCTGTTAATTTTCAATTAATTCAAATTTTGAATAAAAATGTTTAAATCTCTTCGTAATTCCAAACATGTGTTATCAACAATATTTTATTTCTTTTGATGTCCAGTGAAATTACTAATGAATTTATCAGTTTGGATTTGGCTTGCTAACCCTAACTGCATATACTTAATAATTCAGTTTAACTCGTGCACAAAATATTATTCTTCAAAGGCAACTGCATGCTCAATATAATATTGATTATTCGTTATATTTTACTTATTTATCTGTCAATTTTACTATTATGACCGAAGACCGCTGATCAGCAAACGTGGATTTTGATTTAAAAGAGGTGGGTCATCCACTTATCCTTTAATGACTTAAGTCACTAACATTATGTGTATTCCTTCTTTTTTAAAATTATAATTAATGTAACTAGTATGATTAAGGTTTTCTATAAGAATTTTAAAAATTCAATTTATTCTAATATATCATCCATATAATCAACTTATACTTCTAAATAATTTATTCGACCCGTTTATTTGATTTAGTTATAAAAATATAAATAATAATTAATAAATTTGTATTTTTAAGCAGCAAATAATATCCAATAAATTATTAAAATATAATTTGTTCATAGTTTTATATGGGATGAGATATAGTTTTAAAATTATTTATAAAAAATGATTTATAAATTGTGAATAGTTGTTAGTCTATAAGTCTGTTTGTAGAATTGTAGCAAACTCAAATTCTAAAATGATATCAGAGTCTATTCAATATCTATTAAACCACCTTCTATCAGGTTAATCTATCGGATCACATTTAATATTGAACGTAAGAGTATCTGTTAAGAGTTTAAGATTAAGATGAGACACAAAGTATTTATAAGTGATGAATAATTCATATCCTCCAATTTTATGAAATTATATATATAATTCAATTTAAATTCTAAGATAATATCAAAATTTATCTAAAATATATTAAATCACCTACTATCAATAATTGTTATTAGGTCACATCCAATTATCTAATCCTATATGTGAGAGATATGTATTACAAACTTAAACTCAAAGAGAAATTATACCCGTATGTTAACAAACGTTTTATCGTGTTATTCGAATTTTGGGCGTCAATCTAGAAGAGTGATATGCTTAGCCCTTTATCTCTTAATATATATATATATATATATATATATATATATATATATATATATATATATATATATATATATATATTTCATTTAGTAATAATATGATTATATATGAGTTATTTGTTATAATTGTAATTTATTAGGTAGACAAATTTAATAATTGTTTTAGAGAGGTTTTAAGTAAACATTGATATTTAAAAGATATAAAACTTATGGGACACCCGTTTAAGGATGATGAATCTGTTGGAAAAAAAAATTAGATATAATTATCTCAATTTTAAATATTTCTTTTCATGTTTGAACAGATAAATAGTCAAATAAAAATATAATTTCATGAATAATAACAATTAGAAGAAAATTAAATATCAAAACACACCTCACAATTTTTAATCTCAAAATAGAATAATAAAAATCATAAAATCCATTAGAGTAAAACCTTCACTATTAATATTAATTAACACAAGAGAATATCAACAACAAATAACTATTACCAAAAAGGGAAAAATAAACAAGTTCCAAAAAATTAAATATCTCAAATTAACTCTAATAAAAGATAAAACTACATGTATATCAACAAATGAAATTCAATAACAAAAATAACATACTAAAAACAAATTTGTTACACATTCATTGCTATCCTGAACCCAATTATTCTCCTCAGTTGCTGATAACGCTTCTGTTTCTTTTCTTTTCGTGAGTTTATTCTCACGCTACAATGTTGGGCAGGGGTGGGAATAGGTCAAGTCAGATTAGACTTTAAAAAATCTAAATTTAGTCTACAATTAATTTTTTAGACATAAGCCTCAGCCATCATAGGTTTTTTTTTTCTCGGTATGACCTGGAAGACTATTTAAAAGTCTTATTAACATTAAAACATGTACTGTTATATTTTACATATTTATATATATTAAAAAAAATGATTTTTCTAACAAAATGAGTTTAAAAAAATCTGAAACAAACACTATTTAAACTCTAAAAAAATAATTTTTAGTTTCAATGAATAGATTTTTTCCTGAAACAAATGCACTAATTATTACCTCTCAAACAAATATGAAACGACTATTCAGTGATTGTCTAATTGAATGACTACCGAATATAAAATCACTATCGAATATGAAACAACTAACGAATATGGAGCGACTAGTGAGTGATTGTCTAATTGATAGATTTTAAAATAAAAATAATAATATTATTAATAAAAAATAATATTGATAAATAATAAAATATATATAGACCGATCTATTACATCTAATAGATTTTTTTATAAACATGAGTATGACCTATTTAAATAAATAACTTTAAAAATAGCCTTTTTATCAAATAGGTGAGATCGGACAATAAATAAATAAGACCATATATTCTAGACGGACACCCTAGCCTATTCCCAAACGGTAAAATAATGTGACACTTCTTTTTCTTCGTATTTCAAATCATGCCATCTGGGCACTAGCTTTTTCAACTAGGGATTACAATACCTTGTGTCTCATAATGGGCTTGGCCCAAAACAATAACCCAACACTTTTTCTTCTTCTCTTATTTACTTTTATTAAAATTTTTAATTAAAAATATTAAAATAGGATAAAAATAAAGAAAAATATATCAAAGAATTAGCTTAATTGCAGTTTTGCTCCTCCTATTTTAGCTGAATTGCAAAAGTAGTCCTCATATTTTGTTTCTACCCAGTTTTGGTCCTCCAAACAGAATTTTAGTCCAAAACTTGATGAAATTTCATTTTTTAAAGCCGTACTACACCATTTATGATCATAGATTTCAGGTACAATTGTTATAAATGAGATCTTGAGCCATTGTGTGACTTAAATAAATACAAAAAAAATGAAATTTCATCAAGTTTTGAACCAAAATTATGTTTGAGGAATCAAAACTGAAGAGAAATAAAATGGGGGGACTACTTTCGCGATTCAGCTAAAATAGGGGGACCAAAAGTGCAATTAAGCCTAAAGAATTTTAGAATTTTTTAAGTGTATTAAATTAATACATAAAATTTATATATCAAATAAGTAACAATTATTAAGTATAACTAACTAACTAATTATTATACCTAATTTGTATAATTAACTAATATATTTAATATCTTTTTGCAAGCTGAAATGTATTTACTATGTTAGTTTGAAAATCATAAGAAAAAAATATAGAAATTACATTGACTTCAAATAATATGAAATATTAAAATCTATCGACTAAAATTTCATTTAATCATCCATATATATATATATATATATATATATATATATATATATAGAATGAAATCTAAAATGGTTAGAAATAAAGAAATTTTGTTTAACCATACACTTTTTAATGGAATATGCTAATATGCTGATTAAACTAAAAATAATTATAAAGGCAAAATAATTATATCACTAAATTTTTTTGGGCTATTGAAATATAACTTTTAGCAAATCCATAAAAGAAGGTTTTGAAAGAAATTTAAACTTGTTGAAAACATATCTATGAAACATCATGTATAAGAAATCTTGAATGATTCAAGTGCCTATGTTCATAATATTGGAGATGTTGAAAATGTTTTGGACCACAACGAGCAACATTCTATCTACATGAATAACCTTGATTGTACTTAGACTTCTAAATATTTGCTAAATTTGATGCAGTTTGTGGTTTTGTCAATAATTTTAAATAGAAGTTCATAGTGATGAAGTAATTTCAAATTTTTTGATAGATACAACAAATGCCTAACTTTTAAAACGTCCTAAAAATGAGTTTTTAATTGAGAAAGAAAGAAAAAAGATAGGAAATAATTTTTTTTTTGGTTTCTTTTGGCGTAAATTTTGTTGGCAAACACTTTTTTCTTAATACCTATTTTCTCATGATTATTTTTTATTACAATTCTAACTTAGAATTTGAGAGGAAATAAAATGAAAAAGAACAAATTATTCAAGAATCAAATAAGATATTAAAGATAAATCAATTAACCTTCAATAAAAATTTTCTCAAGAAAAATTTAAAAAATAAATTAGCCGAATAACTATATATTTGATATCATATTACAATTATAGATAAAAATAATAAAATAAGATAAAAATAAATAAAAGTATATTGAATAATGAAAAAATTATTTAAGTACATCAAATAATACATAAGATTTATATATATAAAGAATAACAACTCATAAGTATGAATATTTATACTCAGTAACTAATTAATTATAAATTATAGTACTTAATTTGTATAATTAACTAACTAATATACTTAATTATTTTTCTTTTTATTATAATATAATGTTAATAATAAATTTATTAGTAAAATTGATGGATCTCACATCAGAATAACCGAAGCGAATTATGGGTGGTGTTTTAGATATGACATGAGTTCGTATCCTCTTAATCAAAACTCCACATGTTATAGCTATTCTTCATCTTATTTTAATTCCAAAAATATCACATGAGACATAAGTTTAATTTGGATGAAGTTTTATAATACATATTAAAATTAAATCGTTGAGCCACCCAACAACATAATGTTGACTGAGGGGGAATCAAATTGGTTTGCTTATGTCACTGCTCGCACTGGCATCACATTTTCCTGATTCCGCCGACGGTCATGACAAAATTGGAGCCACCCCATGCTTTAATCGTTTGCTTTATTTGACAATCAACGCAACACACCACATTTTTATTTATATAATATAGTTGCCATATGGCTGCTAACAACAATCTATAAATAGTTCAATTTATTCAACACAAATAAAGTTGTCACATAAGTGAAAATAATTAGTTACTAGCTAGCAAAATTCACTTAATTGAGATCTAGTGTTATACTTTTAGAACTATGGAAGCTTATTCAAGCTCTTATCCTACATCTAATAAATCTCATAATAATTCAGTGCTCCATTCAGTGAGGAAGTCACAATCAAAACCATGGAAAAAAGCTTCAGTAGCACCACAACCATCAACAGCAATCAGAGTTTATGAGGTGGATGTAATGAATTTCCGAGAGGTTGTTCAGCAACTAACCGGTGCACCTGAATTCAAGCCTCAGATTCATCATCAAATTGTTCAAAATGTTGCAACACCTTCAGTAGTTACAACTAATTGGTACAAAGAAGTTCAATCTCAGGAGAGTAGTGGTAGGACAAAAAACCAACCAGGTTTGTTGGAATTGAATTTATCTTCAACATCTTGGTGCTCTTCCCTCTCATGAAGCTAGGAACAGAGCAGTGACCGATTGAGAAAGGTTCTGGCTCGGTCTTTCAAAATGTTTTATTTGCCTTAGTTTTTTGCCACTTTAATAACATGGATGTTGCAAGTTATATTACACTTTTAGTACATGTTATATATGCTTGTTGGATTGGATAAAGACATGCAAGTATATAAAGTAAGAGATGAAATTAAGTTAATTTGATAAATGCTTAATTAAAAGCTCGTTAATTAACAGAACTCGTGTCATTGCTATACTTCAATCACATATTCACATTTTGGATCGATTATAACATTATGTCAACCTATAAATTTATGGTTGATGTAGAATGCTGTTTTTTTTTTTTGACAATGTATGCTAGTCCAAATTCAAGCAAACTTGTTCCCATTTACATTATATATTCTCAATTCTTATCGACTATTAATTGAAACAATGATCAATGATGTTTCAGTTCAATCTAAGTGTTTGATCATATAATCTCAAAAGCTAAAATTCAAATTTTATAAGGATAAATCGTAAATGGTTTGTTAATGACGATTTAATTAATTCTCTTTTCTACGATTTGTTATTTTAAAATTAAGTACCGAGGGAAGGGTATGAAGAAAGATTTATCATGCACCTTTGAGTATTGGTTTAATGGGTGTTGTTGTCGTCTAAAAACATGAACCTCAAGGAGGGTTAATGGTAGTAGATCTTTGTAAGAAGTGGATCTGCTGATTTTGATTGTGGTGGTACCGATCCAAGAAGAAGGTACATGATGAAGGAATTGTGAAAACCCGTTGTAACTAACTTAAAGAAAGTTGTATCTAAATTAAGAAATTAGGAGAATGAATAATATCACGATTAATTTAAATACGAAGTAGTAATGTGTGATCTTATACTAGTCAAAAAGAAAGATAAATACATTAGATTCTTTTTGAATAGTTATAGATTACACTTTACTCTCTTATATATAAATTACATATGAGATAGTTCATTCTCATAAATTAGATATATCTAAAAAATAGAGTGAGAATTACTCGACTTGCATGATTTTTTAATTGGCCTTGTATTGTGGCCATATTTTATGTGTCTTTCCTCCATGATTAGTCCATTCCAACTATTAGATCTGTTGTTGATTTTTTTCTTCTTCTTATAAATAGAGAATTCTATTTATTTTAGAAATTTCATCAAACTCGATGTATTTAAGAGTTTTCTCTCTTCTCTCGAATAAATTTCGGGTCACTTCTCTCATTTATTTTAGTTCTTTTTTGAAAATTATATTGTCAAAATTCGAGTGATCTTAATAACATACTTTTAGAGTGACCGCCATAGTCATATTTATAGTGTAATTTTACAACAATTTTTTATGATAAAATATCGATAAAGTGTCAAAAAATAAATTAAAAGAAAACAACATAATTCACAAGTCAACTAAAATGATGCTACACCTTATTTTTCAAAACCGTGTCTTTTGATAAAAAAAAAATATTAATTGTTTGAAAAACATATACAGAAGTATCATATTATAATGATATACTTTCCCATAATTAAACTAACATAAGGAACGCTTGTCACAAAACCATGAATGTTGGGTAGAGCAATAGTCACTAATTATGTCGAGCTTTAAGCTTGTTTGACCTAACTTTTTTAGGCTTTTTTTCTACCTTCCTCCCTAAAAATTATTATTATTATTATTATTATTATTATTATTATTATTATTATTATTATTAGTATTATTATTATTATTATTATTATTATTAGTATTATTATTATTATTATTATTATTATTAGTATTATTATTATTATTATTATTATTATTAGTATTATTATTATTATTATTATTATTATTAGTATTATTATTATTATTATTATTATTATTAGTATTATTATTATTATTATTATTATTATTAGTATTATTATTATTATTATTATTATTATTAGTATTATTATTATTATTATTATTATTATTAGTATTATTATTATTATTATTATTATTATTAGTATTATTATTATTATTATTATTATTATTGATTATTGATGTCGATTTTATTGTTGGTTCGGAATGAAACGGCGTCGCATTCAGGTGTCTTATCTGATTAAGAAATAATCACAAACACTTTAATGTGTGAAGTGATGGTGTCCATGTTGTGAGAAATTGGAATCAACCATGTCATGGTTAGCAAGAACAATCGCAAATTCTCTCAAACTCGACGAAGAAGACGAAGAAGAAGGAAACCCTCACAACAGCAACAATGATGATGTTAACCTAAAATCCCCTTCCAATAAATCCGAATCAAAATCCACTCAACCCGATTCAAATTCACAATCTGAATCTCCATCTGCATCAACTCACAGTCCCACCGCGCGTGGCGTCAAAGAGGATATCTCCGAGCTCACCAAATCCCTTTCCCGCCAATTTTGGGGCGTCGCTTCATTCCTCGCTCCTCCTCCCGATCCCGATCACGATCACGATCCTCGAACTCACGACTCCGATCCTAATCCCGCCGATGAAGACGTTATCGCTGGAATCCGAAGCGATTTCGCTGAAATTAGTGGAAAATTCAAGAGCGGGATCTCAAAGCTTTCCGGTAACAAAACCGTATCTGAATTCACCAAGATCGCTTCCAGTTTCCTTCAAATCGGATCCGAAGAGGAATACGATCTCGACGGTGTGGTTGGAGTTACGGAGGAGGTTGTCGCCTTTGCCAGAAACCTAGCGATGCATCCAGAAACTTGGCTCGATTTTCCACTTCCCGATGATCCTGATTCTGATGGTATATTCTTTATTGCATACTTACGGAATATCCGAATATGCGTAAATTTTCTGCAATTTTATTATTGGTATTCTAGCTTAAAAATCTCAGCCATTATACATACTATAGTTCATAATTTTATATGATTATTCGTTAATTTAACCGGCAACTTTTGACTCTTATGCAGATTTTGATTTGTCTGATGCACAACAAGAACATGCTTTGGCTGTTGAACATCTTGCTCCAAGTTTAGCTGCTCTTAGAATGGAGCTTTGTCCTGGATATATGAGTGATGGTTGCTTTTGGAAGATTTACTTTGTACTACTGCACCCTAAACTCAGCAAAGATGATGCTGTTATTTTATCAACTCCACAAGTAAGCTCAATTTTAATTGGAATTGGTTTTCTCTCTTTGATGAATCTGTTTTTATTTGTTTTTCAAATTCGATGGTCTAATCAGCACTGATGCCTATTGTTAACAAATGTTGTGTTGTTTACTTTGTTGTTTGAATCGATGAGCATGTGCAACTAATGAGTGAGTTAAAGACAGTGAAGCTATTTTATTTGGTTATTGTCTTGGCATCTGAACAGAGTTTAATCTTTGAAAATTATGGCAGAAATGGGCAACGCTGCTCATATGGTCAAATCTTTTTGTTATGAACCCTTGTGAAGTTGAGTTATACATGATCGTTCTGTGTCACTACTGATAAGTGTCTATGTTTTAAAATTTGAAATGAACATTCTTGTGCTTTTTAAATCTGATTTTCGACTGCCTCTAACTTTTGGTTCTATTAGCTTTTATTGTGTTAGTAACAAATCAAGTTTTGCTTGCAGATAATGGAAGCTAGAGCAATGTTAACTCAGGCATTAAACAAAAGAACCAAGGAAAAGATAGATCCAGACTTATCTGCGAGAAGCAGCATCCCTTCAAAAGAGGAGGAACAAGAGCAACATCTTTTCGTGCCAAGCAATGTTCAACTTGAACCAGTACCTCTTAAGACCGCTGCTGTTGAAGAAGCCCCATCTGTGGTTGTGTCTGATGTAGAGACAGAGAAACATCCTGTGCACCCTGTTCAAAGTGATGTAACTCAAACTAGTGAAAAGTATGTGGTTAAAGAAGCTCCAATTAATCCCTCTACAGAACAATCATCATCTGGTTCAACAAATCGATTTTCAGATGAAGCATATGAGGATGATGCCGATGACTGGTTGAAAGAAGAGGATACTTCTGAAATGGTTGGTCCCAGTGGAACTTCCATTCATACTGGTGATGAAGAGGATGTCTCATTCAGTGATCTTGAGGAGGAGGATGGTGATGTAGATGCAAATTATAAAAAAACTAGATCAGGTTCTGATTCTTCCACAAAAGACTCTCGAGATTGGGTTCAGTTGGGTAGAAGTTCACCTAACTCTGATAAGGATATAAACTCTATGGAAAGCAGACATGCAGGCTCTGAGCATTCAAGTGCTCGTAATTCTTCTGTGACCAAGGATTCCAATGATTGGCTTAATGTTGATGACATTGATGTAATTTGATAAAACCACGGAAATGTCCTATTGGTAAGTTTTTTAAATGATTCTCTTCTTTGTGAATATTTTCATAACTTTTTCTGTACTCTGTGATTAACCTCTGAAGGCCGTGCTTTGTGTAAATAAAGCCAGTCTCCACTGGGCTTTGTGCTATGTATGGTTGTCACTGCACCGTACTTAAATATTCTATTTGAATTTGATATTGAAATTCCCAGTTATTCAATTTTATTAATCATTTCAATTAACTAAACATTTTTCATACGTTCCTGAATGAAGCCTGGCGGACATTATTAGTAGCAGTCGTGATGAGTGTTTTTAATATATTATGACAACAAATACCTTAGGTTGGGTAGTTCCACGTTTAGATTTCAAAGGAAGCATAGCTATATAGCAAGTAAGGCATATAAGCAAGAATTATCAATAGCAGAATTTCCAAGCATGTGAGTGCATAATCTTTAGCCTATTTGGTTTCGAGGTACCTAGATGTTTCTCTTAAAGTTTAAACCTTGATGAGCACTAAAGAATTTACCTGCATCATCGGAATTACTGGAATTAAATAACTGTTGTGCCTAAAGAACAGAACTCTGAATTTATGAAGTCTTATGGTTAATATTATAGTTCATCTTTAGTTTTAACTTTTAACTCACTGCTGCTTGAAGCTTTTGGCGTAAATGAGATTTTGATGTTCTCACTCTCAGATTAGAGGATCATATACCTGAATTAGATTTCAAGCGGTGTCAGTCCTACGCTTCTAATTGTTATACTCTATGATCTGTAAAAATAAATTGAAAATCATTGTTGATATACGAGAAGTGGCATGAACATGTGTGGATGTAGTATTACTATTAGTATTTTGCTTATCAGCTATGGCGTAAACTTGATTCAAATTGCTGAACTGATTATCTTAACACCTATGTATATATCTTAATGGGAGTTGCTGATTCTCATGTGAGAATATATCCTTTCATGGTAAATTTCATATGATTAATTTAAATCTAATTTTTTAACTTGATTTTATCATGTTAAACATGTGTATGTTTATGTAAATAAGTTAGATTTCACTAACATTTATAATATACTCTTACCTTCTAACACCTTATTAAATATGATTTTATTATATACTTTACCGTATGATATAAGTAAAATTTAAAATGAGGATATCATATGATATATAAATGAAATTTTATCACGCACGTTAAGTATTACATATATGATACATTCCAATGATTAGAAAATTTTATAACATACTTTTAATTGCAAAATCTCAATCGAATTGGATGGATCATCAAAGATTCCCGCTGCAAGCAACACAGCTGTGCAGCTCGACATTAATCTGAGGGAGAGTATACTCCACCAGGCAATGAGATCATTAGCAGGCCATCTCTATGAAGAACACAGACAGGAACTTTTAGTATATGCTAGCAAGGGATTATGTTATTGGATATTTGTAAACCATGAACTGCAGCTAGTTACATGGAATAGCCTAATTACGTCGTTGGGTTGCTGTTATGAAAGTGCACTCTGGTTGGTGCTTTATGGTGAGCATTTTAATTGATCTGGGCATGAGCTGCAAATCACCAGAGATTTCATTGGCAGAGTGATTGGTCCTTCAATTTGTGACATACTTTGAGCAAAGGAAATGTGTGTTAGGAGTCGAGGTGATATAGTATATGGAGTCTTGATCAAGGAAGATTAGGCTAAATGTTCATACCATGATAGTTTTATGTACTATTTCGTCCCCCTTTTTAGAGCAATTCTTGAGTGATTTTAATGTTAAAACACAACAAACTTAAAAGACAACATATTAAAATGATAATGTACAAAAGCAAAACTTGCGCTTAGACCAAATTAAACATGGCTAGTAGGCCAGAAGTCAATAAATTGCAATAAATCTGAAGCATTTACTTATTAGATCATACAAAAATCAAATAATCTTAAATATTGACAGAAGTTAAGAGTATCAGCAAAACACTGCTCATTTATGTTTTGATGTGTTAGTGTATTTCATTTCTCATTGTAGAATTGCCTAGGATATTTATTCATGTGAGCAAGATATGTACACACCAGGAAACTGTATCTCTGGCTTTTCCCTTCGCTTTAAGAAAATGAAATTTAAAAGAATAAGAAAAAAAAAGAAACTAACTAAAATTTTCTATATACACAGTAGTAGAACTCCGGTTCAGTAGAAGGGAGCTTCTCAGGATCTAGTGGGGCCAAAATTGCTTGAAATCCGACCTATGTGAGACCAAAGCATGTTTCCAATTGAAAGTCTTGGCCTATCCTCAACAATATTACTGTTTTCACTTATACTCAACGACGATGATGATCGAGATAAAATATGAGGCGACATCTTGTGATCAATATCTACATCAACTGATCCACCACACTCTTGTCTTAACAATTCTGCTATATTTGGGTTAACTTCTTGACCTGAAGAATCCGTCACAAAGAATGTCCCCACCACATTCTCTCCTCGTGTTCCAATCTCAACCCTTGGTATTGATAGTCCATTTTCACGAATCACACGGGTCACTTTCGATAGTAAACCCATTTTATTTTCGGTGCAAATATCAACCCTTAAACCCTACACCATAACACACAAGTACATTATTATGGCATAATGACAAGGAAAAGCTTAATGCGGGATTTTATATTAACTTACATGCGAGACTCTGCGCGCTATAGCAGCTATTATGCATAAAATAAGCTTTTTCCTCTCGCTTTCTGTGCGGAGAGCTGAACTATCCACTTTGTGCCTTATATAGTACTCCTGCAACACATTTTCAAAACATATAATATAAACAAAAAAGTGGTTGTTACCATATTTCCTTATATTTGATGGATTATGAAATAATGCAGTACCTGATTGGCTATGGATTTCTTGGAACTAATAGCGGCGTGAAACACTACATACTGCATGTCCCTTAGCACACAGACCGTATCAAACAACAATTTAGGACGGTCTCTACTCGTCACATTCACCACCCAATACCCTCTATCCTCGCATCTACTAATAGTCACATGAGTCCCATCACACCCATTTCTGTGCTCTCCGCTACTGTCTCCATGACAGGCATGACAGCCTTCATAATCCCTATCGGCGTACATTAGCTGGTGAAGCCGTCTTTCAGTGTGCGTGCGCCCGTCGGCGAAGTTTCTCAACCTTACACTCTTCCTCTCTCCCTTGTCTCCACGGGCCTCAACTACGCTTTCCAGTTGTTCCTTTACTTGGGCCAACCGT
Organism: Cicer arietinum; assembly: GCF_000331145.2. NCBI lineage: Eukaryota > Viridiplantae > Streptophyta > Magnoliopsida > Fabales > Fabaceae > Cicer > Cicer arietinum. The sequence continues at coordinate 3,389,614 of NC_021167.2, read as the reverse complement.
TTTGGGTCTTTAATGGGCCCGGGTTTGGATGCCTCTTCTACGTAGAGTATGCAGGCAGCTCTTTTGTTGTGGGTCCATGCTGTTGCTGAGATGATGTTGCAGCCCAATTCTAATAAAACTGCTGATATTTCTGATAGAAGGCCTGGTCGGTCCATAACACTCATCTCCAAAGCTGTGTCTTCTGTTGACACAATTTGTTTTGAGTATTTTGACTGTGATTCCTCGTAGCTATCATCTTCTGTTACATCATCCGTTATAATGTCCCCTTTTGCTCTGGTTGCTCCCAGTTCCTAGGAACATAAGTAATATATTTTTGCTTAATTTCATATAATCGAATTACGACTTATTTCTTTATTTGAAAAGTTAAAGACTCAATAGATGATTAGATGAAAAGTTAACATTTTTTTATATATATTTTATTGCAGAGCAACAATTAAAGAAACATTATTGATAGGAAGAGACGGAAACACCTTCTCAATTTGAAGCATGAGATTATTGTCTGTTAACTTCTTGCCAGCTTGATCAGTGACGTGGAACACTGCAACGTGGAATAAAAAGAGAAACACAGCACACCATTAAATTTTGTAGATGATGATGTCATAGTCGTGGGGCTTGGGGTTACATGCATGACTCATTTTCATAGCTTACAATACACATGATAAAAGTAAGCTATTTTTAATAACAACTTGCCCAATTATGATTATGGTGGATTGTGGAAAAATACACAAAAACAAGTGTTAAAATAAAGGGAAGTCCAGAAGCATAAACACTAACCATCCATGAACCATCCACCATCAGAAGAAATGTATGACTTTGAAATGATTAGGTCAAGATCTGTCAACACCTGTACCATCTCCAATAATATCCCATACTTGTTTGCACTATCCACCTGTTCACTTGTCGGCAACATACAGTTAAATTATTTTTCCTTAAACTTTTTTACTTTTTAATTTAATCTCTTTAATTACAAATTTTTTTCACTTTAATCGTTCAAAGTTTTTTATTATATTTTAATTCCTTAAATTATATATATTAAAAAAAATGAAGTCAAAATGTCTTAATTAGTTATCATGGTCATGCATTTTAAACCTAATTTCTGTCTGTACGTTAACGATTAAACCGACTTTGTCATTTTCAGAGAATACAAGCCAAATTTGGTTTCCTCTTATAGACATAGGAGCTAGGATTTATTTTGGACTTTGCAAGATTAATAGATCACTACAAAACAGAGACACTATAGGCAACAAAAATAGTTTAATGTGAGAATTGTATCGAACCTTCACAACAGTACAGTCTTTACAAGAATCATTATCTATACAAACCCTGCCAACAAAAAATAAAATTCCTATTCATTAAGTAAAATCTACAATTGAATTAAAAAAAAAAAAAACAAAAAGATGAAAAGAAATGAAGACGAATAGATAAAAGATTGAGGTGTGTTAATTACCTTGGTTTGGGAGGATGTATTGTTTCTATAAGCGTTTCAATCTCTCTATCGATACGAGAATGAAAAACCATTTCCATTCTTTTTTTCTTTACGAAGAATTCAATTCAATGAGAAGTGGTTATAAATTTTGCAGCTAAATTGGTGATAACGCGGGAAGCACTGCTTCTATATCTAAAAACGAAGAGAACTCACATCATCACAGGCTGTAATGATGTATCTATCATTTAGAAATATTCAAAGCATATAACGTGAAACAATTCGCATTATTATAGGATACTAATACGTGGCGATATTAATCAAGCCGTCTATCTTGTTTCCTAAGCGATTATCAAACAGAAACCCGAAATATTAGCTACATAATTAATTAATTCGTTTGCTAATTATCAATCATCACTCTCTCTTTGGAACTTTGTCGTCTAAGAAACAGAGAAGGTTCTAACGAATTCATAACATAATTGTTTGTTTACTTATTTATTTTTATAGAAAGAAAAAAAAGAAATAAAATAACGTTGAATTGAATAGCGCATTGGTGAATTACCTGTAGGGTTGACGAAAAGAAGGGGCTAAATCTTGATTTTCTATGTTTGGGCTTTGGAAGACAAGTGTTGTTCGTTATTGTTGGTGAATTATATATAGATTAGCAGAGTGTGCTTAAAATAAAGTATTGTTTATCTTTTTGGAGTAGTCTTTAGTTTTGGGATTAAAGTGTTGGTGGCTTTTGGTGATAGGATTGTTGCGGCGTTGGAATCGCGAATCTGGTAGAAGTAGAACACCTCGGCGAACGTGTGTAGTCCCGGGAACTTATTATATAATCTCGGAACAGCTACGACTCAGACCTCGATTTCAGATACTGCCACGTGCCTCTATTTTCTAAAGTCCTTTTGAAAAATATAATAATAATTATTAATTGCTAACAAAACCCCCCACTCAGAATAGAAGGGGTGCAAATTTCATCAAAGAAATTATCAAACCATACTCAATTGAGTTTACTAGAGAAATGTATCATGTACTCCTCACTTTAACTTCTCACTCCTCTATTTTAAATGAAAATACTATTTTGCCCATTAAAAAATTAATCACTTTATTTTTTGAAACTTCTAAAATTTTCAAACTTTCGAAATATTAAAAAGTGAACTTTTTTGACATTTTTGAAATTTTTGATAAATCTAAAACTTTCGAAATGTATTTTTCTAGAATTGATCAAAAATTTCGAAACTTTTGATTAATTTGAAAGTTTCGAAACTTCTGAAATAGAGAAAATTTCAGAACTTTCGAAATAGGAAAATTTTGAAAATTTCCAGATTTTGAAACTTTTGAAATAGAAAATTTTCGAAAATTTCCAGATTTTGAAACTTTTGAAATAGGAAAATTTTGATTTGAAATTTTTCAGATTTGAAAACTTTCGAAATTTTCTAGATTTGGAAATAATCGAAACTTTCCAAATTTTCAAAATATAATTATTATTTCGAAAATTTCAAATTTCCGAAAAAGATCAAAAAATTTAGAGTTTTCTATTTCGGAAGTTTTAAATATTTTGAAAGTTTCAAAAATTCTAAAAATTGTCATTTCGAATTATTCAAAACTTTCGAATATTTTAAAATTTTGTTTAATTAAAAGTATAAAATTGTATTTCTATAAAAATGGAGGGTGGGAAGTTAAAGTGAGGGGGTGCATGGTACATTTCTCAGTTTAATAATAGCCACACGGCTTAACCAATGTGCGTTCACTAATTTAGATCCCTAATGAAATTATAACATTTAGCTGCTATCGAGTCCATTAGTTCTTGAAGAAAAATTTATTGTTGATTGTTAGCACAATGGATAGAGTATGAATTTGAAGAAGACACAATGGAGGTTGAGATAATGAATAAAATCAACAAAGAACTTTAATTTCATGGATTCAGTTACATTTGCATTTTAGGTTTGGAGTTCTTTGTGAAATTGAGAACAAGGTTTTTTTTTTTTTTTATGAATAAAAATTAAGGTGAAGAATAATTTCTCCATTCAAAACAAAATATTTTAAATAGACGATTATGATTGTGTTGACGGTCGCATTAAGAGTTACACGATTTTATCTATTATAGATTGTGGCAATCGTATTGTGAATTAAAATTATTTATAGAATCATATAATATATATAATAGTAGTTGAGATATGAGATAATATCATAATTAGAGAGAGAGGTAAGACAATATCTAAATAAATTTTAGAAATATATCTTTTATCTATTTAAGTTTAAAAAATGAAATTCAATTTTTTTTCTATTAAAACAGCCTTTTTCACGAGCGTCACATAGTCAACTCTAACTATTTGATCTGTTTTACAATAAATATGACTTTTAATAAAATAAATTATTTCAAAATAAATATTATTTATAATTTTCAATGCAATTTTAATTAATTTTCTATGTTGTTTTTTAATAATTACTATAAATATCACTTCTAAAATATTATTATACTTTACATTAATAATAATAATAATAATAATAATAAATTTACTATAATTAAAATAATTAGTTTGAAAAATAATATATATATTTTTTAACATGTATATAATTTTTTTAAATAATACTCCAGAGTGTTTTACATGTATATCCCTTTTTATTTATTTTTTCTTAAATGTCTTACTTCCAAATTAAATTTCCTGAATGCCCTACTTTTGAATTTTAACAGGAAGTTGTTCCCTAAAGAAGCGACCTTTTATATATATATATATAAAAGAAAAACTCAATACTCCACATCTAATGTAATCGATAACATTAGCCTTAGCCTTAGTCAATCATTCCTACTTGCAACCTACTTTATCCTACTTCGAGTACTTGGAGTTGACACTGACTAGGATGATTGATTCATACCTATTATTTAGATCCAAAGTCCAAATATAAAAGTTAAAAACTAATTAGTTACTTTGTTATTTGAAAAGCAAATACCAAATTTGACCACTAAAAGTTATAGGATTTATTAATATATTTTATTTGTATAACATTATTCACTTAGTTTTATGGTGGTTTTTAATTCTCTGTTCTTAAATATTTAAAATTAAAAATTAGTTTAGTTTTAAATTTTAGATTTTAATTTTAAATTTTCAGTTATAAATTTAAATTTTTAGTTTTTATTTTATTGAAATTGAATCACTCTTTTTTTTGTCTCGTTATAAATTCAACAAATATTAAAAAGTATTGACATATTAAAATAATTAAAAATAAATTAAATTTAAATTATTGTAAAATAATTTAAATATTGTAAATTTTTAATTTATTTCATTATAATTTAATAATAGTGTTTGAAAATAGTAATTGTAAAAAATAACCATCGTAATAGTGATCTGTCGATAAAAGCGGTTGTAGCAATAAAAAAGACAATTGATAGTTAAAAGTAGGTAATTGATGGTGGCAGGAAATAGTGGTCGGTCATGATGGTGGTTGGTGGTGGTAATTGAAAGTGAATGATCGATGGTATTGGTGGTGATCGAAGATGAGTGGGTGGTGAGGTGGATGACGAATAAAATTGACTATAATCAAAAGTGAGTGTAGTTGATAATAATAAAAATGATATGTAGTATGGTCAAAAATAATTGTCTGAATAATGGTGAATGTTTGTTGGAGTAAAATTTATATTTAATAATAATAACATTTTAGTTTTAAAATAAAAATTATAATTATAATTTTTTTTTTGAAATTTTAAGAAAAAATATTTTAAAATGAAATAAAAAATCAATTGAAGCTCATTTGACTCTGACATATATTAATTTTAAAATTGACTTTCAAAATATAAAAGCAAACCCTCACGATCACCCCAAACCAGACATTTAGCTACTTGATAAGTTGATCCTCCTAGAGTCCTACTTCTTGTTTTATGTTAATAGTTGTTGAGCTTTATCCGAAACAGATAACTTTACCAACGCAAAGAAGTGTCCAACGAAGGCACGCCCATCCTCTATTATTTATTATCTCCAACAATAAAAGAAAAATGAATATTTTAGTTAGTGGCTGTTGTGATTCGAATGTAGCCTTATGACGTATGAATTGAAAGACGATAGTTGCTTCCACTAATTGCAAGCTCCCTCCTTATTTTTCACCTCACAGCCTTCTCTCAGGTCCGTTTCTCCTCAATTCTCTTCATTTTATCGTTAATTTCACTTAATGGAACTTCAATTAGTCGAAAAGGGTTTCGATTACATCCGTAAAAAGAAGAAGTGGGCCTTCATCTTAGGTACAGTTGGGTTTAGCAGTTACGCTCTTTACAAGGCTTATCACGCGCCTTTCATAGCGCGTAAGAGAAACAAACTCTCTAAGCTTCTTAATGCGTTTGTTTCTGTAGCAGAAGCCGTTTCCGAATCTTCGGACACCATTGGAATTGTCACCAAAGACTTGAACTATTTTTTACAATCCGATTCCGATCAAGTTCCTAATAGTTTGAATCAAATCTCCAAAATAACCCGGTCTGAACCGTTTTCAGATTCTTTAGTTAGTATCACACGTGCCGTGATAGTCGGAGTCTTGAACGGTTATCAGTCCGTAAACCGGACCGATGAAAATCAAACCGGTTCTGGTTCTGATTCAACTGGTTTGGACCGGGTGCTGGATAAATTGTTTACACAAGCCGGTTCAGGTTTTGCTTCTGTTGTTATTGGAAGCTTTGCTAGGAACCTTGTTCTTGGCTTCAATTCTGATGCCAAAGCTAAATTTAGTGGCGAATCGAATTCAAATAGTTCCAATTGTAGTGATGCAAGTGTTGGAAATGATTGTAACCATTCTGATCCGGTTCCAAAATGGGTTAACGTGGTTTGTGGTGAAAAGTGTGGTGAACTAATTGGGAATTGTGTTCAATTGTTTGTTAGTACATTGGTTACTGTTTATCTTGACAAAACCATGCATATCAATACTTATGATGATTTCTTTGCTGGTTTAACTAATCCAAAACATGAAACTAGAGTTAGAGAAATGTTTGTTTCTGTTTGCAATGGTGCTATTGAGAGTCTTGTTAAAACATCTCACCAGGTTTTTACTAGTTCAAACCCTGATGATGCTTCGGGTTCTTGTTTTAATATTGGAGAAACTTCAAGTCCTGTTGAGACATCATATGTTGAATCAAATGATGTTTCTGACGAGGAGAATAAAAGCGGTTGGGTTAGTAAGGTTTCATCTACGTTGGCAGTTCCTAGCAATAGGAGACTTGTTCTTGATGTGACTGGGAGGGTCACATTTGAGACAGTTAGATCTTTCATGGAGTTTATTTTGTTAACATTATGTGATTCTGGGAGAAGATGTGCTCATAATGTTCATGAAGCTGTGGTTGAGATTGTGAGATATGTTGCAGCTAAATTCTCTATTGTTGTTACAATATGTGTCTCATTGTGCCTGCATGTAACGGATTGCACTTGGGCTATGGTTCCTGCTTAAGTGGTGGTTACTAGTTTCAATTGCCAAGTAGATATGGATATGATTGGTAATTTGAACTAGGAAAGTTTTATTATGCTGCTTCTTTGACCATGGAGCTTCAAATTCAATGTTATATTATAAGACTATATCTTTATATAAGTACATGGATTAATTTTGTAAATGATTTAGAAAACCTTAATGGATTATAAGATGTATAGTAACCATAGACATGATACTTCCTCCTTCCAGAAAGCCTTGCATTCCATAATCTAGTAGTCTTATTTGTTTGGCATGTAATGTAACGATTATACTCATTCTTGAATTGGAAGCTTGTTCTAAATACACTAATCTGTATGTGTTGTTTTAGTTGATTTTTATATTTGACCAGGTGACATGTTTTCTCCTTTCTTTTGATATATAACCTATTAATCTTTCATCATCAGTAAAAGTGGAATATTTGATATCTAACTGCCAACTGCACAGAGAATTTCACTGAATAAATGTTTGAGATAGTTTGCTAGGTTGATACTATGGGTTCAGATCAACTAAAACTACAATTTTACTGTCATTATAATAGGACTTGTAAAAATGTAGTTATTATAATGTTAGATAGCTAATTGTGAGTTGTAATCTAGTTGTTTCAGTTTATAAATAGGACTCTGGACTGTACTTGCTACCAGTCAATTACTCGGTAAGACGCCCTCGCTATGCAAGCTCAGCACTCTAACACATGGTCTATGAGCGTGTTCAATCAAGTCACGCTAACACTTGGTCGTATTTGCTCCCTCGAGCGCCTTGTATTCGCGCTCAGTTATTCCCTTTCATGTGCCACCATATTTATCATCAAGAAATCTCCTGGAATAGGCTTAGAAGCATGTATTGAAGCTAGGTCACATTTACATAGCATAGCTTTGTGGAACTTTAGCTTCCTAAGAGACTAACTATTAGGAGGTAGTAAATTTCAATTTTGATTTTGAAGGAAAAGCATATGACAAGAGTTCTAAGTTAAGGATGTCATTTTATAGAAAGAAGTATGACAAGGCATATTGAAATTATGTCAGATTATAAAGTGGCTCATTGAAGAATATTACTGAGTCATTATTCAAAGATCAGCATTATAACTGCTGAGGAATCAGGACATATTGATGCCTTCAACAACATCAAAAGGCATGTCCTTTCAATAGCCGTTTTGAGGGTTTCTATCTTTGCAAGTCAAATAGGAAGTCTTAAATAACATCTGAAGCTATAAGTTGAAGCTCAACTATCAACCAATTGGATCAATATTCCCAACTATAGAAGCCGCAAAGGTTGTTGATTCATTGAATAATGCAAGCAGAGGAGAGTAAAAGCCTGCATTAAATCAAGTTATGGTTGCCTCAATAAGTCAAATACTGATCACAGACTAGTACTTTTTTCTGCTACTTCATTTATCTGTCATAATTATTTTTTTTAAAAAGAAGGTTATGATTAATGCTTCAGTTATAAGACTCAATCAGTCAATGGATCTAAATAATCCAAGTAGTAATGCGACTGTTTATGCTCTTCTGTTTTGTAACCTTTTTCGTAGGATAAATAATTTATTCATTAAAGAACAACTTTATGAAGCTTGATCCTAAGAAACCCATTATTTTTCCAGAATAAAATGTTGTTGATAATCAAAGTTTGGCCGGGAAATAAGTTAAGTTGTCTAAGGATTGTTCTAGACATGCATTCCACTCATGTATTCTCTATCAATTCAATTTTTAACTAAAATTTATTAATTAGTTAAATCTAATCACTTATTTTGTTGCTTTCCGAGTATGATATGTTGCAAGCTGTGTTAGGGGTTCGTACCATCCACAAACATGAATAGCATCACAATTTATTTTTTTTAAATGTAGAAATAAAAAAATTAGTTAAACTTATACATATATATGGTACTTGAGATTACTCTGATTGTCAAAAGTTTTTGCTGTGCAAATTTATAAATACTAATACTAATAATTTATATTTTATGGCATATAAATATATTACACAAAAGCAGAAAAAAGTATAAATATCTCTGGGCCAAATAAACCAGATACCAGAACATGATATACCGAAAAATACAAATAATAGACAAGTGACCAAAACAAGGTGAAGGAAATTGTTTTAAGGGTTATGGTTCTGTGTATAAATATAGTCTGTGTGAGCAACAAGCGTTCTCCTCATCAAGCATTCTTCCTCTTTGAGGCCTTCACAGCTTTCATCAACTTCCTCAACATCCTATAATGCATGAAATATGGGATGAAACATAAGCTTGTTAAGCATCAAACGAGGATATGAAAAAGTGGTGTAAAAACTAACATTAACATTAACATCAACAAAAGAAAACCAACCTGTTGTTGTGTTACTACCAAAGATTCCTTTTGAAAAGCCGGTTCGGGGCGTGCAGAGTCGGTGAACATGTAGCAGAGGAACAGAGCCATGAAGAATAGGGTTGCAACTTTGCTCATATTTGCTTTATTTTAGAGAATGCAATGAGAAAGTTACATATAAGAGGAAGAGAGAAACAAAGAGAGAGAATATGTGTGTATGTTGAGTTGTTGTATGAATTGAAGCTAGGAATTTATAGAGGTAATTTAAAGGAAATGGAGGTGTGAACTCTGAAGTGTGAACCATTAAAGATATTTAAAGATTTTATTTATTGCAATTGATAATAAAATTTTAACTTAATTATAGTTTTAGTTCCTCTATTTTTAATGATTCACGAAATTGGTTCTCTTATTTTAAAAATCGATAATTTTAATTGTTTCATATGATTTTTTAACTAAAAAGTAGCAACGTGACATAATTTAAATAACGTGATATATTATACAATTATGTAAAATGATTAACACTCGTAAAATCATAATTCAGTAACGTAAAAATTTAACTTTTAACTTCATAAATTTTTCACATTTGTAATTTAATTAATGACATATAAATAATTAATACATTTAAATGATTTTATATTCTGAAATTGTGTCTCACGGAATTTAAAATACATTAAATTATTATTTTTTTAGTTCAAAAATATAAAAGATTCACAAAAACTGTCGACTTTTAAAATAAAAAAACTAATTTTATAAATTAATAAAAATAAAAAAACCAAAATTACAATTAAACCTAAAATTTTAAGAAGAAAAAGTCATCTAAGAGTTGGAATAAGATGATTAATAAATAGGTATTGTTAGAATCCTTGTCGAGGAACCAAAAAATGAAAATTTTCTAAAAAAAAAATGAACTTTTGAGCTTTCAAAGACTTAAAAACATATGTTTCAATATATTTCTATTTCTTTTTTTTGTGTTTAATATATTTCTATTTTTTTTTCTTTCTATTTTTTATTTCTTAACGGTTATTCTCCAAATACTTATTAGCATTTGACGTAATAAATTACTGAGCTTTGGAGTAATGAATACTTTACATTTGATTTTTTGACCTTCTTGAAATACCTTCTTTGTATCATGTACGTCACTGTAGTATAAATGCACACATTAAGACATTATTTTATATTTTTGTATTTTGTTGAATTTTATAAAAGTTAATACTTATTTGCAAAATTGTCCTTCATTAATAGAACGATAAAGCGAGATTACATGGAAAAAATAATATATAACAAATTGTTAGAAATATAATAAAATACATTAATGATTGAATATTTTAAAATACAATTTAAAATGACTTATATCTAGAGATGGCTGGAGACCTATGAGTATTTTTTTTTTTATTGAGAAAATTGAGACCTAAGAGTATTAGTAAACACAAAAATGAATAAATTATGAATTTATTATTTTAAATAAACGGTCATATAAAAATAGTGGAAAAATCTTATTGGACCGCAACCAGAAGGAAACCACAAGGAGTAATCCAAAAGATAAATCGCAGGAAAGGTTGATGTTATTTACAAAATAGATTTTTAGTAGAATAATATTAATATTATTGAAAGATATATATATATATATAATATTTTACATTTTATAAAAAATTAAATATATTTCTATTATATATTATACAATATTATATTTGTGTTTTATTTTATATTAAGTTTTATGTTCTAACAATGTTACTCTTTTTTAAAGTCTATCTAACATTTTAATAGGTTAGTAATGTTTGTACTGTAAATATTGAACAACATTTAAGGAAGATGATTATGGTTGAAATGTAGTAAAATTACAATATGTTAAAATTACACCCTTGTTCTTAATATTAATCTTAGCAACACATTATTGAAATTAAAATTACAATATAAATATAAACATCCAGTGTTCTCTGTAAAAAAATAATACTAGCACTCCAATGGTTCACGCACTTAAGCATGTAATTAATCACATGCACTTAAAACTAGCATGGCAATTAAATAAAAGTTCACACCATAGGAAGGTATATGAAATACTAATACAATCCTTGGATGAGCTCTGTTGTCTGATAGTTTGCAAAATATTAGAAAACTATGTCACGAAGTAGTTGTTGTGTCAAAAGCAAAGGGAATACGAGTAGTCCACTTCAACACGTTAAGGATCTAAAATCCATATTCAATCAGCATATGTTATTGTTATGTCACATGATACATCTTTCGGCAGATATATCAACTAAAGTTGTAATAATATATACATAAATCAAACTCCTACACAGTCAAAAATTAGCAGCACTTCTTTTGAATTGTAGACAATGTAAATAAAAAACCACTAGTTAAAAAATAATATTAAAATCTTGACCACAAAAAATTATATTAAAATGATTTTAATTTCTTATTTCTTTTTATTTCTTAAAAGGAAGAATTTGATTTGTTTGGTAAAGTCAATCATATAAATTAATGTGAAAGTATTTAAGTAATGTATCAAATAATTTTAATTTACGTAAAAAATTTATCGAGATAATTTATGTAATATTAATTTTTAATTTAATAAGTTGAAGTATTTTGATCCATTTATATTTTAAATCAATAAATTAACTGTTATTTTTATGGATTGAACATATATTTATCGGATTTATATTTAACAAAAAGTTATTTCATAAAAAAATTACAATATTTCATTATTTATAAGCATTAGATTAATTTTTTACATTTTATGGTTAAAAATGTTCGATGTTAACTATTATAAGAAACAAAAATTAAAAAACAATAACAAAAATTTGATTTTGTTAACATTTTTGATAAATAATATTTAATTTTTATAATTTTTAAATGTAGCAAATAATTATTTAAAAAAACTTATTTTACTATTAATTTAAAGATTAAGTATACCTACTTTTCTATGTAGAATTGAGCATATAGAGTAAAATTTCTCTCACTTTTGTGATCAAATAACTAATATTATGAGTAGATAAATACGTAAGAAAGAACGAAAAAAATCATTTTTAAAAAGAATAAATTAAAGTCTCTTGGCTAATTGGTTAAGTCTAATTAATGTTCTTGGACGTGAGAGGGAAATCATTATAAATTTTATTTCGTAATGTTGGACCGTTCAACGGAAGATATTTTTTTAAATTGCATACGAATGATGTCAAACATTAACGTTGTTTGTTTTGTAGTATATGTCTTGCTTTTACTAATTTAACACTTATTACCGGGTGGAGTAGGTGTGGTTATGTTTTTCCCAAGCATTTCTCTTTACAAATTCAATTAATTTGTGATGAGGATTTCGTAATAATTTCCCAGCATATCAATTGTGTTTGGAGGGAGGCAAATTTTTTTATAATTAAAAAATACTTAATCAGAATTACAAACGGTACTTTACTCCATTGCAACATTTCAAAATATGAATTCATTATCGACTTTGTAAACATACCAAAAGATTATTCATCCAAAACATTTTGTTAAAGTAGCAACAATTTCATACCAGGAGAGCGATTTCTCAATTCCTGGAGCTAAGATCATGGAGCTGGAATTTGATGCCATTGAGAAATTAATGAATCCGATTAAATACTGAAAGGTTTATATTTGTTTGTGCATCAATTTGAGTAAGTGATTCACAACTTTCATGCTTAGGTTGATCAGAATAATTTATCCAAATAAATTGAAGAAAAATGCATCTTGGTCAATCCAGACGAATCAAATATTTAATTCATCCATTTCACTTCCAATCATTAACATCTTTATCATTAAAATCTAGAAATCCTGAAATTGAAACTAAAAATCCCTTAATTAAAAACCATAAAATAAAGATTAAATTTTGTTGATGAAAATTGTATTTGAAAAAAATAAAACTATTTATTGTTTTTTTAAATTTAAAGTTTTTTTTTAATTTAAAAATATTCACATTTCTTTATCAAGGAGGAGGTAAACTTTGAGTCAACCACCAAAATAGTAACGGACTCTATAGGGCATTCTCAATTTAGTTAATGAGACTATGAATAATTTAATTTACACCGTTACTAAATTCTGCAAATATAGATGATATTTTTGTCAAGTAGAATGTTGGCAATTAAGATAATTCCTGACTTTTTAAAACGCTTAATTTGATCTATGAAAATATAAATATCTAAATTTAATTTCTAACTCTAGAAAATATTTTTCAAATTCATAATTTTGTAAATGACTATTATTAAATGTAGTAGATTGTGATGATGTCCCGGTTAATTGTATTGTTGTGAGTCTAAGCTCCTAGCCATTGAGAAAATGATATAAAACTTCTGAAATTGAAAATAGAGAGAATAATTATAGCTGTCTTTTTTTCTTATCTACTTGCCGATACTTTATGTTATTCTCTACAACATTATGCAACATGTGAAATAAAGGACATCACTTAGTCCTACTATCATCGCTACACATCTCTCCCCACCGATCAAATTAAATCAAATCAATTTAAATTTAAATTTAAATTATCATCATTGCTATTTAAAAAATATATATATTTACAAAGGAATGAAATGAAAGATGAAGAGTGAACCACGTGTACACTTCTACCACTTTGAAGTGCACAATGAAGAGCAACTATTTTTCACAATGCATAATGTTGCAAAGCAGAAGATAAATTGTCAATAAGTTATGACTCATATTGTCTTCTTCATTTTATAATTTTAGTATTTTTCATTTTTCTCTTTATCCATACACCTGACATACACATCATCACTATCCATGATATTTAGCAGCCACGTTTATAGAAGAATGAACTTAAAAAATATTTTAGAGATTTAAAAACTAAATTAAAATATTTCAATTTCCAAAGATCAAATTGAGAACGCTCTCTAAAATGAAAGATCAAATTAATTATCAATACTTAATTTAGTAAATCATTAACAAAGTTTAATAATCATCATTCACAAAAGAATAAACTTGAGAAATATTTTATAAAGTTGAAATTCAAAATTAAAATATTCATAACATTGAGGAGTAATTAAAAGCGTCCAATAGAGTCAAAGACTATTTTAATGGATTTCTTTTATAAATTTGCATAATGGGGTAGGCATTTGGTGTACTTATGAAAAGACTACGTGACGACCTTGATGTGTTTTTTTGGTTAAAATTATTGTGCTAATTTTTTTATATTTTATGTTAATGTTTTTTCTTTTGCTATTGGACTCAAAGGAGAAGTGGGCTTGTAATGGACCCATATTTTAAATCACATTATTTGTTGGTGTTCCTTTTTTGTAACCGTTAAATAAAATAAATCTGAATTGATAGTGGACAAAATTGAAAAATTACGATAGTTCATGTTTAATTATATTTTTATAAAAAAAATAATATAAAAATAATTTATATGTTATTGTTGTAAAAAGTATGTACATATAAGAATCTATTTATTTTTTTCAAAATTTTTCTTGCAAAATACAATAGCGAAAGAATTGAGTATTATATATGAAATCTTTATAAGAGTAACCTCAATAAATGTTACACTATATAAAAAATTAACTTGAGAAATGAGTGCACGTTCAACTTTGACTTAAACGAGAGTTTATATCATCTCAATCTAAGTTTCTTCAATAATCTCTATTTTTATTTTTATTTATTTTATTCTTTATTTGATTTGAAATTTTATATCATAAAAATTGTAAAGTTAACGTCTTATACATTTTTATTTAACCGTTAATTTATATAATTTTCAATAATATATCAACTTATTATATATTTTTATAAAATTTTATCTGCATAACTTATATAATATAAATTCTTTATCTAATATATTTTTTAAAAAAAAATAGAGAAGAATGATGGAAGTTTATATTAGACGAAGGTGTGTTAGATTTATGAACATTTAATAGTTCGCAAACACAAGTTATCACCTCATGAATAGAAGATTGAAAATTTGGATTGGATTCTTGATTTTGAATACAGATGAAGGGATGTGATGATTGCCAAGTAGTCTTGGTGTTTTGGTTGAAAAGATGGATGGAATTATTCTTTTTAGGTAAGGTTTTGATGCTTTGATTAATATGAAATAAAAATGAAATGGCCATCTCAAGATTAATTAACGGTGCTTTTATTGAAATTGGGAGTCCTACCAAAAAAAAACTAAAAAAAATAGGTGGGGGATTGTGTCATCCATAAATATTAAGAGAATTGTTGTAATGAATATCATTTTTCGAAGCATTGGTCCACATAAAACGACATATAAAAGTAATTTACCATAACATTCACTTTTCTTTTTCTTTTTATGTTGTCTTTTATTTTCAGTTATCCTCTCTTATAAAATCAACAATTAAATGCTAAAATCTAGAATGTACCAAATTACAGGACATGATTTTGTAATAGTTATTTTATGATAGTTGACCGTAATTTTATTATAAAATTCTAAGAGTATCTCCAACGGTGAACTCAGTATAAGTTCATAAAATGGGGTGTACCATATCACATCATTTTGAAATAACGTATTTATTTTTTACTTTAACGATGAATTAAGAGGTTCATTAGATAGGGTCAACCACTAACCGTAATCTATTTATTATTATACGTTATTACACCCTAACAGACGAACGCATTTACGTACCGTTAAAGATGTCGACATTCGTGCAGAGACAAACTTTAAACAACTGAATCTGAATCTCAACTAGCATACATATATATTGTTGACTCCAAAAAATTTAGAAAAAAAAGCTTGCCAAAAAAACCAACTCATCATCATTTGATCAACCTCATCCGATCTAAGAATATAGACATATAGAGAGAAACCACAGAAGCTGAGACACTTCATGTTAATATTGAAATTTGAAAGCTGCATTATCGTTAACAAAAGTGCTTAATTGGGTAAGATGGGTACAACAATGCATGCATACTAGCAAATTGGTAAATTTTTTAATACACTTCTTTATGTTTAGAATTAAACATATGTACTTAGAAATGACAATAGGTATCTTCTTTATGTTTAGAATTAAACATATGTACTTAAAAATGACAATAGTTATCTATAAGTATGAATAGTATTCATTCGTTAGTCTATATTGGATAAAAATGATATACGTTTAAATACTCTTTAATAAATTTTTAAGTATATCCAGATATTAGTAGATATCTTTGCATTTTAAACAAAAAATTCGTTCATGTACGAAAAATATTATGTGGCAATTATGTAGAATTTCTCTCTTTATTTTGTCAAAAAAAAAAAATACTAATACATTAATACATTAACAACTAACTAAAACAAAAAAAAGTATTAATACAATAACACAAGATAAGATAGTGATATGATAAATATTTTTATATCATGTATTTGATATATATATATATATATATATATATATATATATAAATAAATTGTGAGTAACCAAATAATATTTCTATTTATTTGTTAGATAACCTAAATAAAGATATGATATATATTATATATAAATGGAAAAATGACCCTTATAAATAAAATATATTTATTTTATTTTTTATTTATTAATTTTCATATTTTTATAATTTTAAATATAAATTTATTAAATTATATAAAAAGAAAAATTTACCATTGTGATAAAATTATAAATATTTTTAATTAATCATTTTTGTGTTTAAAATCAAATTCTATTAATTTTCTATATTTATATTTTATTAAATTTTTTTATAAAGTATATTTAAGTTTTTATATTTTAGAGAGAAAAAATTATATTTATATTTTATAATATTTTAATTTTATAAATAAGATTAATTAAATAAATTAATATTATATATCATATCAGGTTGATTTCTAACACAGTTTATATTTGTTATATAAATTTCAACTAAAAAAAATAAGATATGATAAAATTTGAATAAACTTATTATATTATATTAATTTATCAACACACTAAATTCAAATAAAATATAATATGATAATTTGTTCTTATTATGTCCTTCAGATATTCCCTTAAATGAATATTTGTATGAAAATGACATAATTCATTGCTTTAGTAAGCTTTCTCCTCTTGCTTACAGAACTTCCTCGTGCTTCATACATACCTTTCCTCAAACACAACGATATGAGCGGGGCTACCGAACCAAAAGCTAATATCTTTTTCCCTCGTGTTTGTCCTTGCAATTTATTTTTTGGGTATAGTTTTCTATTTTTATGAAAAATACCATTATATCTCTATAACACTAACATTTTAAATTGTTTGATATATATATTGTCTAGAATAGTCTTAATGTTTTTTGAGATTCCATTCCAATCTAAAAAAATTAGGCTCTATTAAAACAAATGTAATTTTAATAGTTATAAATTATTTTAAAATATTATATTTTTATCTAATGAAACTTTTAAACTATTTTATTTAAATTTATTAAAATAAGTAAATTATCAATAACATCTAAATATAACTTCAAACTAATAATAATTTATGACTATTTAAAAATAGTCGTTCTTTTAACACACTACTAGAAAATCAAGATTTAGCGTCGGCACAAAGCCGATGCTAATGGTGATTTAGCGTTGGTGTCGGGCCTAGGCTAAAACGGTCGAATCTAATGACTAGCGTCGGCTAAACACCATCCGACGCTATATTAGCGTCGGCCAAGCCTACGCTACGTCGACATTATCTATAAAATTGAAACATCTGACGCTAAAGATGTCAGTTGACATGTCAGCTGGGGGGAAATGGTTGCGTCGGAGGACCAATGCTAACGTCAACAAATTCGTAGCGTCGGAAGACCAACGCTAAAGTCAAAGTAAAAGTCAACTCTATGTATAATGTAGTGTCAGACCGACGCTAAGTTCAAATTTATTTAGTTTTTAATTTTTAACTTTTTAGCCCCTGCTCAGTCACATCTCAACATATATTTCATTACACAACAAGTATAACTTTAACAAAATTCAGTATATGCAGACATGGGGAGAAAACATAATTATACAATTCAAATATGAGTATTCGGAAAATAAAAAGCAAGTATTGAAAACCAGGTAATGTTAAGTTAATTATTAAGATGTGAACAAATGGCTCTGATACTAAACATGATTAATCCTCCTTTTCCTAATGGCACAACATTATATAAAACAGAGAGAATTAAGACTGTTCGAATTGAAAAGAATATTTGTTTTATTTCCAATTTTTCACTAATATTAACTACAAAAATGACATCATGTTTTACTTTATTTCTCATATCCAAAGATTTGTACAGGAAATGGTGAAAACAATAAAATACTATTTTGGATTTTCACGTTGTCATATACGAATTTATTTAAAACAAGAACCAAAGTGAAAATAAGATGATTTTTGTAATAATCAGTAAAATCAAACAAGAAAACATTTTTTCAAAACCAAACAGGGCCTTAAACTCTAATCACTAATGCATCTTAAGTTTCAACGAAGATTAAGTATTGTCTAGAGCCATACACATCAACGACTTTTAAATTATAGATACTTCTAATCTTATAGCTTTTTGTAATAATCAGTCTAAAATTCACAAGAGATTTGAACATAAGTTATTGAAAAACCATCAAAGCCGAGTATTTTACAGGGCATTAGGTGCCTATATCGGGAGTATCACAGGCGAGCCTTACTTTATTGAATATCAAAGCATATACTGATCAATTAATTAATGAACTAATGAATGGTATCTTACAGGAAGAGTTTCCCATACTGCTTCATCAGTCATATTTTCCTCATCTCCAGGCATTAAAGCTCTACACATCCTATTAACATACATTTTTGTCAATAAAGCACCAGTTTGATTGAAAAGTATATAATAGTATTGAACCTTGCAGTTGTATAATTGATTAACATTGAGTCTAACAATCTTTAAATGGAACAAGATAATTACATGATGTTATCAATCAAAATCATCAATTCGAAAGTTATAAGAGGTATGAAGACAATCTTTAAATTCATCACTGCATCATTACAATGAGTAATTACTTAAATTGATAACATCTAAATCAATGAATTATAAAAAGTACCACAGTTAATCTTGATGTGAAGTGATAGTGGTCAATAATATCCATGATGGTTGTGACATAAGAAGTGTCACTTACCATAACTGCTCCCAAGATGTATACATAGAAGAAGCTCAAATGCCACAAGCAATGGTGTTGCTGTGAATGAATGATAAGGAGCCCACTGTATGCGAACAAAATATTTTTTACATCATAAACAAAAACTTACTACATGACAAATTTCTAATTTTTCCGCAAAACAGGAAAGATATTTGGAAGATATTAGAAATTTCTAATTTCTAATTTTCCGCCCAACACACTGCCATGAATCTGATCATAGGAAAACAACATTAGCATCGCATCTTAGACAAGGATTGAATATCATATTACATACCATGTATAAATGGAATTTCTTTAGCAGCAGCAGCAGGGTGAAACTAAGCTCGATCCTAATCACAGAAAAATCTATTTACATAAATTGTTGGCTTAATTGCAGTTTTGGTCCCTCTATTTTAGCTGAATCACGAAAGTAGTCCCCCCATTTTGTTTCTCCTCAGTTTTGGTCCCTCAATCAGAATTTTGGTCCAAAACTTCATGAAATTTCATTTTTTTTGCATTTATTTAAATCACACAATGCCTCAAGATCTCATTTGCAACAATTGTACCTGAAATATATGATCATAAATGGCGTCGTACGACTTTAAAAAATGAAATTTCATCAAATTTTGGACTAAAATTCTGTTTGGGGGACCAAAATTGGGGAGAAACAAAATGGGGGGACTACTTTCACGATTCAGCTAAAATAGGGGAACTAAAACTGCAATTAAGTCTAAATTGTTAATCGAAAATAATCTTTCAATCATCTACAACTGCCAGATTATACTTTCGCGCCAAAGTAAGGGTAGTTCTGTCAGTCATAATGCCCCCTATCAACTTAAACTTTTTGTAATGCACTTTAAGTGTTTCTTCCTGCAGAGCCGCAAGCTTCTCTTCTTCTTTTAGATGCACCTAAAGAAAAGCGCACACATAACACACTTAGATACAAGTAAGCTTCTCTTCTTCAAGTAAGCTTCTCTTCTTCTTTTAGATACAAGACTTCCCTGAATTGAGCCTGTCTCTATAGTGAGGAAGTAAGAGTGCATTGCATTTGATTTAATTTGAAATGCATCACATTACCAACTCACTAAAATTCAAATGTGGATAAAGCTTACTTGAAAAACATGACTCACTTTAGGACAGTTTTTTACACTACCAGACTCTCACACAACACACACTTTAAACAATAATGTTCCCTTCCTGCAATTTTCTCTCATGGGATCAATGTCGGGGAACTATGGATTATAAAAAGCAAATTGCATTAAATGACATAAGGTGGTGATAAATTATTTCCTTGAAATAGGACAAATAAATTATCCCAATCACGAACTCTAAAATCACTGAAACTAAAGTAATATATCAAACAAAATAACATGGAAGCCCAATCCTTATACTTGTTAACAAATCAATCAATATTGCAAACAGTTTTTTTGAATTCCAACTTCTCATAGAATTAGAAATCCACAGTTTCTGAAATTTTAATATGAAAAAACCATTATTTCATTATTAAAATTTTCCTTAACTTCCTTTTGATTATCACTTTAAGTGATAAAGATTATGCTCTAATAGCGCATAAGAACTTCATCACTTGGTACCATACCATTCCCGTTGGCAGCTCCCACAAACTTACTTGTAATTATCATACTTACAATAAACATGTTTTAAGGTTACTACTAACTATTCTTCAGTTAAAGGAAAATAAACAAACAAACATTATATCTACTACTACAGACTTACTCGGTAAATCAAATAAATTACTGGACAAGTAATATAGCAATAAGAGAAAAATAATTTGATTACTAGGAAAGGAATGAACTTACTTTGTGCATGAATGCTATTTCTGCAGCATGTTTACGTGTGAGATTCTTCAGCTCCCTTGCCACCTCAAAATCAGGGTCATTTTTCTCCAACCAACAACACTTCATCTTTCTCTTAGGCTTTACCGGCCGATCATCAAACATTCCCGCTACAGTAGGACGAACTCTTACGGGCTGTGGCATCCCAGACATCATGAAAGGATACTGCCCAATCACTGCTCTCACTTCCTTGACCTTCTTGGCAGAATCCAATTCCATCAATGCACATTGCGGCAAATTGCTTGGTCCTAGGTAGTTGGGGATAAACTTGACATTTTCACAGCTGCAAACTGGTCGAGAGCAGTTCTAATCACAGATTCAGTAACTTGCGAGATGTAGGAACATAAGACGAAATTTACCACACGACATAGGAACTCAAAATTTCAAAACCCAGTTGAACATTTACCCTTTTTTTTTATACCACTGTTCCTGTATTACCACTACCAGTTACCCCTATTACCAAATTTTACTTCAAATTACACAACTGAAATCCCATAAAACCTAAACGGCTACACTGAAAGTGAGACGACAAAACATACATTGAGAATGGACTACAGATGAGCGCGAGACGACAACACTGAACAACGAGAGGGTCACGGGTTCGAGAGGGTTTTGGGTTCGAGAGGGGGACGGATTTGATAGCTAGGGTTCCGAGTGGGTGACGTGATGGAACCATTGATGCGGCGGCGATATTCACGGCGTTGAGAGGTTTGAGAATCGGTGATGGGTTCAAAATGTAAGGTTAGTGACAATGACGAGCGTGAGATGACGAGTGTAAGATAAGGCTCGCGTTCTTAATTTTACAATCTGCTCATCTGATTTTATTAAAAAAATTTAACTTTAAAAAATCATAAACTTAGCGTCGTCCCTTTCGACGCTACATATTAATATAAAAAATAAAAAATTAAATAAACATACTAGCGTCAACCTAACATTACTTAGCGTCGGGCTCTTCGACGCTAATTATTAGTAAGTTGAACGAATAAATTTTGTTGTCTTAGCGTTGATTGGACCGACGCTACCACGCTAGTTAGCGTCGGAGTCGGAGGTCGACGCTAAATATGACAGCTATAATGCAATTTTTTAGTAGTGACACTTTTCAAAGCAAATTTATAACTTTTAAAGATACTACTAAATAATCACATTTCAAAAGAAAATAATTACACATTCTTTATCACATTTTATAACTTTTAAAAATACTATCCAATAACATATAAAAAAAAACCAAATAACAACATTGTTAATCATATTCTTGTAAAAAACACTTGCTAATCGTATGATATTTTTTTCTTTATGGACTCATCACTAACTACAAGTTCTTGTTGAACTTAATAAAATATGATGCAATGAGTTTTTCCTCTACAATAAATTAAATCTTATTGAACTTGATTGTTTCTTTGATTATATGAATTTTTTTTAATCAATGTGTCACAATTATTATAAATAAATAAAAATTGGGGCCCTAGTAATTTTGGGGTACTGTGTAATGGCCCAGATTGTACAGGTTTGCTTTATAAAATTGTGATTTTAATCCAAAAAATAATAATTCATAGGCTCAATTGCAAATTTAGAGAGTTATATAAAATATAACTTTTATGGCAAAAAACTACCATTTTTTATATTTAAAGTCACAATTTTTAAAATAAAAATTATATTTTAGAATCAAACCTATAACATATATATAAAAATTAAAATATTTAATTTTAAAATAAACTAACTATTTTTGCGAATACATTAACATAAAATAATAAAAATGTGCAACCAATCCATTAAATTATTTTTGGTATTTGCTTGATATTGTTTGTGTCAAGGTCGGTATATCCTTGTCTAAGTCATTGCACTATTTATCCTTTATAATTTATTCCTTTTTCTCTTTGATGAATTGTTGTTATAATTTTCTTTACTTTATTTCATATATCTCCTTCTTGTTCACATGGATTTGATTACAGTTCGACTCCTTTTACCCTAGTTTTCAGCAATTATTGTACTCCGCCAAAATAAAGCAAGCCACAAAATAGGTGTGAGGCCAATTCACTTGAAACTTGTCGCTTGCTTAATGCTTAACCATCTCCATGCCAATATATATTCACACACACAATAGTTTTTTTGAATTCTCTGAATATTTACATTAGTTTTTCTTCCTCAATTGTAAATTAAGTACATTGGTACAAAATTGGTTAGTCGAACATAATTAAATACTAAATTTGGAATTCGTTACATATTGCAAACTTATTTTTTATGTCTTGTATGAATGAAATGGTAACTTTTTTTTATAAGTAAAAATTTATTGGTCTACTAAATTAATGTGTGACTAGTTAGCATTGGTCAACTAAAAATTTATTGGTTTACTAAATTAACGTTAATACTTAAAAAATGAACTAAACCACAAAAAGTTTAAATAATTCCTTCCCCTTTATTCTCTTCCAACCAAGCATATACGAGTATTCGTTTTCTTGCTTTTTGTTTCGGCTTTCAAAACTATGTTTTGTTTCATAGGTGAATCATGTCACGATTCATCTTTATAAGGAATTTACTCTGAACAGATATTTAAAAATTATATGAAATTTTTACGACAATTAATAATAGTTTTGATTAATATTTCATAAATCTTCTTATTTTTATAGATTTAAATAAGATGGTAATTTAATTGATGTTAATTCAATATAAAATATTTATTTATATTTATTTATTTTTAATAAATAAATATTATTTAAGTCAACATTTCAATCATAAAAATAAAAATAACTATTAACGTTAATTTCTAAAAAACAACGTTAATAATTATTAAAATTTTAAATATTTTTTAAGTATTAATCGTAATCCAGTATAGTCGATATTAAAATAAATTATATTGACAATGCAATCTTTAATACACAATTTTCAATATCTTATCTTGATTAAAATCTACATAAATTGTAACTAATAAAAAAATATACTTTATTAGTATTAATCATCTATTGGAATCTCCCTTGTTTGACAATATTCTTTTCGCAACTTTCTTCGCCAACTCTTTGATAATATTATAGTAACCTACAGATTCCACTAGCTTAAACTTTGAGTGGCTTTATTCTCACGGCAATTGCTAGCTAGTCTCATGCCTCACAAACGTACACATGTATTTCCATATAATTAATTAATATTTATACATTTGAATACGTATATTCTATGAAATCTGGGAAATCCTAAAACGGTGAAGTATTCTTAATTACCGGTTATTTATTTGGTATTGATATTTCTACTGTAATTGTGATATTTTATTGTGAATGAATTTTTATATATTAATAAAATATTATTTATATATTTGATATTTTTAAAATTAAATATAATCTTTTATTTTTTAAATTTTTACTATAATTTTATATCTAAAAAAACACTTTAATTTTTTTATTTAAATTTTATATATATATATATATATATATATATATATATATATATTCAATTAATATAAACCATTCACCATATTTTTGAAATTTAGACTTATATATTCACCTTGCTAACTCGCCTTGAATTTTGGACTTACACTAGTAACAAAAAATGAACTAAGTAATTAGTAGCTTTAGAATAATGTAACTTGATTTTTAAAATATTTTTTTAGAAGTATTTCATCCTCCATTAATATCAATCTAAAAAATGATACATTACACTTATCATAAAAAAACTTACAAGAAACTATAGTGTTTTTTTCTTCTTCATAAAATACAAGAAAATATAGTTGATATATTTACATGCACTTTTAACATATTTTTAGATACCTTAGCTGCAAATAGATAGATTATATACGTAATAAAACACTTTAATTTATTAATGATGACAAAACATTTACTGGTGCACAAAAAGATTTTACTGTATTTTTACTCCAAAATGGTGTATGTATGTCCCAGAGGTTATATAACCAAATCCACTTGTGTTTAAATTAAATTAAATGTTTAAATTAAACTATAGGAGGCGGTCCCAATTTAGAATATAAAAACATGTAATTGGACATCACTTAACCTTAGTGCTAACCGGAACTTTCACCATTGATATCATGAATCAATGAACAACCATCTTGTTGCAGTGTTGCACAGTAGTCCATCCAGTAAGCAGTGAGTAATGTTCTTCAACAGCTGTATCCTCCATCTAGCTTGGCTAATAAAATGACTAAATTATTTTATCAAATAATAATTTTTAATTAATTAATTATTGATGTGTTTTTATTATATAATTGCAAAATAAAAAGTAATGTTCTAAAAGTAATACAAATAATAACAATTAAAAATGAATAATACTTATTTTTTATTAGTCACGTCATCAACATTGCCAATCATTAATTGGACACTCACACGCTCATGCAGCCATAAAATCAAACACGTGTCATTGTGGAACCCATGGTTAATTTTAACTTCATGAAGAAGATTAAAATCCAATCTTTTTCTAAGACCCACACGTTGATGTCACCTTTAAAAGAAAAGTGAAAGTGACCCTTAAATTCAACCCCACCACCATAGTGCCAACTGACTCAAATGTACGCGTCTAGTTTCCCAAATTATACACAATATGACCAAAATACCCCTAGTGAACATCATTATTCACAGAGTAGTGCCCTTGCATCACGCCCTTAAATATGAGCCCCTTAAGCTGCCTTTCTTCCCTTTCTCCTTCTTTCCTTTCACCACTCTTAAGTTACAAACCAACCATGCTTTCTACCCTTTCCGCTTCCAATTTCACGGCGTTAGACGTCGATTTAACGCCGTGGGATTTCGATGACGTTTTGTCAGCCTTCGAAATACCAACCAGTCCCAAGCTCACTTCAAGTTCCGGTTCGGGTGAACCAAATGAAATCCGTCTTGAAGTAGAAAAACCGGGTTTTGATGACTCGAACCGGAATATGGAGGAGAGAAAGAGGAAGAGAATGATATCAAACCGGGAATCAGCAAGGAGGTCACGTATGCGTAAACAAAGGCATCTAGAAAATTTACGGAACCAATTGAACCTTTTTAAGGTTAAAAATCGGGAATTAAAAACCGGGTTGCAATTTCTACTTTGTCACCTTAATCGCCTACGAACCGAAAACGAATGGCTCCGGTCTGAACGAACCGTGCTGAGGCAAAAATTGTCGAACATAAGTCAAATTTTGGTTTTTCAACCGTTCTCCACTGCATGGCCATGCAATATTGCCACAGCTGAATAAATTAATTAACCTTGATGATAATGATTAACAAAGTTGATTAATTATATAACGGTCTCCGTTAAATATAATGGAGATATAACTTGTTTTAATTTGTATGTGTAAGTAAATTAGGGTGGTTACCGGTGTTTTTTTTTTGTGGAAAACGGTAATTAAGGTTTTGGAAAATTTTGATGCCATGGTTTTCATTGTTTTTTCAAAACCAGGGTTGGCTAATTATGTAATTAAAATTTCCCTAAAAAAATAATTATGTAAAATATTAATTAGTGTTTTATTTTTTTGGTAGTTCTATAATATTCTTACAATTCCATGAAATTATGAATGTTGCCTTTTTGTGGTTGCATGTTGCTCAAAATATTGATTCGTTTCCTCTAGCTACGGTTTTTGTTATTTTATTATGACATCATTCATATTCCATATCATGCAACCCAACAACGCAAGTTTAATTTGCTGCGTATATTAAAAATCCCTTTTATATGAATCAAATGACTGACACAAACATTCCAATGGTTTTATATAATAGTAAAAAAGACATATATTAGTTATAATATGTTGCAAATTTGATCCTTGTACAAGAGAGACAAATATAAATTATCTTAAAACCTTTTTTTAACTTTAGCTTAAGCACCATCCTTCAACTTAAATGTTTATTATAAAAAATGACATCGACAGAAAAATAAATGGAATATTCGATGACATAATATTAATCGACTTGGAATACTTAATTATGTTGCGTTGCATATGCAATGTATTATAAAGCATATACTTTGTGGCAAATAATAGAGGCAAAAAATCTTATTCAAGAAGCATCAATTAAAAGTTTTTTAAACATTCTCGTTCATACAGTACTACTTACTTCTGTCCCTTATAATGAGCACTTATTATTTTTTTCACATTTATTAAAAAAGTTAATAGGATAATTAATGTGTTTTTGTGTGTTATTTAATGTCTTCAAAAAATAATATTTATATTTAAATATGTTAAATTTGATTTTTCATATTTTAAAGATAAATTAGTAGTATAATAAAAAAAGTATGCTTAAAAATAATAATAAATGCACCTAGTAAATAAAAAGAATGCTTATATTTAAGGCTAATTTGTTTTTCAAATGGTGTTTGTAATTAAGGACAATAGTAGTAAAAGGTTGTAGAAATATTTAATAGGATAGTCTCTTTATCCAATAGCAATATAAAGTAACAAATGACTTTATGCTTAATTTTTAACTCCCTCCGTCATAAAGTGAATATCAATTTTGCTCGATCCATACATATTATTATTATTATTATAAAATGACTATATATAAAAGAAAATAGTAATATTACACAAATATCCTTATTAGTAATTGAAATGTAAGGTGTAAAACAATGTTATAAGAATAATTTACATTATATAACATTAATCAAGGGACCTTTCCTTTGTTTTGGGAATTTACATTAAGTTTTGATTAAAATTTAGTATATTTTAATAATATGTTAGTTGTTTTCATTCTTTTTATGTGTGTAGTGCCAGCGATGATCAATAAGGAGACACAATTTCAGAAAAGGCACACATGAATATTGTCAGCGGGACATGTCGAAAATATGAGAAAGAGGAGCCGCAACACAAATTCTCATAAAGCTAAAGTTATCATGCATTATCGAGTAATTAGTCGAACGAGAGGCTACATTTATGTAGATCACAACTCATGGTCCGTATGACTCATAAGTTTGAAGAAAAATGACTAATAATTGAAAACAGTTAGCCGATTCCTTAATATAAGTTTCAACATATCTTTGATTTTCTTTTGTCACATATTAGAATGTTAGAAAAAGAAGACATGAAAAAAATTATAAGAATACAATCACGATACAAAATTATAAGAACACAACACGCTCTCTAGAACAAATACCTAAAATGCATATCATAACGCTCTAAGACAAAAGAATAAGAGAATAAGCAAGTTATACACAAACTTAAAGTTCTTCATGCAACAACATATGAGTTTTAATATTTAAAATCGATTATGTATTAAAACTCACTCTTTAGTGGTCCATAGGTTATGAAATTTGTTTGGTGAACACTTTCAAATTTAATGGTTGCTCAATGATTTTCAATGGTCATTATATGAGTAGACGTGTGACTTTTAACTCTTAATGGTTGAATTAAGGCTATAAATATATAGCATTTGATTCTTAAATTTGCTTTCATCCCCTATTCATACTATACACCATCTAAATTAGAGAAACTTAGAGTTATAAAGAATCAAAAGCAAGATACTTATAACACTGTAACACTAGTTGGAAAGAAATAGTAATTTTGTTTTTCGTATTTGATTTATTGATTTTGTTATCATAAATTAAAATTGATTTATAATGATCTAACGCTCGTGACTGATGTGTTTTAAAATAAAAAATTAAACCAGATATATATTAGACTATTTTCTCTATTATTATTTCTGATCAATATGAAACTATTTCAGCTTGAATAGTTTCAATCATCTTCAACATACAATATATAGATATATAATAGACAAATTTTAAACCTAACCTTTATGTCGTTAGTTAATTATTAAAATATATTGAGTAAAAAAATTATTAAAATATATTGCACCCACAGATTTCTCATATCAATGATGAATTTTAAATATAAACTTCGATTACGTAAAAACATATTCGTTCGTTTAGAGTTGTTTTGGTCACAATCAGTGGAGTTAGGTATATATTATTGGTTAAACGCATTTCAAATCGTCAATTAATCATTCTGGCAATAAATATTCATTATAGAGCATACTGTCTTCATCTTTGTCTTTGTTTGCTTGCGTACGTGCTCTTTCTGTGCTTCCAAGTTACATTTTGCTCTGCTTCTAGACAAATACAATGAGAAAGTCATGGAAAAATATATGTATTTCCCTGTTTGCATATGAATCAGTGGAGTAATTAATATTTATTTACTCTATTTTGTTGGTCATATTAACTTCATTTCTTTATATTTTCTTATATATTAAAGTTATTTTCCTTTTTCTAATTAATTATTTTTTTTTTATCTTACAACATATCGTAAATTTCATCACAATTAATTTACATTGAATTTTTAGATTCCAACCGTTCAATATAATAATATCGATATTTACAACTTAAACTTGAATTTAAGAATAATTAATTAAAAATTTATTAACAACTTATATATCATTTTAGTTTGTTTGGTTACGTTAGTGATACAATATAAAAGCAATTTTGGGTGGGGGGGAATCTGGAAGAAATGATGATGGATGATCGAGGGCTGAAGTAGACATGTAACAAGTTAGCTCAAAGCATAAGAGAATTTTATTCATAACCAAGATGTGCTTAAGTTTAATTTAAGATCTTTGTCCTGTATTAATGTAGCATATATTTTATTTTAATCCATTACCATTTTAAAACTAAAACTATGCGACAGGTATTTTTTTATAACTATACCAAACATATTACAATTTACAAGATTCGGTCAACATCATAGTAGAAAAATCTTTGCCCATCTTCTATGAAGAATTGCACACAACAAGTGTGCTTGGTACTTTGCATCTTTTGTTTTAGTTCATTCTTTTAATATCAAAATAACTATGAATGTATCTAATCAATATATATATATATATATATATACCAAATTAGTTAAAATATAAATATATATTTTATTAGTAGTGCGTATCTTAAACATTTTGTAGATAAAATATTGAAAAAAATAATAACACTCTAAATATATTTTTTGTGATAATGATATATACAAGACAAAAATATTTATCATTAATCAATTAATTATCAGATGGTCTTTAACAAATTAATTGGTAAAAAAATAAATATGTATCATAAGAAGTGTCTCTCTTTATAATAATTTTTTATGAAAACTATTTTTATAACAAATATTTATCATTGATTTATTAGTTAAAAAAATATTTTTAACGAATCTATTAGCTAATAGATATATATATATATATATATATATATATATATATATATATATATATTTATGTTAATAATTTGTCTTGTGAATATCTTATAAATAAAATATTAAAAAAAATAGTATGCTCATTATAATTTTTGTATAAATATATATGAGTTAAATATTTGTTATTGATTAATTAGTTAAAATATAATTTGCATCTCATTAGTAGTTTATCTCTAAAACATCTTTTAGAAATTTGAATAAAATTATAATACAATCATTATAATTTATTATATAAATTGTATTCAAGAGAAATTATGTGTTATTTATCAATTAGTTAAAATATAGTTTTTCGTAAATCAATTAATTAAAAGATAAATACATATTTTATTACTATTGTGTCTCTGAAATATTTTTTAAATATAATTTTAGAAAATTATGATGTACCTACTTATATTTTACTATATCAAATACACACAGGACAAATATTGTTTTTAGTGACTAGATTGAATAATATATTCAGCTAGATTAAAATTTGTATGTTCCTAAATTATTAATATTTTTAAAACCTGCAACATATGTAAAGACTACCTGAGAGTAAACAATGCTATCCCTTATGAGGTAGGTTCTATTTTGAAAGTGTGTGGAGAGATTTTATTATCTTGTCTAAATTGTACTGAGTTTTATTCGGAGAGAAATAAACAATGTGGTTCATACTTCGGCACGAGCGATGTTGTCGATGTTAAGCTCACAAGTTTTCAATCATAATTTCTCCACTGTATTGTTGATTCAATTATGAATGAAATGATATGAATTTCAGAGGAAAAAAAAACAATAAATTATTTGTCAACTACATAAATTAGGTTTTCTCGAAAAAGTAGAATATTCATCCAAAAATAAAATAAATTTAAAATCATTAAAACTTAAAAACGATAAATCTACTAATAAATATAACACATTCAAATTAATAATATAAAACAACAAATTACATATTTATATGATAAAATTAAAGTGTTTCAAATATATATATATATATATATATATATATATATATATATATATATATATATATATATATATATGTTTATTTTTAAGCATCAACAAAATTTTTATCCCAAAACTAACTATTGCAATTGTTTTATTTATTTTTATTTGTCAAAGATACAGGAAAAATAATAAATACAAAAAAGGCTATTAAGATATGAAAAGTTGACTTTTGTACCCTTCAATTAGACGTATACTCTCCTAATTATTAAAAATCTAAAATTATTCCTTTAATTTTTAATCTGTAAATGGTAAAAAAAAAAATTACTCTAAAATCTGACCCGCTTAACTAAATATCCTGTAAGTACAAGTTTTCGCCTAAAGACCTGGTACACAGTTTATAACCACTGAAAATTTCATTTTTAAAATTTCTGATTATACAATTTGTTTATCGGAAATTTCACTAACAAATTTCCGGTACATTATTTATACTAACGAAAAATTGTGCCTTGAAATTTCCAGTCTTAAATTTAAAAAATTCGGTATGTATTTTTTTTGTTGTTGAATATTTTAACAATTATTATGTATAGATTTGATTAAATCAGTTACAACTGATCAAATTTTTGAGTCACAAGAAGTTATCATATCATGACAAGAGAGTTTGACCTTTGACCGACAAAATCGAGTAGATGTTACTGAAAAATGAAATTTCCGGTGAACTTTTCAAAAATTTGAAATTTCCGATAATTATGAGTCAACACCAGAAACTTCAAAAAATAAAAATTCTGGGTGTTTCACTTGAAAATTTAAAATTTCCAGTATTGAAAACAAAAAATCGAAAATTTTAAATTTACAGATGAAACTCTCGAAAGTTTCAAAAATGAAATTCCCGATATTGAAAATGACTACCGAAAATTTAGTTCTTTTTAAAATTTCCAGTGAAGAAATATAAATTATGGGAAGTATAATCACACTTTTTAATTTTTACAGTTACTTAAAACTATTTTACATATTTTATACTTATTTTTTTTAAATGGAGATATAAAATTAATTGAGGGGTATAAAATTCAAATTTATAAGATGCGAAAGATATGAAAGAGTATATATAATCTTTAGTCCAACATATTGGGTTTGGGTCTGGGCCAGAACTGTTGCAGCCCACATTCGAAGGCGAAAAATCACATAATATTAGGGTTTTCAATTCCTTTCGGGTCTATTACTCTCTGTTTCGCTATGTGTGCTTTCCGCAGTTCAATTTTTTTTATCGGAATCGAGAACGATGTCCCATTTCTACCGAATCTGTTATCAATTCTTCGTTTTTGTTTCGCATATTAATTGAAGATTTTGATTTTACGACTTTTCCGTTTGTTTTGTAAAAACTGAGGCTATGATGAACGACAACATTTCTCGATACTGATAATAACCAAAGCAAATATTTTGCTCTTTGATGACTGTGTTTGTGCGTGTCTGAGCCTCGTACTTATCATATGCACTTATTTCAGCTTAATCTGAATATATCATCTCTCTTTTTTTAGCTTCAAACCCTTCAATAGTTATAACCAGTGAAACACTTGAAGCTGAAGTATGGTTCTGTAATTTAGGTGACAAAATAATTAAATAAATCTGATATCTATGCTGTTGCACCATGATTGTAATTGTGGCTATATAAACTGCATTTTTGTCATTGTGATAGTTGTTGCTGTTTATACGGATTGATTAGTTCAATTAACAAATGATAATATTATTATTAGTTTGGACATCTTCATCTTGATCGGCGCATGAGAGAATTGTTTTAAAAAACATAAAGAGGTTTTTGGGTTTGTATTTTCATAGACATTATCTGGAACTTTTGTTTCGTGCGATATTTTGATTCAATGATAAATGGTATCTCATAGAGGGTGTTGTCACATCATTGCTAAATTTGTTTTTATTTCTTCTTTCTTTTTTTTTATATGTTTAATCAAGTTTCATCCATTCTAGCTTTTAAGAATGAGATGAGGTTCAAGTTAATTTAACGATGTAATAAAGGGCGTGACAGTGTTGTATGGTCTAATAAACTTGATATACTATTTTAATACCCTATTGTCCCACAGAAAGGCAGTACAAGAACGCTCCTTTACTAGCAATGCCTTGTAATTTTCTGGCAAAACTAATAATTGGTCTCAATTATTGGGTGAGTGGATTTACTCATCATTACCACTATAAAAAAAAGAGTCTTTCTTTCTCTTTCTCAACATTCCTCCTACTCTTAGCCCTTTGTCCCATCTTATTTCTTTCACTGTCAAAACCAAATCATGGCTCTAGAATTCCTGTCTCCATTAACTTGGTCACGCAAATTTGCATGCAAACTGATGATGATACTGTCACTCATTAAAATTAATCTAAATTTCAAGCTTTCATACACACTAGAGGGGACCCACATAAATAAATAACGGGTGAGTTGCTTTGCTACCCCGGTTAACCTTATATGTGTCATGATCGATTCTGTTCTGTAACTAGAGCCTTATATAATGTTAGGAATGTGGAACTATGTAGAAACTTTATGTCTTTCTCATTGTTTTAGATTTTTGGAATTGTGGAATGTTGGTACATTATTACAAGTTTGTTATAAAAAAAACCGTCATTACAAGTTAGAAAACATTTTCTTCTGTTGATATACACGTAGAAGCTTGATATATCTATATAATAATATGGTATACATAATGAGAACTTATCAAAAAGATAAACATATATCTATCTAATAATATAGTATACATAATGAGAACATATTCAAAAGATAAACGTGTGTGGAGACTGGCGAAACAAATAGTATGAAATTGTTTTTACATTCATATTTAATGAGAACTCATAACTTGACTATATCACCCCACCTTTTTATTCCAGTTATGTTGTCATTATCTTTCTTCTATTATGACAATGGATTCTCTTGCAACTTACGATCCCTTTCGTCCATGTTGTGTATTTTGATCCTTATTTCTTGATTTTGTACTCGAAATCCTCCATACTTTCAGACGGGTGAAGATCCACACTTAGGACTTTTTGCTTGAAATTTTTTGTCTTTGAGAGGTGTTTGTTGTCCAAATTCTAAAAGTTTGATTCTCGAAGATTCATCTAAGTGTTGCTTTTCTTTACTACCATGTTTGCGGAACCATGAGGCTTTTGGGCTATTTTTTTCCCAACATAAGTGTGTCCGTGCTTCTACCTAGAACACAATGATTATCACCTTACTAGCTATGAACCTGTCCTTGCTTGTTGAATCCTTCGTTACACTATCAATGAAAGTAAAATTTGAGAGTGTGATGTGATATAAGTGAGTTATACTTGAGGTTTAATTATCTTATATTTATAGTAGTTTTGTGATCCGATGAATGCTCTTACATGACACATGTTGATGTAAGTGTTGATAGTGTATCTACATCAACATTTTTTGTATATTAAACTTATAACGCATCTTTAAAGTATTTTCATAAGAGTTAGAGTTAAATTTGGATGTTATCAATGGTTACGAGCTTGGTGTATTAATTTTGAGCTTAAATTTAAATATCATGGTATAGACTTTTTTATAAACGGAAATCCATCCCAATACAAAAATTGATTAGTTAAAAGTATAATAAAAATGTAGTCAAAGTAGAGTGTGAATAGCTTGTACAAAAAATGAAAGGTTGATTTAAAAGGAAAGGCAAAGAGGGAGCGTAGAATAAAGCAAAAGGGAATGTCTTTCTCAAACACAGATCCCAATGAAAAGCATGAAGTAAGTCTAGCATTGCTTGCCGGAACACATTCGTTTTGTTAAGTAACTTGCTTTGCTTTTTTTCCCTATACAAATCTATTGCTGACTCACCATATATTTATTTATATAGATGGTTAGATTAGATTTGGAAAATTCAACCAACAAAAAAAAACGTTACATATAATAGTTAACAATACAAATACTGGTTCTAAGTAGAATCAGTAGCTGTGGTATGATTAATTATTTCATTGTGATATCATGAACTTTAACAATCTAATGAATATAGGTGTTCTTTCACACACTACTCATCAGACACAACCTTCTTCTGCTTCTGCTTCTGCTTCTGCTACTGAAGCATTTGTACCAAGCTTTTATCATCACCCTACACCTCTTCATAACTATGGATATTACTATGGACTTGAAGGTGAGCATGTTGGATTGTATTCAGCCTTGCCCATCATGCCTGATGGATCCATTTATGGAATAGAAGCTCTATGTAAATCACAAGCACAAGGTTAGTTTAGTTTCAATATTTATTACATCATATTTTTTATGTGAAAAAATGTACTAATTCAACTTCTTTCTATTTTATGTGTACCAAAGAAGCAATGCAAGTAAGCATAGATGGTACTTTTCACAAACCAAACAATTCAAATAACATTAATCATGTGCAAGAGAATATCAGCCAACAACAACTATATTACTCTTCCTTAAGAAACCATGATGTGATGTTAGAAGGGTGCATGAAAAATCAGGTAAAAGATAGTGTTCAGCTCCCAAAAATAGTTGAGGATGAAATTTTTGGTATGAGGAGTTGGGTTTCAAGGGACATTCCTG
>NC_021167.2:3339861-3353836 GCF_000331145.2 Cicer arietinum | reverse complement strand
CTAGATATGAACAGGATTCAAAGACATGTGGGTTGTCAATGAGTCCTGGTTCACAATCAAGTTGTGTTACAAGTTCACAACAGACATCACTTGCTCCCATTGATTCTGTTTCCATTGAAATGGTAGACATGAAAAAGAATCAGAACCAAACCGTTTTAAGGAATACATTTGGGCAAAGAACATCTCAATATAGAGGTGTAACAAGGTTGGTTTTCCTCTAGTGCTTTTCCTTTTTGCTTCATTTTAAAATGTTGTTATTTAAGAAGATTATATAGTATTTATGATCATTAGATATAACTTATATTTTAAGATAGTATGTTTTTGTATTATAATTTAGCTCTATACATGTAGAGTGAAGAATAAATGTTTAGAATGAAGTTTATTTATATAAAATATATGTCATATATTTCTAAAAATATAAACACAAAAATACTTCATTTATACATGAATAATAATCCATGCAAGTTCACTACTTTGACTGATTTGTGTAACTGTAATTTATCTCCTTTGATCAGACATAGGTGGACTGGTAGATATGAAGCTCATTTATGGGATAACAGCATTAAGAAAGAGGGACAAGCTAGGAAAGGAAAGCAAGGTAAGAAGAATTAAAGCAACTATATATGTTCACACCCCTTTACATTTTTTTCTTTTTTCTGTGTATATTTTTGGTCAAACAACTCTTAGCTTGATTCTATTCCCCTTAGAAAAGCTCTGCATTTTGTAGTAATATTAGTCTCTCACTATCTTTTGTGTTTTCTCCACATCCTCATTCTGTCTTTGATTGATGATTCCACTCAAATGCACAATGATTCCTCAGTTTATCTAGGTAAGGTTTCCAAATGTTAAGCATAATTTTTTCCTTATGATGATAAAACATGAAAATTAATTTCTACACAAGTAACTCCAAAAAAATTATTGTAGGTGGTTATGATATGGAAGAAAAAGCTGCTAGAGCTTATGATATGGCTGCACTCAAGTATTGGGGTCCCTCCACTCGTATAAATTTCCCTGTAATGATTAATTTCATTCTCATTTTCTCTTCAATTCAAGATTCTATTTCATTAGTAGTACTGACAGTAACTGATATCAAATTAATCATGATCTCATAATAACAGTTGGAAAATTATGAAAAAGAACTTGAAGAAATGAAGAAAATGACAAGACAAGAATATGTTGCTCATTTAAGAAGGTATGTAAAATATTTGCTTTTTAATCATTAATTCATTAATCAGCTAAGAACCATGTTAATGTTCATAACTATAATTCAAATTTGTCAAATTAGGAAAAGCAGTGGATTCTCAAGAGGGGCTTCCATGTATAGAGGAGTAACAAGGTCTCATATATATCACATGCATTGCTGCACTAATTTAATTTCATATGATTTATATCTTGAAAATAAAATTAGTTTTGAATTCTGATTAACTTTGTAGCAGACACCATCAACATGGAAGATGGCAAGCTCGAATAGGAAGAGTAGCAGGAAATAAAGATCTCTACCTTGGAACCTTCAGTCAGTACACTCACATTTTTTGGTTATTCTTTCTTTTAATTATAATTACTCCCTTTGGTTACATTTGCTTATTTGGCCTTAAGAAAATAATAATTTTACCAAACTATATATGTATTAAGCAATTAAAAAAATAAATTCAGTTTTGGAAGAAAAAATATTACAAATGTGACACTCATTCTAAAAGAAGTAATATTGGTTATTGATTTTTCCTCTGTGAGCATTGTATGAATGGGCATTATATTTTATGTAAATGGTATAATAGGAAGAGAGTGCTTTATAACTTTATAAAGCTAATCTTTGATGCGATTCTTGATCTATTTGAATTAATCTTTTCAGCCACATAAGGCTGAATGTGATCATGAACAACTTTAATATTCTCTTTTATTAAAGCTGTTAGTTCATAAGGAGACACAATCATAACATCAAATGATCTTTTTAGTATTCTCTTTACTTAAAATGCTGATCTCATGGGCCATTATTTAAAAATCCATGATCCCATGTTCTTTATAGTAATCTAATTCTTACATTTAATTAATTAAAATAATTCAGCTACCCAAGAGGAAGCAGCTGAAGCCTATGACATTGCTGCTATAAAATTCAGAGGAGCAAATGCTGTTACAAATTTTGATATAAAAATATATGATGTGGACAAAATTATATCAAGCAGTAATCTTCTTAGCAGTGAACAAGCTAAGCGAAACAGAAATATGGATGATGCAATTAACAATAAACTTTCTACATTTGAAGACATTGAAGTAA
This sequence comes from Cicer arietinum, assembly GCF_000331145.2. NCBI lineage: Eukaryota > Viridiplantae > Streptophyta > Magnoliopsida > Fabales > Fabaceae > Cicer > Cicer arietinum. Next base: position 3,351,564 of record NC_021167.2, on the reverse strand, counting down.
CAATTCCAATTCAGAAGAGATGCAAAATACAACAACATGACCAAAATCCACCTACACAAAGCTTTGAAAGTTGCACGGTCCAATCATTTTCATTAGCTTTAGATAACATATATCACTATCAAGAAATAGATGAATCAAATCCTTCTTCATTGGTTACAAGCTTGAGTAGCTCAAGAGAAGAAAGTCCAGACAGAACAAGCTTACCAATGCTCTTTGGAATGTCATCAACAGAATCAATGCCTTCATTTTCTTTGCCTCAGATTCCATTGTCTGTCTTTGCTGCTTGGAATGATGCATGATCCATTTTGTTTTCTGATGCATGTTCACATTTAAGCATTTTACTCATGTAACAACTTGTTAGTCAGTTTCAATTAAAGAAAAATCATTCAATAATATTTGAATTTAAATCATGACTTAACTGAAATAATTTTTTGTCAAATTTTATTTATCTATTAATCAAACTCTAGATAACTAATGCACCTTTTCCTCATGTTATAATTATACTGAAAATTTATATCATTTTATGACCAATGTAGTGGTATAACATGGGAGAGATACCATTCATTAATACAAGTTTCAACTTTAACACGTGTTCTCTTGTTATGTGCATTCCTTTATTTAAATAATTTTAATAATAATTTATGATAGTGGTATTGGCTCTTCACGTCGAGTGTCATCATTGCTTATTCGTTTTTTCTAGGTAAACTTTATCTAAAGGAGGCAGATATTCACATTATATACCCAATTCTATCAAAGAGAAAATTACTTTATATGATCTGATTTATGACTTAATGACCTGTATCGAATTGCATTTTGTCTTCTACTTTAAGAAAAGCCCTGTTGTTGAAATTGGAAAATCCTTTCGGATTATTTATTTTATTATATATACAGGCACCATCATAGAAGTAAACTCAACATGGGTAGTTCTGTTCACACGTGAGCAATTATTTATTCAGATCATTCCCTCTTCTTGCACAAATATGATTTTTAAATTGCGAGAGTTAGGTTGAATAATTGTGGATAATTAAGTTCAATTTTAAATGGCGAGAGTTAAGTTAAGTTACGATAGCCTTAATTTTAGGATACCCAAGTTTTGAGTTGTAGGGTATTATATAATCTCTTTCAAATAATGATTTGTCATATGGATAATATTAAAAAGATTAAATAATCATTTTCATTTTAAATATACCTTGTCTCTATAATATTTGAATTTATCAAAATTACAACTATATTATCAATTGTCTTTTTTGTTAATTATTTTATAAAATAAATTGATTAATAAAAATTACATTACTAAATTAATTAATTAAACTCATATTTAAAAACTAAAACTAATAAAAAAACATATTAAATTTATTTTTATAGTTTTAATACATTTAAAATTATATTACAACAACAACTCCCACATTCAATAAAATAAATTAAAAAGCATATACAACCTATAAAATAACAAAGATTATATATTTATATTCATATATATATATATATATATATATATATATATATATAAAAGATAGTGTGAATGTCAACCCACGCATAGATGGACCTATGTCTATCACTACTTAATTCAATTATTACAAAATTTATATTTAAGCATAGAACCGTATAATTTATAAATATTTTTTTAAGTCATATTTCATTAAACATTAGACTTTTAACGAGTATCTATGAAAAATTAATTTTTCTTTATTATAAAAATTAATACACTCAAGTATATTTATTTAAAATAAAATAAATATAAATTTCAAAAATAATATACATAACCTAGATGATATTTAATATTGAGTAGGATAGAAGATTAAACATTTCTATCACAATTAGAGCTGTCAAAAACGCCCCTAACTTTTAGACTCCTTTAATGTTTTTTTTTTAAACTCTTAATATTATGCTCTCTATTAAATTTTTTTTTTAAATCACGGCCCATTATTTTATGGGGCTCAGGGGACTTATAGGCCCCCAATATTTTGAGATTTTTCTTGAAAAGTTTATTATATTTATTTTTTTCGAAAAAATATCGAAAAAAATTTAAAAAAAATCTCAAATAAATTTGTGAAAAAACAAATAAAAAATTCTCGAAAAAAATCAATTATTTTTTCTCGAATAAAAAATATTCAAAAAGAAATTGTAAATAATTTTTTTATCGGTGAAAAATCAAAAGAAATTATTTCTCGAAAAAAAATTAAAAAAAAGTTGTCAATTTTTTTTTCAAACAAAAATCGATTTTTTTTTAAAACGTGGGTCTATAGACCCACTAAGCCTACAAAATTTTAGGAGTCTTTAAAATTATAAAATTTTTTGATCACTCCAACATGTGAGCTGAGGCCACTAATTAAGGAGCTTATCAAATTGACAGCTATAATCACAGCTAACTAATTTTGTCTAAAAAAAAACTGAAGATGCATATATTTTAGGGAAAACTAAGATGTAACTATGAGTTACAAAAAGAAATAAATTGAATATTTGTGTGATAGCGTTTGTTATGGTCTGTTCTAAATAATGAATCCATCAAATGCAATGGTGCCGTTCTTACCAGAAATGGGTCCAGTCCCTTGGTGAGTGGTAACATTTTATAAACAATATATATTGGTGGCTATGCCTATATCCTATCCTTACAATCTCTGTATAGACATTCTTCCGTGCTGAGTGGCTTTGGTGCAGGGGAAACAAAGTTTGTTGTCATGTGTCTCGATTTCAATTTACAAAACCACATCTAATATCAGGCCAAAATCAAAATAGTTTGTCGCAACATTATGCCGCCAAAGTCTTATTCAATAACCAAGAGCCACTATTGTAATTATCAAAGCTTTATACCAAAAACAATTAGAATTAGACACTGTTCTCCAATTCCATTCACGGGTAACCAACAAACTAATAAATTCAAATATTCAATTCATATTAATTATTATTATTTTTTTTTTTTATGTTTGGATTTTAACTAAACTAAACCACAATCAAACTGATTTTAATAATTGGTGTACTAATTTTTCATCATTCAAAAATCTAATATTTTCTTTGCAAATATTATAGATTTTTTTATATTATCAAAATAAGTAATATTTTATCCTTTTTATTATAAATCATAGTAATACATTATTTAAGTATTATAAATCAAATATCATACTTATCTACCAACCAAATTAGAACGTTGAAATGAAAGAAGATTTGATTGATACACTGTTTATTGTTCGTTAAACATAGGTCACATCTAACACTGTCGTATACCAACTCGAAAATATCTTATTGTCTCGCATTATCGCATAAACCAAAACATAGATGCTACTATCCATCAAATTCAAAGGCTAAAACCCATCCAACTCTTGTGCATTATTGTGGGACCATACTTGTGCTACGTGAGGTTGAAGATCCAAAACGACACAGGGCCTCATATTTTCGTGTTGAGCTTGATGAAGCCCGTAATTCTCACCAAACAACTCTCGTGGGGCCCTTTCAGGATGTTGTTTGTGTCTATACTCTATACACTTGGACTCAACGTTGGGCCATTTGTTACCCCTAGCGGAGGCAGATACGGGCGCGATTGTAATGGGACTTTTTTACTTAAGGACTAAAGCCCAGCTTAATAATAAGGATCATGACCCAAACAGAAAATAAATAATTAATTTTGTGGTGCTATTTTTTCCACATCCAACAAAAATGTGCCGTCTAGAAATATACTTTTAAATCACTTGTGTTGTTTGGAGGTGTACTTTTAGAAATATGAAGTTTCTAGTATTGAGGATGGGAAAAGTAATTGTGAATTCTTAACTACACTTTTAATGATGTTGTTTATATTGATTTAGGGTTGATGGTAGTTCATGTCAATTTGATGAAGAAATTAAATGTATAAAATAAATTTTTAAAATAATTAAATGATGTATATTTTTTTTATGTATACATAAATAGTTTTTATTTGACATTATGACCACCTAAGTATTTTTGTGTTTGACTCTTAAATATGGATAGGTTTTTCATTGTTTTAAACTAGAAAGTTAATCAGCTTCAAATAGTGGTGAATATTTTACATCTATAACATATTATAAAAAAAACTAGGAGTGTTGTTTTTTATTTTACTTATGAAAAAAAAAAGGAAAATGAAAAAATTTCACACTCTCATCCTGAAAAATGTACAATAATAACTGACATCTTATATAAATAGATAATTATTTTTATCGTTGAAATTATTACAGTCTTGCAATTTAATTAACCAAATTTATGAAATGATAATTTTTTTGCTAAATTACATTCATGGTCCCTTAACTTAATTTCAGTCAACGTTTTAGTCCTTTATCTTTTTTTTTTCTGAGTTGGTTCTTTATTTTAATTTTAAGTGACAATTTGATATTTTATGTTTTAAAATTTAAACAATGTTATCCTTTTCTATACAAAAATTCAAAAAAATCATCAAAATTTTCAACCAAAACCCATAAAATTAATAATCATATTCAATATAATGCAAATTTTATCAAATCCATAACTCAAATATTCAAATATATTCATATTTTCATCTCCAACAACATCAAATAAAAAATGAAAATATGAGTTTATTTCAAGATTTAAGTTATGAATTTGAATAAATTTGTATTTTATTGAAGATGATAATGAATTTTATGGGTTTTGTTTGAAAAATTTGATGATTTTTTTGAATTTTTTGTAATAAAAAAGGACAACATTATTGATATTTTAAAACATAAAATATCAAATTATCACTTAAAATTAAAATAAATGACTAGTTCGGGAAATAAAAAAAAAAAACATAAATGACTAAACGTTACCTGAAATTAAGTTAAGGGACCGCAGATGTAATTTAGCCTAATTTTTTTCTTATATTTTTGTTATTTTTCCAAATTTAGTACCACAGTTTTGAAGTCTTACGTTTGTCTTTGCAGAGCAAGAGATAATTACTAATTTGAAAGATATCATTGCCATTTTGCACTATTATATTAAGGATTACGACTACTCTTACGACTTTAAATTTAATAAACTAAGTTACACTAGTCTTACGACTTTAAAACCCAAAATATAAGTTTACTTCACCATAAGGAAATATTAAGATCCACATGCATAATTTGAAAAAGGACCAAAATTAGGTAAGGGTGGGGAAAATAGCAATGATAAACATTTGCACTATTTTAACCAATTAAATATTATTTGAATAACATAAAAAGCAAACAGAACCCACATATCTGCCCAAAATCCGTTTAGTTTAATACATAAAAAAAGTATATATCTTCCTCTTATATTTTTTATATAAACCACTGAGGTTCAAAGTGATCACAAACTTCCTTTTATTTAAATGTACACGTTTTAAAATATGTTGTTAAATACTTTAAAATATAAATAATTATTAATTTTAATGGACATGCATCTTTAAAGTAAATTATTTTTAAGAGACAACTAACAAAAATATTATTAAATTTTTTATTTTACAATAATATTACTAATTCTAAAATGTTGCTATACTAAAAATGAAGCTCAAATAGTGAAATTTAATAAGATACAAATTTAATGCCAATTTATAGTGACAAGATATTTCCTTTAATTTAATAAATATTGACTAATTTACACTATTTAATAATATTTAACGCATTTATTTTACAAGTCTATAATATCTTTGGCGTATTGTCGCTATCTTAGAGCTCAATATTAGCAGTCATAGTTCCCCACAAACTCCAAAAGCCCCACGCCACGCCACTCTCCCTCGTTCCTCTACACACACTCACTCTCTCCGTCAAACCTTTCCCCTCATTTCATTTCATCCTCTACACGCACGCGCTTCTCTCCTGTTTGTACTTCCGTCTCCCTCAACTTCTGTGCTGCCCCTTTCTTTTCAAATAAACTATCCCATAATAATAAAACAAGTCTTTTTAAATATATGAATAAAGGGATTTTGATGCATATATCCTCTTTTTGTTTGTTTATTCCCTATCTACCCTACTTTGAAACAATATTCCTGAAATGCCCTACTTTTTCGTTCCTTCAGGAAGTCGTTCCCTGGAGAAGCGACCTCTTGAAGAGGAAATTTTGCAATGTTAACAAGGGGGTCGTTTCCTGGGGAAGCGACCTCCCACTGGGTTTTATTTTTTTTTTTGTTATATTTTAAAGTTACTTTATTATTAAAATTATTAATTTAATTATTTAAAAAATAAAATACTAATATTAAATTACAATAAAGTATAGTAATAAATTATAAATAAAATTTATATTTTAATTATTATTATTATTATTATTATTATAATAAATAATTATTATAGGTATAATTAAAAATTATTATAATTAAAGTGATTAAATAAATAAATTAAATGATAATAAAAATTAAATAATGATAACAATTAAATGAAAAGAAATTTATATTGATAACATGAAAATAAAATGAAATACATTAAATTATTAATTTAATTATTTAAAAAATAAAAATACTAATAATTAATTAAAAATACGTTAATAATTAATTATTAATAAATGTTATATTTTAATTATTGTTATTATTATAATAAATAACTATTATACTTTTAATTAAAAATTATTATACTTAAAATGATATTAAAAACTAAATAATAATAACAATTAAATGAAAAGAAATTGATATTGATAACTTGAAAACGAAATAAAATACATTAAATTAATAATAAAAAAGTACACCAATCAAATTTGAGTAGATGTGCCAGCAGCGTTTGGACAATGTTTTCTAGTATGACCAGAGACCCGACATAACCCGCATTTTCTTGGTTCTCTTTCTTTACTGTCCATTTATGTTCTAATGCGTTTGCTCTTTGGACGACCTTTCGCGACTCTCCGCATTAGTGGATTGTGACACACCTTAACACCTTCATATTGTGGCCAATATCCTTGGTTTGGTATGGGTTGGAACACTTCATCATAGACTTTTAATACCGATTCCACTTTATACACATCAGGTATAAGGCTCCAATAATTATACTTTATGCTAGAGCATGCTGCTATGACATGTGAACAAGGCATATGTTTAGCTTGATATATTCCACAATCGCACCACTTGTTAGAAAGGTTTACACTGAAATGACCAATTGGTCGCCCTTCTCTTGGAACCACTGTCTCATGCACCATGAAAGTATGGTTGCTCCGATCAAAACTATCCACCCTATGACTATTGGATTTACTTATTTCCAATTTCATAAAATCTATGCAAGGTTTTGTGTATACCTGACCAGAAGCTAAAATCGATGCGTGTTGTTTTCCCATGGTTGGAAATAGTGTCCCTGTTTTAAAATAAGTCGATTGCACCAAAGCAGTGATGGGAAGGTTGCGCGGGCCTTTTAATACTGCGTTGATTGACTCCACAAGGTTGGTTGTCATCTGACCCCAACGACTACCTCCATCGAATGCTTGAATCCAATCTTGTCGAGGTATGTTGTCTAACCATTTCAAAGCATCCGGATTTAGCATGCCGATTTCTCTACGGTAGTATCGATATGTAGGCTCGTTGATAGAGTAACTTGTATTAAAACATTAGACAATTATATAAATTGAGAATAAAATTATTAAAAATTAAGAAAATTATAAAAATTAAGAATGAAACTATTACCCATAGAAATAACTTTTTTCTTCAAAGCATTGTCTTTAAATTCCCTTGTAAAATTTTGTGCAATATGTCGGACGCAGAACATATGCTTTGACGGAGGATCTTGCCACCCATTATTCGGATTATTATAAGCACTCTTAATAGATTCATGTCTATCGGAAATCAAACAAATGTTGGCTTGTGGAGTGACAAATTTTCTCAAATTTCTCAAAAAGAAACTCCAACCTTCTTTTGTCTCACCTTCCACAATAGCATAAGCAATAGGAATTACGTTGTCGTTCCCATCTTGTGCAACTGCTACCAATAGAGTTCCTTTGTACTTGCCGTACAGCCAAGTCCCATCAACTTGTACCATTGGTTTGCAGAATTTAAACGCAGATATACACGGAACGAAAGCCCAAAATAGTCTATGAAAAATCGTTATCCCATTTATCAAACTATTCTCATGATAAGCTGGGATGGTTTCCATTTCTATTTGAGTTCCTGGAGCAAACGTTTTCATAACCAACAACCATTGTGGGAGTTGATTGTAAGACTCTTCCCAGTTGCCATAAATTTGTTCGATCGCTTTATTCTTTCCTATCCAGGCCTTTTTATAACTAACTGTGTAGTTATGTAAAGACCGAATCTGAGCAACAATTACCTTCACTTTGATTGAAGGATCCACTTTCACAACTTGCATTATGCTTTGACATATCATATTAGAATCGAGCTTCGTATGATCTTGTGACAATACAGAATTTGTGCATGTATGAGGCACATTCAATTTACCAATAACCCACAATTCACTTTTTTTGCGTTTTGAAGCTCTACATCTAAACAAACAATTTGGATCTGAACAATAAATGACATACCTTTCTAAATCTGACTTTTGTACCACAAAATTCAATGATTGTTTTATGTGGTAGCGCTTGATTGCATGTATGCATTCATCTTTGTTCTGAAACTTCATTCCAACCGCAAGAGTTCCATCTACTGTTGGGACTTCGTTAATGAGCAAGTGATCAAATTCACTTGATTTCTGTTGAGTATCTAAATTGATGCTCTTCAGGTGAGATGGTGGATCGAAATCAGGTAGAATAGGTTGATCTTCTGCTGCCATATCTTCGTCACCATCAATGTCATCGACAGAATTATCAGATGATTCATCGAAGTATGTTTCATCCTCTTCACTTGTATCACTGAAATCTTCGTCGTTGATACTATGTAAGACACTAAGGGGAAGATCGCATTGTGGACTTGTTGGAGGAGATTGATGATGGAGTTGAAAACTTTCTGAACGAGTTTGTTCTAATTGGGTAGAATATGGTTCGTAGTGTTGTGATGGAGGATAGTGTTGTGACGGAGGATAGTGTTGTGATGGTTCATAGTGTTGCGATGGAGAATATAAGTCGGGTTGATAAGGTATGTTTGATGTTGATGGTTGATCAATGTTTGTTGATGGAGGAGCAGACTCAAAGGTAACATATAACTCGATGGTGCCGAGTTGTGACCACTGTGCATAAACATCAAACATCAACTCAACATCTTCATCATCGCAAATCTTCATGAGTTCAAACCTTGTTGTATTTTCACCAAAGAACACGAGGTGTCGATAAACTATATCACTTATCGTGACGTTGTCACCGAGCTGTAATTTTTTTCTAATGACATTCTTTAGACGAGCAAGGTTGCTTCCTTTGATTCAATGTATAATCAACAATCCCAAAATGTAATGGAACCAGGTGGCAGTGGTTCTAATCCATCTACAGCTTACATTGAAGAAAATGATCAAAATGACGATGAACCGGAAGAACCGCAACTTGTTCAGAGAGCTAGACGAGTTCGACGACATCGTACATATGGGACTGGGGGTCATTTAGGTGGACATCATTGATATAAATTTAATGTATTTTGTTTTTTCAAATTTGATTGATGTACTTTTTTATTATTAATTTAATGTATTTCATTTCGTTTTCAAGTTATCAATATCAATTTCTTTTCATTTAATTGTTATTATTATTTAATTTTTAATATCATTTTAAGTATAATAATTTTTAATTAAAAGTATAATAGTTATTTATTATAATAATAACAATAATTAAAATATAACATTTATTAATAATTAATTATTAACGTATTTTTAATTAATTATTAGTATTTTTATTTTTTAAATAATTAAATTAATAATTTAATGTATTTCATTTTATTTTCATGTTATCAATATAAATTTCTTTTCATTTAATTGTTATCATTATTTAATTTTTATTATCATTTAATTTATTTATTTAATCACTTTAATTATAATAATTTTTAATTATACCTATAATAATTATTTATTATAATAATAATAATAATGATAATAATAATAATAATAATAATAATAATAATTAAAATATAAATTTTATTTATAATTTATTACTATACTTTATTGTAATTTAATATTAGTATTTTATTTTTTAAATAATTAAATTAATAATTTTAATAATAAAGTAACTTTAAAATATAACAAAAAAAACAAAAAATAAAACCCAGTGGGAGGTCGCTTCCCCAGGAAACGACCCCCTGTTAACATTGCAAAATTTCCTCTTCAAGAGGTCGCTTCCCCAGGGAACGACTTCCCAAAGGAACGAAAAAGTAGGGCATTTCAGGAATATTGTTTCAAAGTAGGGTAGATAGGGAATAAACAAACAAAAAGAGGATATATGCATCAAAATCCCTATGAATAAACTACTATATTAATCTGAATCATTAAAATAACTTTTAATAACAATTAATTTAAATTTTCAACTTAATCAAAATCAAAATAATAATACTTTATAGTTTTGAAAAGTTTACACAGATATTTGTTAACGAAACAAAAATAAAATACAAAAGAAATTTTGAATAAAGACATTTGTTAGTTTTTTTGTTCTGTAATAATAATAAAATAAATAATAATTAGGCAAATATTATTTTTCATATATAAAAACAAAACAAGTAGCCATTCCCACGATTGAAGAGTGAATAAGACCTTTGAAAGAGTCCCTTCTTCTCTCACAGCCCACTCACTCACTTTAGCCTAAAACCATAAAACATTTCTCCAGTTTTTGCTACACCTCCATGAAAAGAACGTGAAGGGTTAAATAGAATATATTTTTGATCTCTTGAGAAGAGAAAAAGGAACCAAGTAAAATATCTAGAAAGTTGTTGATTTGGAAAATAGATGGATGTAGGGAGGGTAGTGAAGTTAATGTTATCATTGTTCGTAATATTATTAGCATCAATTAAACGGTGTTTATCAGATCCAAGCGACGAAGCATGTTTAACACATCTAAGCAAATCATTAGAAGACCCAAACAAATCACTACATAACTGGATAGAAGAAAACTTCGCTAAACCCTGTAACGATTCAACCTCAAATCTCCAAGGAGCAATATGCAACAATGGGCGAATCTACAAACTCTCACTCAACAATCTTTCACTCCGAGGAACAATCTCACCGTTCCTTTCTAACTGTACAAATCTCCAAACCCTTGATCTTTCATCCAATTTCATAACAGGACCAATCCCACCGGACCTACAATCACTCGTTAATCTCGCGGTTTTGAATCTTTCATCTAACCGTTTAGAAGGTGAGATTCCATCTCAGCTTACAATGTGTGCTTATCTTAACATCATTGATCTTCATGATAATTTACTTATTGGGCCTATTCCTCAACAATTGGGCCTATTAGTCCGTTTATCCGCTTTCGATGTTTCTAATAACAGACTCTCAGGCCCAATCCCTTCTTCACTCTCTAACCGAAGCGCTAACTTGCCCAGATTTAACGCAACTTCGTTCCAGGGGAATAAGGATCTTTACGGTTACCCGTTACCACCTATGAGAAGCAAAGGGTTATCGGTTTTGGCTATTGTTGGAATCGGTTTGGGAAGTGGACTCGCGAGTCTTGTTTTGAGTTTTACTGGTGTTTGTATATGGTTGAAAGTAACGGATCGAAAAGTTGCATTAGAAGAAGGCAAAATTAGTCATCTTATGCCTGATTATTGACGTTTAATCACAATATTCAATTTGTCTAAATCCAAGGTATCTTATCTTTGATTCTTCATGGTTCAGCTCAAAGTAAACAAAGAAAAAAAAAAACAGTACTCGTACCAGGTACTTTTTTTTTTTTTTTTTTTTTTTTTTT
>NC_021167.2:3334299-3339731 GCF_000331145.2 Cicer arietinum | reverse complement strand
AAAAAAACATTACTCGTACCAGGTTCTTTTTTTTTTTTTTTTTTCTTATTGTTGTTGTTGATAAGAGTGAGAGGGTGTGGGCTACTCTTTTATTTTCTTTAGTACTTATGGGTTGTTCAGATCGTTGTCTTTTATCGATCACGGGGGATATATAATTTTATAATTTATTTATATTTTTTTTTCCCATAAGTGTTAAAAAGTTTAAAATTTTCTCCATACCTGATTCTAATTGGCTGTATTATTGTAGTTTCTATTTATTGAAACAAATTTAAATATAATGCAATTTAAATTGATCTGATTTTGGTTATTGTGGGTTGGGTTTGGTTGGCATATGGCAGGATGGTAGGGTAGGATATAGGAAACTGTGTGTTACTATAATGCTATTGCTAGTTTGCTACCTAGCTAGCTAGGTGAAGCGCTGCGCCGTTCAACTGCAAATTTTGAATCGCATTCTGCTAAGAAAATGTGAATTTTTACAAACTCAAACAGCTGGTGCATTCTTTTTTTAGCGGAGAAAAGTGCTGTTTCATCACATTCTCGAAGAAACTAGTGCTTTCTTAAGTTGAGCTGGTGGGAGACACCAATTATGGCACACAACCACGTGGATTGAGACTTTTTAGGAGGATTAACGACACATTATTTTCAACATATTATATTAAATTTATTAAAATATATAAATTTAGTAGAATTTATAAAATCAATTAAAACTTTATAAAATATGTCCACATAGAAATGCTTCTTTTGATGTTATATTATTTTAATGTGATTTTCAATTTCTAATAGACTTGTAAAATAAATTAATAGACTTGTTGTAAAAAAAACTTCTAATAGACTAAACTTAAAAAAATTGTTTGTAGTAGATTTAAAAAAACAGAACTGTCAATTTGATTTATTTAAGTTTACTGCTATTCATTCACTTGTTAGTCCAAACTCCAAAGGGAACATGTTTGCTCGTGCTTTTGAATTTGGCTGCCTATCCTTAATTTCCTCCTTAGCTTCGGATCATTGTTCAGAATGAAGCCATTTTTTTAATGTATTTAAGGTTACCTTCATGAATCATGATGTTGGGCAAAGCATAAACAAAAATAAAAATTTACAGCCATAAAGTAATTAGCGGTTAACGTGAATCTAGTGCTTACCATAATTATGGCTAGTGGACTCCTTATTTATTTGTACTCTTACTATTCTTCTTCTGGCCCGCTTTCTTTTTTTACTTTTTTCCTCTAAAAGTTATGTGGGCCTAGTCTCGTTAAGTTCTCGCTAGCTTTGTAACTTTACTGTTATATGGAATCATTTCATATGCTTCCCCTTGTAGCTAAACACACACTGCATTCTTGTTTCTTAACAACTCAACTGCATTATTATTAGGTAAGAAAAATTCACATGGTAAAGTATATATAATAAGCTGTGTAGTATACGAAAGCTTATATGGTTAAGATGTTTAATAATTTAGAGTAATGCAACATCATACAAATTTGATTAAATTTCAAGGATTCAAAATTATAATTTCAATTCATCATAACTAAAATAAAAATACATGTATAGTATTAAATAATGAGATTAATTTACAAGGTGGTAGTTATGTTAATAGTTTTTATATTCGAATTGATTTTTATTTAATATCCACAATATATCAAACTATTCCTCTGATTAGTAAAAGGTGATGGTTATGTTGATAGTTTTTATATTGGAGTTAAGTTGATAAAAAAGATAAAAAAGAAAAAAGAAAAAAGAAAGTTAAGTTGCTCCTCATCCAAAAAATTAAGGAGAAAACATTAACAACAAATAAAGATGGTTAACTTAATGAAATTAGATGAAGATTAGACTCCAGTGGCCCTATAAACTTGTTTATTCCATGACAAAGTGGTGATACTATTAAGCATTGGATTTATGGTAAAGAGAATTTAGGTAGTCAAATGTGGTTTAGTCTTTTTGGGTGAAAGTCAAATGTGCTTTCATTCCGTTGATTAATGGGCTCACCGAGATTGGCATGAATGTCATCATGGAGTTGGGCCCCTAACCCCACCCATGTTATTTAGTTTTATATATGTATATGCTCTCATAAAGTTGAAGAGGATTTTTTCCGAATGTGTTTTGTCATGTTTCTTCTAGCTAATGGAATTTTTCTCTCATGAATATAATTGTGCTACCTCACGCCCCTCGCCGCTTTCTATTTGCTGCTATCACAAGTAAAGTGCAACTGCTTTTAATTATCCGTTGCTTTTGACTTCCAGCTTCTTCATATGTAACAGTCTAGCATATAGCCCACAACTTCTTTAAAACGCGATAAATTATATGAATCGGTGATCTTTTATTAGAATATGGGTCGAGTTTAATTTAAATATTGTCTTTCACTTATAGATAAAATTATTATATTTAGTACTCTGTTTGATAATAGTGATTTAAGAGTATGTGATTAATTGGATCTTTAATAAATTTTAATATTATTTTAAATTTTAAATTGTGTTTAATTTATCCTCTATAAAATTAATTTGTTTGGTGAGAATTTTTCTCAAATATAATTTATAAATATATTCTAAAATATTATTTTACAAAGAGTAAGTGATTAAGTCTCACATTGACTATAAATATGATAAATATCAGATATAAAAAAAAAAAAACTAACTTATATACTTACTAATTACTATCTCTCATAATTTAATTCATCATTGCTTCCCTACCACTCATGTTCCCCAACAATTAACATAAGTCTTCACAATTCATTGATGCAAACGACACGGGACATCACTCCCACAATTCTGTATTTTATAATCGTGCTTTTTGTTTTCGTTAAATCTAACCATTTATATCGTTTTATAGTATTTACTTTTTAAAATGTAGAATGTAATTATAAATTTACAATGAACAAATTAAATAAAATAACAACAATTTACAATGTAAATAAAAATATGCATAGTTATTATTCTTTTTTTAACACCACAAAGAATGAATATACTGAAAACTCTTTGTTAACCTTAACGGCAGTTTATTGACGTAGTACATAAAAAATTATAACCGGTTAACTTCGTTTTCACAATCAGGGACACATCTACCCTGTCCCAATTGGTGAGAGCTGCCCCAATTTTTTTAATTTAAAATTATTGGGTATCTTAATTTTTGCCTCCACCTAAAATAACGTTGTCGCCTCTAAATAAAACTTATACCATAGTCCATAAAAATAGTTTCTTACCTATAATGGAATTTGTACTTTTAAAATACAGAGTGATATTTTTTTAGAGCTTTATTATTTAAATATAAAAATGGATAAAAACATAAGTATTATATACTTTTGAAATATAGGGTAATATTTTTTAGAATCGTGTTACTTAAACACAAAAAGTAGATAAAAAATATAATTATTGTATAAATATAGGTCGAATACCATAACAAACGTGAGTTGCATGTAAATCAAGATAAGAGAAAAAGCCATAAAAATACAAAGAAAAATATTTAAAGAAAAATATCAATTTTTTTCATTAATGAAAAATATTTATTATATTTATCAATGAAAAAGAACTCTTATAGACTTTTAAAAATATTTATCAATGATAAATATTTATCCAGTATTTTTTATGTATCGTTAATAAATATTTGTTTCATAATTTTCTATATTTAGCACTAACAAAGTACTTTTTGTATTAGTGAATAAAATTTATCCAATATTTTGTTTATATTTGTCAACGACAAAGATTTGTTTTGTATTCTTACTTTAGAGATCGATTATGTAGATGACAATTATATTTTACTTGTATTTTTTTCAGTTTAATATGTAAAACATTGAGTGACAGTCCTCAAAGTGTTGCAAGACACCTCCTTAAAGTTGACAGTGTATTTGGGTGTCACTCAAAGTATTATTAACATTTACCAACAATTTTTAACTTTTAGTGACAAATTTTGTGTGTCACGATAAGTCAATTTTGTTGTCGTGAATGTTATAATTTTGATATAATATTATTTTCTTATATTGATAGTAGATGTTTCTTTCCTTTCATTTTTATGGGTACTGAACAATGTGAACATGTTATTGGATATGTTATTGTTTTCTGGGCCTTGTAGATCTTTTAGACTTTATGTCATCTAGGTTTGTCTATAATATTTGATAAAAAAATTTCCCACTCAATATTTTTAAAAATCTCTAACATGTGTTCAAATTGACCAATCTAAAGATTCAAAATGCACTCTAAATTGGCTAATCCAATCCTATATTTAAAAACTTTTGAGAAAAGAACCAAAAAGAAAACTATCTATTGTTTTAGAATAAACTAAGTAAAGAGTACAATTTTGTATTCCCCAGACATATAACTCATCGGGCTTATCATCAAGATATACACGCTCGAATAGGATCTAAGCCCATTCAAGAATAAAAGTAAACAATGCAATAATTTTTTTATCATAAATGTTTGTAAACACAAAGAGAAATATAATACATAGTTGTTGACACCTAATTTTGTCCGATTTTTACTTTTTATTAAAAAGGAAATAATAATAATAATAATAAATATATAATTATATGTGAAGAAATATAAAAATAAAAATAAATAATTAGGGATATAAGCTTTTAACAATCACAAGTGTTTTCGGTTCTTGTTTGCCTCTAATTCTTGTTCAGACTATTTTCAAAATATAAAAATAATAATAAGAAATAAAAATGAAGGAAATTGAAAAGAAATGAATTGATGGTCATAAAAATCGATCCAATGATGATCAAAATAAATGAAAAAAAAAACCGAAAAGAAATTGATTGATGGTCATAAAAATCAGAATAATGGTGATCAATTGAATAGAAAATAAAACCGAAGAAATGAATCAATAGCAATAAGAATCGGTATAATTGTGGTCAATTAAAAGAAAAGAAACCAACAAAAATAGATTAATGGTAATCAATTGACAATTATTCTTTTGTCTTTTGAAATCTATACACAAAAGTCTATAAATAGTCGGTCACAAGAAGACAAAGAGAGAATTCGAAACATAAATTGAAAGCACATAAAAAATAGAGAGATTAGTAGGCAAAAGAGAAGAAGAAAATCTGATCTTGAAACAATTGGTCTAGCAAAACAACAATTCAGGAGTAAGGTATCATTTTTCTTATCTTTTTTTTTCTCTAATTTTCTGCTTATTAGTCTTTTGTTTTGTTTTTTGCATCTTTTTTTTTTTAAATATATTTTATTTCGCTTTCTATTTTTTTTCCTGTTTGTAAAAAGTAAACTTATGTGTTAAGCTTTTATTTTTTAAAGAATCGTTTAATCCTAAAATTGTTTTCTTTGCAACACAAAAATAATAATAAAAAAATATAACCAATTGATGTTTATAGGCCGAGAAAATAAATTTCACCATATTGTAATATAATAAAATATAACTAATTGATGTTTATAGGCCGAAAAAATAAATTTCACCATCAATTAGTTATATTTTTTATTATTATTTTTTGT
>NC_021167.2:3333305-3333842 GCF_000331145.2 Cicer arietinum | reverse complement strand
CAATTTTAGGATTAAACGATTCTTTAAAAAATAAAAGCTTAACACATAAGTTTACTTTTTACAAACAGGAAAAAAAGTAGAAAGCGAAATAAAATATATTTTAAAAAAAAAAAGATAAGAAAAATGATACCTTACTCCTGAATTGTTGTTTTGCTAGACCAATTATTTCAAGACCAGATTTTTTCATTCTCTTTTGCCAACTAATCTCTCTCTTTTTTATGTGCTCTGAATTTGTGTTTTCAATTGTGCTCCTTTTTGTCTTCTTGTGGCCGACTATTTATAGACTTTTGGGTATAGATTTCAAAAGACAAAAGAATAATTGTCAATTGATTACCATTAATCTATTTTTGTTGGTTTCTTTTCTTTTAATTGGCCACAATTATACCGATTCTTATTGCTATTGATTCATTTCTTCGGTTTTCTTTTCTATTCAATTGATCACCATTATTCTGATTTTTATGACCATCAATCAATTTATTTTTGGTTTTTTTTCATTTATTTTGATCATCATTGCATCGATTTTTATGACCATCAATT
>NC_021167.2:3269456-3333228 GCF_000331145.2 Cicer arietinum | reverse complement strand
TAATAATAATAATAATGATAATAATAATAATAATAATAATAATAAATAATAATAATAATATTTATTCATGCATTATATCTTCTACATCTGTTTTAAAGTAAAGAAGAAAAAAATTAATTTTTCTTTAAAAAAAATAACGTAATATGGCGGTATGTGAACGAGACAGATAGACACGACGGTGAAATAATCTGTTCAATTATTTGCTCGTACGTTGTCGGATATGTCGCGACACAAAGGCCACCCACGATTGAGAGTGAGTAATATGGCGCGGCGAGCGAGGATGACCTTTAATTCTAATCCTAAAGGGGAAAACATTTATCTGTTGTTATGATTTTTTTTTTAGTTACAAAGACGTATTATGAATATTATATTACAATATGGTGCAATTTATTTTCGCGGCCTATAAACATCAATTGGTTATATTTTTTTTATTATTATTTTTGTATTGCAAAGAAAACAATTTTAGGATTAAACGATTCTTTAAAAAATAAAAGTTTAACACATGAGTTTACTTTTTTATTTATTTATTTATTTATTTATTTTTACCCCAAAAAAAATAAAAAAATTAAACTATTTACATTAATGAAAGAAGGAAAAAATATTTGTTTTATTAATTTGGTTTGAAAAGGATAAGACCTTGCTCCTACGTATCCCCAGGTGCAATAGAGAAATCAAAACACACGTAGTTCTTAAATAGAAAATATTTATGTGTTGACCGATTTTATTATTATTTTTATTTATATATGTATCAAAAAATAAAAATAAAAATGTAATAATGATGATAATGATAATAATAATAATAATAATAATAATAATAATAATAATAATAATAATAATAATATTGATTCATGGATTATATATTTGTTTTAAAGTAAAGAAATAAAAGTTAATTTTTCTTTTAAAACAATAACGTAATGTAGCGGTATGTGAACGAGACAGATGGACACGACGGTGAAATAATCTGTTCAATTATTTGCTCGTACGTTGTCGGATATGTCGCGACACAAAAGCCACCCACGATTGAGAGTGAGTAATATGGCGCGGCGAGCAAGGATGAATTTCATCCAGCGGCCGAGACCATTAATTCTAATCCTAAAGGTGAAAACATTTATCTGTTGTTATGATTTTTTTTTTAGATATAAAGACGTATTATGAATATTATATTACAATATGGTGCAATTTATTTTCTCGGCCTATAAACATCAATTGGTTATATTTTTTTATTATTATTTTTGTGTTGCAAAGAAAACAATTTTAGGATTAAACGATTCTTTAAAAAATAAAAGCTTAACACATGAGTTTACTTTTTACAAACAGGAAAAAAAAATAGAAAGCGAAATAAAATATATTTAAAAAAAAAGATGCAAAAAACAAAACAAAAGACTAATAAGCAGAAAATTAGAGAGAAAAAAAGATAAGAAAAATGATACCTTACTCCTGAATTGTTGTTTTGCTGTTTCAAGATCAGATTTTCTTCTTCTCTTTTGCCTACTAATCTCTCTATTTTTTATGTGCTCTCAATTTATGTTTCGAATTCTCTCTTTGTATTCTTGTGACCGACTATTTATAGACTTTTGGGTATAGATTTCAAAAGACAAAAGAATAATTGTCAATTGATTACCATTAATCTATTTTTGTTGGTTTCTTTTCTTTTAATTGACCACAATTATACCGATTCTTATTGCTATTGATTCATTTCTTCGGTTTTCTTTTCTATTCAATTGATCACCATTATTCTGATTTTTATGACCATCAATTCATTTCTTTTCAATTTCCTTTATTTTTATTTCTTATTATTATTTTTATATTTTGAAAATAGTCTGAACAAGAATTAGAGGCAAATAAGAACCGAAAACACTTGTGATTGTTAAAAGCTTATATCCCTAATTATTTATTTTTATTTTTATATTTCTTCACATATAATTATATATTTATTATTATTATTATTATTATTATTATTATTATTATTATTATTATTATTTCCTATTTAATAAAAAGTAAAAATCGGACAAAATTAGGTGTCAACAACTATGTATTATGTTTCTCTTTGTGTTTACAAACATTTATGATAAAAAAATTATTGCAATGTTTACTTTTATTCTTGAATGGGCTTAGATCCTATTCGAGCGTGTATATCTTGATGATAAGCCCGATGAGTTATATGTCTGGGGAATACAAAATTGTACTCTTTACTTAGTTTATTCTAAAATAATAGATAGTTTTCTTTTTGGTTCTTTTCTCAAACGTTTTTAAATATAGGATTGGATTAGTCAATTTAGAGTGCATTTTGAATCTTTAGATTGGTCAATTTGAACACATGTTAGAGATTTTTAAAAATATTGAGTGGGAAAAAAATTTATCAAATATTATAGACAAACCTAGATGACATAAAATCTAAAAGATCTACAAGGCCCAGAAAACAATAACATATCCAATAACATGTTCACATTGTTCAGTACCCATAAAAATGAAAGGAAAGAAACATCTACTATCAATATAAGAAAATAATATTATATCAAAATTATAACATTCACGACAAAAAAATTGACTTATCGTGACACACAAAATTTGTCACTAAAAGTTAAAAATTGTTGGTAAATGTTAATAATACTTTGAGTGACACCCAAATACACTGTCAACTTTAAGGAGGTGTCTTGCAACACTTTGAGGACTGTCACTCAATGTTTTACATATTAAACTGAAAAAAATACAAGTAAAATATAATTGTCATCTACATAATCGATCTCTAAAGTAAGAATACAAAACAAATCTTTGTTGTTGACAAATATAAACAAAATATTGGATAAATTTTATTCACTAATACAAAAAGTACTTTGTTAGTGCTAAATATAGAAAATTATGAAACAAATATTTATTAACGATACATAAAAAATACTGGATAAATATTTATCATTGATAAATATTTTTAAAAGTCTATAAGAGTTCTTTTTCATTGATAAATATAATAAATATTAAATGAATATTTTTCATTAATGAAAAAAATTGATATTTTTCTTTAAAATCGAAATGAGACATTTTTCTTACTAGTTAAAGATGAAAAATGTATAGTGAAGCTTGAAAATTAGAAGAAATGGATAGTTTTGTTCACATTAAAAAGGTCACTTAAACTTGACCGGCCCATCCGTGAGGTAGCTTTATATTCTCGAGCAGGCCCAAATCTTTGTCATTATAATTATGATAGAGTTATTTATTTATTTGACCAAAAAAGAAAAGAGTGTTTTTTCTTTTGTTTTTTATATTCAGTGTGTTTTTTTGCTCAAGTTTATTTTTATTCCTTTAAAAAAAGTGTTTTTATTTTTTAACCATTATAAGTTGTTTAATTTTCTGTTAAAAAAAATGTTACATTTTTTTGGTTCAAATCTATATTGAGCTAAATAATTATTTAGCGTTAGATTGCGTATTAAACATGGTGATGTATATGACTTAAAGTTATTTTAGTTAATAGAGATTCTCAAATTTACTAGTCACTCTTATTAGAGACAAATAAAAAAGTCTTTATTTGAGATCAATATTTATGCAACTATCTTGTTTTCTATGATATGCATATCCATTTAAAAAAATAAAATAAATATAATATATATATATATATATATATATATATTTTATATAAATTTATAGAATTAATTGTTCAATTTTAAAATTTGATAATTTTAGTTTTTTTTTTTAATATTTTTTTATCTAAAAGTATAATGATTTGATATACTTAAAATTATAGAACATATGAATTAATGTTATATTTCAAATATATTAATTATTTAAATGTTGTTAATTATTATTATTATTTTTTTAAAAAAAGCAAACTTTCAAGTATATGAAAATCATTTTTTAAATTTTGTGATAATTTGATAAATAATTTTACATTTAAAAAATTATATTTAAATAAAATATTATTATTTGACCAATATGCTATTATAAAATTCCAAAGATCTCCTAAAATTCGCTTTCTGCCTATTTATGTATTGGGCGAACTCTACGCTTAAATTGAGAGAACCAATGTGACTTTGGAGCAAAAAGACATAAACACCCTTTCTTTAGTTCTATAAATTCAAAACCAATGTGATGTTTTCTATTTGAAAGAATCAAGGACTGATCTTAATTATGAAATAGAGAGGACACGGTTATCTGAAAATTTTATTTTTTGATAAAAATAAATATACTTATAACAATATTTATTTATAATATATATTTACAATGTTTAGTTAATAATACTAAATTGTAGAATAACTTAATAGTAATAAAGATTTTTATAAAATTTGTGTCTCTAATGAGATTCTATCCATATGAATTTAATTGCTCTAATAACTTTTTCAAAAAATGTTTGTTGAAAATGATTATATATATATAGAAGGTTTTCCTGTAAAAATAAAAGACAAACGATTTAAATATCTAATTTATTTATATAAGTTTGTGCCTTTTTCAACTTTATCTTTTAATTTTATTTATCTATTTAATTTTGTAAGTTTAATTTAGTTTTAAAATATTTTAGACACTAAATACGTTATAAAATAGTTTATGACAAACAAGAAAGTGACGTGTGAGATTGATGTAGTAGATAAAATTAGATTTGACGAACATCACTTAATCATTATGCCTATTAAAATTAAATTTAAATATATTTTTAGTCGTTGTAAATATATTTTATTTTGATTTTAATCTATATAATTTTTTTGGTTTGATTTATACTCTTGTAAATTTTAACAAGTTTTAAAAAATTCTTTTATAAATAGTTTTTTAGTAAAAAAATGATGACATTACTAATTTTGAATGAAATGACACATAATAAATGTGTAATTATTGTTGACTAGACAATATTTAAAATGAAAATTAATTTTATTAATTTATTTAATCATTTAATTAAAACTTAAAACTAATTTATTAATCAATAAACTAATTAAATAATAAAAATCAATCATCTTCATTTTCAATTCCAAATTTTTTAATAAAAACTCATCTGTGTTTGTCTTCAATTTCGATTTCTTCGTATTCAAATCTTAAATTCTCATGTCAGCATCCAAACCCTGCTATGCTCACAGGCTCTAGTGAAAGAGCAATATGCCAAAAGCACAAGTGAATGTCAGTCAAATGGTTTTAAGATTCATGATTGTAAAGGTTTTGCTCTTGATCCCGGGGAATCAATAAAGTTTCTGATATCATACCAAACAAATTTTCTGCAGCTCGGGTACATCGAGATCTTGAACTTGCTTTGACTTCTGGCATGAAGGCAAGTGTCCCTTATGACGTGCTATGTAACTGTTATAAGTTCGTGTTTTGGATGCGAGTGAAAGTATGGTTTCTCACATTCATTATTGCTGCGTCTTTATATTTTAGGCTAAATCCTTCTCTTGGTCTTTTAATTGAATTTAATTTTTATTTTTTTTTCTTTTTGATTTGGTTATTTATTTAAATTTTAAGTGACAATTTGATATTTTATGTTTTAAAATGTCAATAATATTATCCTTTCTTTTATAAAAATTCATCAAAATTTTCAAACAAAATCCATAAAATTAATTATATTCTTTAATATAAAATAAATTTTATTAAATTCGTAACTCAAATCTTCAAATAAACTCATATTTGTCATTCCTTATTTGATGTTGTTAGAGATAAAAATATGAATTTATTTAAAGATTTAAGTTGTGAATTTGATGAAATTGCATTATATTGAGAGTGATAATTAATTTTATGGGTTTTGTTTGAAATTTTTGATGAATTTCTTAATTTTTGTAAAAAATAAGGATAACATTGTAGACATTTTAAAACATAGGATCAAATTGTCACTTAAAATTTAAATAAATGACCAAATTGGAAAGAAAAAAAAGATAAATGACTAAAACGTTAACTAAAATTAAGTTAAGGGACCGCATGTGGTATTTAGCCTATATTTTATGATGTTTAGTTTTAAATATCTCCAAACATCATTGGATTACTTGTGCAAGAATGATCATAACTCCATCCACATCACCTTAAAACATGTCGGGAAAAAGGAATAATTTTTGTTTTTTATTTTTTTATTACAAAAAACACAAGAGATTGGAGTTGAAGACGAAGATTGTTAAGTTTTTAGGACTAAATTTAAATATGAGAATCTTTAATTTGAAGATGAAGAAGTTGGAGTCCACGACGAAGATGGTTGAATTTTTATTAAAAAAATTGAGGTTAAAGATGAATATGATTGGATTTCTATTATTTAATTAGTTTACTAATTAATAAATTAGTTTTAAATTTTAATTAAATGATGGAATGAATTAATAAAATAAATTTTAATTTTAAATATTGAATAGTATCTAATCAACAACAATTACACAGTCATTACGTGCCACTTCATCCAAAATTAACTATGTCATCATTTTTTTACTAAAAAAAGATTCATAAATTTTTTTTAAAAAAATTGTTAGAATTTATAAGTGTATAAATAAATAAAAAATTATAAAGACTAAAATAAAAATAAAACAAATTTACAAGGAAAAATAATAACAATTAGTGTAAATCTTTTTTACAATATTAATGAATCATAACATTTAAATTATTAAAAATACTTAAATTTAATAAAATTTGATTAATTGTTTACGAAGATACTTGCTTTAATATACACAAAATTAAAATCTTGTAAGAGATAAAAATGATGAATTGAAACAAAACAACATGCAGGAGAAGTATCTAGATAAAGATGAAGTTGAATGTGGGCCTAGGAAGTACAAGCATTCGCTTTCAAGTTGGGCTGTAAGAGTCACTAATTGGGTTCTTCTCATGTTGATTTGGACAGGTAACATATAATTTTCCGGAAGAATTAGCTGGATTTGCAAATGAGACCCTTTGATGTGTGTATATAAGCCACATTGACTTTTATATTTTTTGTCTTGATAGTAGTTATTTATCATGGGCCATGATCCATGTGACTGGAATAAGACAATATAACTATTGGATTGAAGGAGCTATGTGGGTCTAGGACCCATTTCCATGGTCTTCTTTGCCCACTTCATAAATATTAACGCCTGACTTTTTTATGGGCCGGTCAGGTATTAGTTTCGGGCTTTCACGTATCAACTAGGCTTTTTACTATGAATGGATATTTACCATCTTTCAAGATATACTAATAAGATATAGTTAGTGATATTAATTTAAAGAAACAACCTATTTACAATAATTTTCATATGCTAATAATTTCGTAGGATAAAATGTTTTTAATTTCCAATGGAAAATGTATTATCTCCATTTGAATTTTCTCAATTTAATTAAAAATGTAACATCTCAATTTATGCTGTTGTTTAACATATATATTAGATGAATAATGAATTCTTTCTATTTAAATTCTCTCAGTTATTTTCAATAGCCTTTTACTGTGTCACCTCTTTTTGTGTCAAAGCTACAACTCTTTGAATTGTAGCTTTTGTATGTTTACAATTGAATATCTTATAAGGAGCAGTTCAATGTTTGTTACTAATATTTTTATTTCATTTTTTATAAAAAAATATACGAAATTTAAAATTCAATGTTTACACACACACACACACATATATATATATATATATATATATATATATAAATATAAAAGCTATTAATATTCATTTATATAAAAAAAATATACGAAATAAACTGATTCAATTCAATTTATATATTTGTCAAGACATTAATTTTAGATATAAAACGAATATTCAAAGTAATTTTTACTTGCAACTAATGTATATTTTCAAAATTTAAAATTCAAAATTGTAAGGTTGTCAACCTTGAAGGAAGAGTTTCTTTTTTCTTTTTAGGCACAAAAGGAAAAGTTATATACTCCATCTGTTATGGAATGTAAGAAAAAATAAAGTCAAAGAAAGTAAATGTATTTAAATGGTTATAGTAGACTGAAAGAAATATATTTTAAGTGGTAAATACTTTGCATGCATTAAGTTGTTTTTAGACCCAGTTCAATACGTTACTACTACTTGTACCAAAGTTAATGGTTAAAGAGAACAATATATCATTATAGTATTGAGCCAAACTGCATGTGCATGCTTAATTTGGTTCTTCAAAATTAAGTCTCGAATTCACTTGTTTTAAAAATCTACACGACCTAACATATAAGAAGGAGTCAATATAAGTAATTTTCGTTGACCTTCATCACCAATAAGTGGTTTACCTATATATTGATCCATATTTTTCACCCTAGAAAGTGAGAAAGACATAGAAGCATCCAGAATGAGTAGGGCCACATGGGATGAACAACATTGAATATAAATGGGGAAAATGTGGTCCATGACAATGTCTCCTAGTAAGAGAGTAAAGATTGGATAACGTGAAATTCATGTTAGGTGTCATAATGTACTCCCTAGCTCTCTAATGGTCCCTATGTTGTGGATGGTGTTATTGGGAGCACTTAAACGAGGGTTTCACATGCCTTAATAACCTTTCTTTACTACAAACCACGTGGCATCTTCTATCTTTTGCTCCATTTTTAATTAAACACTTCTATTTTTAACTAACACGTGGGTAACTTCATTCACACGTGAGAGTAGAAATTTAGATTTATTAATTTTGGTTTATACAAGGCTCCAATTAATGGGACATTCAACTTTATGGAAACAAAAATGAAAAAAAAAAGAAGAAGATATTTTTGGCAATATTAACAATAGTGGCCGGGGTTAAAAAATTGACACATACAAAATTGAAGGGCTTTCATTTCATGTTTTTAGTTTTGTGCTTCCATAATAGTGCTTATTTTAGTGGTGTTCCCTAGTGCTAAAATGTCATCAATTGCATCAATCAGATCATTCTACCCCCAATTAGAGACCACATTTGTTGATGTTTTGCTTGGATGTGAGTACATGGGGTACCCTTTTCCCTAGCTTGTCCTTCAATTTGGACAACCTCGTTAGTTAAGTCGTATTATTTTATTGTTAATGTGGAATTAATTAATTAATTAAGATGTAGGACTTGAAACCCCTTTTGTTTTGACAGTTGCGTTTACAATTTTTTCGTTCTAGCATTTTAAAGCAATTTGAACAAAGCATAGTGGATTATTTGTTTTAATTTTAAATAATGTGTTTAAAGTTTTTTGTTTTACTAAAAAACACTTTAAATACATTATTTAAAATTAAAACAAATAATGTTTAAAGTTAGGTTTTAAAAAGTCTCGTCAACAGATGCACATACATTTAATTATATATTAAAAAAAGATTTTTTTTTATACAAATAGGTTTATAGTATTTTTTCAATAGTTTTTTTTTTGTATTTAAAAAAAAGCAGAGTATCTGAATATAATAGAAGATTTGAGTATAAATCAATATTATTCAAATCCAACACAGAATCTGAACAGGAAAATAAAAGGTGGCACCATACATAAATAATAAACTAGTCACTAGGGAATCACCTATATATAAACTACATATATACCAACATAGACAAACTACCAAAGATAACTTCAACAAGATATAACTTAATCATTCTTATAAACACTCTTGTATTTATTGTATATAAATAAACTTGGCAACACCTCTATCCTAAACTCAATATACAATGTGATATCTTCATTTTTATAACAAAAAAAAAAATGAAGTTTATTCAATACTTGTAGACGTATAGTCAAACTAAGCTCAAAGTGCTAAACACTAGGTTGATTTATACTTGATATGATCTCTTTAGTTATTTTTTTATAAACAAAAAGATATTTTTCTGAAAAGCAAAATAATTAATATTTTTTAAAAATGTGCACAAAGGTACCCAGATATATAAATTAAACTTAGAATATAATAGGTACTCTAAAGTTCAAACAGAAAGTAGAGTTTAACTCATAAAGGCATTATAATTGTCCCTTAGACTTATAATGCCTTTTTATGTAATTATATAGATGATGGATTCATATATATATATATATATATATATATATATATATATATATATATATGACCTAGGTAACTTTACTAGTGCGTTGGATTATTATCATTTAATCTCCAAATCACAACCTTGATTATGAATATATAAGCTTGCACGGCCAAAAGGAAGTAGGAGGGAAAGATCTGCTTAGTGGGAACATCTTTGAAGTGATTAAAAATCAGATAATATATATATATATATGGTCCCCAATGCACCCTCAAATGACCAAACTATAGTATATAACATTATACATATACTTTTTAAATTGTTCATAGGGTCATTTTTCAGTGGTTAATTTATTTCTTTGTTTCAAACGACCCACCTTAATTTCGAAACGCTGGCCAGATAGCTATATGCAAAATATTAGCTGTCTTTTGCAATTCTCATAAAAATGTTAAATTAAAACTTAAACACAAAGGCGGAAAGCCATAATTAAAGATTAAATTAAATTAAAGAAAATAAAATATGAAAAGAGAGAAAAGGAAATGCGGCAATGCAAATCGGCAGCATAGTTTGTTAATTATTGTTAACTCACCCACCAACCTAGTTGGCTTTACTAACAAAGCTAAATCGGTCACTTTATCAACTTTTGTTGAAATATTTCATAGGCCCAATAGAATTCTATGCCATGAGAGAAAAATATATAAAAAGCATAAAATGAAAAGCTCATTTAACAAATGAGAATAACTAGTATCTAATAAATAAGTATGTAACTAGCTAATTAAGAAGTGTAATAAAACTAACTAATTCATGAACAAGTGTGATCAATTAGTTTATCTAATACACTCCATCTATTTCTTAAAAATGTTTTATTTGAAATATTTTTCAATCATAAAATAATTGTTATTTAGAATGCAAATGCAAATGAATTATTAATTATTTTCCTCCACTAATATACTCTTATTTATTATATCTCAACCTACTTAATTTACTAACTACAATTAATAATAGTGTTTTAGTCTTAACACATTATATTACCATTAAAAGTTGTGCTTCATTTGTTTGAAGTGGTATTTGGTTTGAAAGACAATTTTCATAAGAGTAGACTAATTGGGCTTAACGTGCATCATTCATGGATTATTGGGGCAGCAAGAGCCTTAAATTATACCATTGATGGGATACCATTTATGTATTTTTTTCACCGTAAATGAATTTCATTCAACCGATACAAATATGATCATAAGTAAAAATATAATGAACGTATGTTACGTTACTTTCCATCCACATTTCAAGAGTAACACAAGTAACTAAATAATTTCAGTACAAGAGAACAATGCACATTGAGACAACATGAGTCAAGAGAACAACATCAAACTAAAAATTTAATCTTAACAACCAAACTAATATCTTCACTACAATATTTTGATGTTACGACAATGTTTAATTTTTTATGGTAAAAAAATTATTCTCTTAAAGATAAATAGAAAACAGTTTTTATATTTCGTTGTAATTAAACAATAAATTTTATAATTTTTACAGCAACAATTAAAAATCATTTTTGATATTTATTATATATTTACACTATTAATATATTTACACTAAAACTAAATAATCGTTCTTGTTTATGTTGGCATGAGGAAGAACCACACAGACAAAACATTGGAGGCGATGGATCTAGTGGGGGAGTTTCGTCGGTGATTGGGTCAATATGGAGAGTTCAAATATTTGTTGGTTTGAAGAGTAGCAAAGTTTGAAGATGAAGGGTTGAAAAACGAGAAAGAGAAAAGGAAAGAGAGAAACCACGTAGAGATGCAAAAGGGAAAACCCTCAACAAGAGAGGAAACAAGTTCAGATAGTGTTGGAGAAAGAGCCCTAATGAGAGGGTGGAAAACGATCATTAAATTTTAGAATATTTTTTCAAATATGACTTCATAAAATATTGTGAGACATTAACTAATACTATTAAAAGACACATGCTTTTTAAACAATAAAAACATATCTTAAAATTTTTAACTTTTTAATGGAAAAAAAAATTTTACCAAAATTTTTCTTATAATAATGAGAAATATAGTGCTAAAAAATAAAAAATGGGCGGAATATATATAAGAACATTAAGTGCACATTTATTGTCATTTTTCATATGCAAGATTCCACACATTAAAAAAATGTACTAAGAACAATAATTAAGCGAGGATTGACAATGGACAACAGCGTGTAAATCTAACTTTTATTGGTTTGTTGTATGGTTCTATTCCACTAATCATCATAATACTATTAAAATAGGTCGCTATGTTTGACAAATTAATTTGATGTACTAGACGTAACAAAAAATTGATGTATAGATATTTTTTAAGATTATGATTTACACTAAAGAAAAGAAAAAAGTTACATTAAAATACCATTTAATTCATTGGTGAAATTAAATTCGCCCTTTCCATAACAATTTTTAACTTTCAATGTCAACATTTACCAATGATCAATTATATAATGCTTGTTTAGTAATATACATATATTGTTAGCTGTTTTGCAAACATGCTATAAGATTCTTACATGAATTCACAAACAAAAATTATATTTTCTAATTCATCAAATGCCTAGTAAATTCATAAAAAAAATATCAATTCAACAAACAATGACTTCTATATGTTTTACCAATATATACCATGTCCAAGAAATTGTTTTGATGCGATTCAGAACCTTGGCAA
Organism: Cicer arietinum; assembly: GCF_000331145.2. Taxonomy (NCBI): domain Eukaryota; kingdom Viridiplantae; phylum Streptophyta; class Magnoliopsida; order Fabales; family Fabaceae; genus Cicer; species Cicer arietinum. The sequence goes on along the minus strand of NC_021167.2, from coordinate 3,320,707 downwards.
CATATCTCACATCAACTTTGAAAAAGACATTATTCCTCATCATTTACATACACCGTAAGCCAAATTAATTATGTAATCCTTTTTTATTTTTTAATAGAAGCATTTTTACACACACACACACACACATATATATATATATATATATGATATAAAAACATATGTTTTACTAGTGGGACGAGTAACAACCCTCTCATCCTTGCTCCACTTCGATTTAAAAGTTTTGAAAAATTTCGTATATATGTCTTAGAAAAACATATAACATAAAGCAATAAAAATCATTCTCTTTAAACAACCTTTTTCTCTCTTGGTTATTTTAATTGCTGTCTTCTCATGTTATTTTTTTATTCAATATAGAAAAATGGGGAAAATTAGACAAGTAAAAACCCAGTGTGTTTGTTTGTTATAGTGGCCAAAATAATGAGACATACCCTAACTAAAGGAAAATGGAAAAAAGAATGAAGATTGATCTTGGGCTTATTTGGGGAAGTAAAAACAAGATTGAAGAAAATGGCCGACAAAATTTGGATGAAGGTTAGTGCAAGAGGGAGCATTATGGTCCATGATGTGGAAATAGTATAGGATAAAAATTAAAATCTTCATGACCATTGTGGTTGTGTGGGTCACCTCTGACCCATTTCCTTTGAGATTTGTTGTCGGCATAGTGTTCTCGGCGCCACTACAAAGTCTACTATATCCCTCCCTTCCCAAGTTACTGACTTTTTTTTCTTCCTTTTTTTAAAATTAACCACCATCTCACATCCTTATGAACCTTTTATTTTGGTTCTACATTCTTATGAACCTACTTATTCAAACTATATACCCCAAAAAATTACCGACATAGATATGAAGTAACACATAATTTTTTGTGTAAGATAAACATCTATACAAACCCACACGATAGTGTAGCCGGTGGATGACACTCGCTATAATATTTAAGTGCTGACCAATACCGAGTGATATTCGGGAGCGTGTATTTTGCGTGAAATGAATGGGACGGTGGGTGAAGTAGTGCGTAGAAAACAAATAACACATTCGTTCGCTAAAAGGTTTTTTTATTTATAAACAAAAACAATAATAATAAAACGGTTTTGCCTCCTTCAATTCCACCATATATATCACTTTATCTTTCCGCGTTGGCAATGAGAATACCTTGGTCAAAAGTGTTGTTTTCAGCGTCACGTGGCTACGTGTGACTTATGAGATTGATTTTGCTATATAAATACTTGCCTCACTACAACATCACACACCAATCCCTCTTCAAACATTTCAGTCCAAAGATCAAGTGTTATATTCTCTCTATCCTTTCTCTCCCTCTAGTCCCTCTCATACATTCTTTCTTTTCATTATTTACTCCTACAAAACTAGTCTTTATCCATTTCCTAATAACACCCCCTACTTAAAAAATAAATGAAGTTGCTATCTACAAAAGCCACATGCAATTCTCATGGCCAAGATTCTTCATATTTCCTAGGTTGGCAGGAATATGAAAAGAACCCTTACGATGAGGTGAAAAATCCCAAGGGAATTATTCAGATGGGTCTGGCTGAAAATCAGGTTAATATATTTATTAAATATATTATTCATTAATATTAATTATCGTACCAACAACCATAACCATGTTATTTATTCAGTGCTAATTGATTAAAAAGAAAAAAACTACATAAAGAAACAAATGATATGTTTTGGTGTCACAATCTAACTAGGCCAAGCCATCAAATCAAGCTATTATTGTCCAAATAATTAAGATGGTGCTCTAACAAAAAATTTATCTCTATTTTTCAGTTATCTTTTGATCTACTAGAGTCTTGGCTCGAGAAGAATCCAGATGTAGCAGGATTCAAACGTGATGGAAAATCAATATTCCGTGAACTTGCTCTCTTCCAAGACTACCATGGTCTTCCTTCATTCAAGAAGGCATTGGTAGATTTCATGGCTGATATTAGAGGAAACAAAGTCACTTTTGATCCAAACCACATTGTTCTAACGGCAGGTTCCACTTCTGCAAATGAGACTCTCATGTTTTGCCTTGCTGAACAAGGAGACGCTTTTCTCCTACCCACTCCTTATTACCCAGGGTACATATACCTTCTCTATTTTTAGTATTTTTTTTCTTCTAATACTACTATTATGCATGCATGCTACCTTTTTTTATCATCATTAAGAAAAAAAAAGGCCAACAATTACTAATATTTACATGTTAAAAAAAAAATCATATTTTGGTCTATTAAAAATTTTTTGTCGCTAATTTTGTTTTCTCTATATGCAGATTTGATAGAGACTTGAAGTGGAGAACTGAGGTGGAAATAGTTCCAATACAATGCACAAGCTCAAACAACTTCCAAATAACTGAATCAGCTTTGCTACAAGCTCATGAAGAAGCAAAGAAGAAGAACCTCAAAGTCAAAGGGATCTTAGTGACAAACCCATCAAACCCACTTGGCACCACAATGTCTCGAAATGAATTGAACCTTCTCATTGACTTCATCAAAGACAAAGACATGCATTTAATAAGCGACGAGATTTACTCTGGGACAGTTTTTACCTCTCCAAACTTCGTCAGCGTCATGGAAATCGTTAAGGACATAAACGACTTTAAAGATTTTGACGCTGACGTTTTGGAGAGAGTTCACGTTGTTTATAGTCTTTCCAAAGACTTAGGTTTACCAGGTTTTAGAGTTGGTGCTATCTATTCCGAAAACGATAAAGTTGTTTCGGCTGCAACGAAAATGTCTAGCTTTGGTTTGGTTTCATCACAAACACAATATCTTCTCTCAGCTATGCTAGGTGACAAAAAATTCACGAGAAACTACTTATCCGAGAATAAAAAAAGACTTAAAAAACGACAAAAAATGCTTGTTTCAGGGTTAGAGAAAGCAGGTATTAATTGTCTCAAAACAAATAATGCCGGCTTGTTTTGTTGGGTTGATATGAGAAACCTTTTAAGTTCCAACACATTTGAAGCTGAAATGGAGCTATGGAAGAAGATATTATATGTTGTTGGGTTAAACATTTCACCTGGTTCGTCGTGTCATTGCGACGAACCAGGATGGTTTCGTGTTTGTTTTGCTAACATGTCGGAAGATACTTTAAACCTAGCTATGAAAAGGTTAAAGGACTTCGTTGCAAACTCGAATGGTGAAGGGTGTAGTAGCAATAATAGTAGTAAGAAAAGTAGAAGAATTACCCAATCTTCTAGAAGGTTAACGAGGAAGTCGTTTTCGAATTGGGTTTTTGGGCTATCGTCACGTGATCATCGTGAACAAGAAGAACGATAGTATGGTCATGGTGTGAATGATGCTTGATAGAAGGAATGCATGCACATGCAACAATTGTTATTATTAACTTTTTGGGGTATTATTATTATTAACTTTTACTCCTCGAATATATATTTTCGGTGGAGTTAATAGGATCCTACTTTGTTGTTTTAATTTATTTGTAATGTGAAATTGTAGATAGAAATTAAGAACAACGCACTCTGTCCATTTGGATGTGAAGTGTGAGTTTGGTTCTGAAATGTTAAATATGGATCAATTTCGTTACATATGCATGAAAAGTTTCTTGGTGTGAATGTGATGACGAAAAGTTTGAGGTATATAATAACCAAATATATTTTTTTATATAAAAAATAATTATGAAATTACTCACTTTCTCATTAAATTGACCATATTAGATCATTTTACACTAAGTAAAAATTTATATTCGAAGAAAAGAGAATAAGAATCATAACAAATTGATTTTTTTTTCCAGAAAATATTATTAATTCAAATTATAGTATTCATTGATATAATACAAATTTACTAAAAACAATACAAATGAATCTGCGAACAAATGCACAACACATTAAAGTTAATAGCGCAAAACGACAATATAATACAAAATGACAACATGCTTACAAACATGATTAAATTTAAGTGTCTAAAATATCTATGTCTCTAAATCTATAACGTTGATCACGATAAAATTATTGATTGAAATTTGTAATGGATCAAAGTTACTTTATCAATCTGAATTAAAATGAACATCGTACACAGACAAGAAAAACAAAATGCAACACCAAGACAACTAACAAAACAAAATCGCAATCAGTCGGCGAAATTATAAAAAAAAAAAAAACTATTCATTAAAATATACTTAAACAATATTTTTTATTTGGGAGCCGTGGCTGCCATGGAAAACATAATGGTCTTCATCGATTAATGATTTTTAAGAGATTTCTACAGTACATTTAAAAATTAATATTATTATCAAAAATAAATTATCTATAGTTAAAAGATATATTATCTATGTATTAAAATTGTAAATTTAGTCAATTTTAATAGATACTATAGTAATGTTCACATGGACAAATTAGAAAAATTTATTTGTCAAAAAATTTATACACACACTATTTTTTATTGTATTGTAGAATTTGTCGTATTTTAATTATCATATATACAACATAAAAATAATTAATTAGAGTGACACACATAATATTTCTTAAAAGATATAGTTTGAAAATTAATTAATTAATTTTAAGAGAATTATTACGTAAATATTAGCTATTACTTTTGGTTTATAAATTTTTTGTATACAATATATTCGCAAATAAAACGTGCTATATTTTATAGTTGTATAATACGTGGTATGACTAATAATTAAGAATGACATACGTGTGAACACGGGCAATATTGGTAACGAAGAGGAGAGATTACGTGCGCATGCATAAAGGACAGCGCCGGCGATAATCGGCCAAACGCCGCGGGTTACTGCCGTCGCTGGCGGTGGTATTGGACCGACTTTCTTATGGATTTTCCACTGATCCAACAGTTTTCAAGGAGAATTAATGAGTAGACAGGAAAACATTTAGTGGTGGGTCGGAGGATATCAAATTCAACAATAATTTATGGTGACTCTTTCTCCGAATTGCATATCCGAACTTTTGGGTGCCCAACTATGTATGTGTTCCTCATGCAGTAACAAAAAATATCATTAATTAGTGGAAAAATACCAAATTGGTTATAAAAAAATTGAGAAATTCTAACCGACATGTGTTAAGTCAATATATATTAGTGCAGATTAAATTAATAGTTAAATAAATATTTTATTGTTTAAAAAATTATAATAATTAAATATTATTTATTAAAAGTACCAGTGAAATAAAATTTAATGTTTTTGAATTTTTATTATTCGTAATAATGAATATGAAATATTTATATTATGCAATATAAAAATTAGTATAATAGTTAAAAAAATATTTTTGTGATAGTTTTTCTTTAATAGTTATTAACTTATTTGTTTAAAAAGCAAATATATCAAAATACTTCAGTTATATTTGTAAATATATATTAGAAATTCTCTAAAATATTGATTCATTCATTTTATAATATATCACTTCTGTAATTACTATTAAATATGGACTATTTTTTTCTTTTATGTTGGAGTATAAAACTTAAGAATATTGAGTAGTCTTGTATTAAAAAAATAGAATATTGAGTAGCGTTGAATTTTGAATTTTTAACACTTTTACAATCGTCACTAGGTGCGTATGAAGGCTCAAAATAGTGCAAAGGTGTTTCCAACACACACATAAAAGGCAAAGTTGTAAACAACCAAAAAAGCAAGATGTAAACAATTGGCTATGTTAAACTTTCTGGAAATAATCATACAACTCAAAAAGTTAATTTTTTTTTTAAATGATGACGTGGTGTGTAGTTACTTGGTAATGGCGCACTCCACGAATCACTGGAACTCTCATTAAGCAACTTTTTGCTTAAGTCACTTTTCAAGAAATTTGTAGAAACAAAAAGGTGTCTGAATTGATCGTTAGTGATGAACACCCTGCGGAAAAGACAAATGTTAGTTTCAATTCATTCAAAATGATATGCCGTTTTTTTAATACAGTAATAACTCTGTTCTTAATTTTATCGTCAGATAAACCAACTATTTTGGTTTTTGAAATTATAGAACTTGTCATTTCAGTATTTAATTTTATCATAATTTTAAATTATATTTGAATGGTCAACATTGTTATTAAAATATATAATTTACTATCTTATTTTTTTACAAAATATAAATGTACTTTTAAAATAGTTTGTGATTATTATATTAGAGACTGAAATTATTAAAATTTTGATAATTAGATGATAAATTTAAATTTCTGCATGAATCAAAGATTAGAGTGACAACTTTTTATATTTTCAAAGTCTAAAATAATTATTTATCCTTTTATCTTTTAAGAGAAAGTTAATTAATATTTTTTTTATTATAATATTTATTGTTGGTGGCAGAAAAAAATATAATTTTTTTATTTATAAAAAATACGTAATTAATTAGAGGTATGTTATTAAAAAAATAATAATACAGTTTAAAATTTAAAAAGAATTAAAAAAAAAGATAAATTTTTTAAAAGTATCTTATATTTAGAGATAAAATTAGTAAGTTTTTTTAAATTAGTATTTTCTTGTGTGCTAAATTTAAAAGAAAAAAAAAATAAGACGAGTGTCATTTTCTAACAAATAATCTACTCCCTCTATATCCTATACCACAAAGATAGTCAAATTTAGTTATTTTAAATAAATTAATAAAAATCTATAAATAAAAGAAAAAATGATATCACCGTATTATATTCCTTGAACGTTAGCGTACTCACTATAATGATACATAAAATTCATTAAAAGATGTGTAATTGAAAAAAAGTAATTAATATTATATTAAAAAATGAAAATGCCATTCATTTAATTTGAAATATATCTTAAATAAGATTCCATCTGTCCTATAATAATATGATAATTTAATTATTTTATACATATTAAAAAATAAATAAAAAATTTATTTTTAATAAATTATCTTTATTAAGTATTGATTAATTATCAATGTCATAAATATTTAGTAGAATATATTGTATTAAAGATAATACAAAATATTAATTAAATAATATAATTAAAAAAAATATTTATTATAAGACAATTTTTTTATCCTCATTTAATATTTATCTTTTAAATATAGGTGATTTTATTTATTGTCTCACACTATTTTATAAAAAATATATTTATAAAAATATTCAAAATAATGCAATAAATTAGTTAATTCGTATTCGTGTTTTTTTTCTTCTGTTATAAAAAAACCTCTTGAGCAAGGAAGCACATCCACACTCACAATAGTAGTATCATTGGAAAATTGAAGTAATGATAATGATATAATATCGACTCACAAACACAAATTCATTGCCTTATTAACCAAGAGTGTTAAACCCTGTACAACTGCTATTAGAAATATAAAATGGTCTAGGAAATCCTCTTGTCTAAGACGTTCTTGACTCCAAATTCTTGATTTGGACATCTATTATTGATAACAAACATGGAATAGAGTAAATGCATGCCTTTATCCACTCTCTTCGCACACTATTAAACCTATTTTGACCAACATATAATATATATAACTCCATCTTACATACTGAAATATTTTTTTCAAAGTCCGTCTTCAACAAAAACAATTACCCTTTCGTGCATTTTGTCAAAATAATAAATTTATTTACAACTTTTACACCTTCTAAAATTTATTCATTTAAAAGAAACATCAATTGAAATACAATTTTCAACCACCTAAAGTAACTTAACAATAGTTCTATATGAACTACTAATAACTACGATAATGATATTTGTGAGTTTCTCCATATTCAAATCTAATACAAAAATATGTTATTGTGATTTTGGGGAAGTGTGCATTAGAATAGAACTTTTGAACAAAGAGAAAAAAATCTACAACTTCAACAAGTCCTAGTATGATACGAAGAAATTGAGATTAAAAAGGACTTAATTTTGTTCTCTTAAGATTTCCAAACATCGTCTTCTACTTCTTCAATTGTAAAGGGACAATAAGACTTAACTTTTGTGTATGAAATTAATCTTTAAATTTAAAGGAAACTCAGAACCACAAGTAGCATATTTAGTGATCCAAAGACTATTTATTCATTAGTGTTCAATATCAATAGTGTCCTTTTCAAATTGCAAGTGCTTAATAAAGACTATTTGAAGACTATTCAAATTAAGTGCTTAATAAACTTAAATTGCAAGTGCTCAATAAACACTATTCATTAGTGCTTAAATTTCCTCTTTATTTAGGAGAGATTGCCTCCTATTTGAAAACCATTAACCAACCTATTCTCACTCAATTATCTTCCTCATCAATTCATATATTTTATTAATTTTATGAATCATATTAAAAGTAAAACAATCTTTGAACAATAAAATTTGTTTGATTGTCAGATATTTAATAAAACAATTTAAATTATCAATAAATTTAATATTAATATAATTTAATCAACAATGTCTTTTATATAGAAACGAAGTTAGTATCTCATTTACCCCTTACACTTGATAAAAGCTCGCTGCTGCGAATGCATCAAATAATTGAAAACAATGTAATAAAATTTACAATAATAATTGAAAACATGGGTACGGTTAGGATTTTGTCCCATCATTTTTTAATGTAGTCTGCCGGATGTGACAATGTAGATGACGTGGCAAGGTTGACATGTGGGTTTCACATGATGTAGCTCATGCTAGGGAACATAGAACACCTGCACACCTAGGAAGTGGAATGAATAGTTTCTCATCTCAAAGAAGAAGAGCTAGCAACTTGCAAGTATCAAGCCCTTTCCTTTGTTGATGGGGACAAGAAGGGTCAGTTGAACATGGCTCTTAAGCCCACTCACCCATATGCCATACAAGAAATTTTTGTACCTTAATTTTGGGTCCCATAGGTCTGCTAGGATAGACCATTACGACGTTGAAATTTCTCAATGAATGATTGATAAATTACATTAATTTGTCTTTATTTTGCCACTATGAATTATGTATAGAAGTTTGTCTTGTTTAATACGATGTGATTAGTATTTGGAGAACCCTGGCCATATACATATAGGATATTCTTTCCGTCGGACAATAATTGATTTTTTTACTAATAGTGTTATTCAAGAGCACTATATTTACATCCATATAAAAACAATTTATCATAATAGGTTTTTATAATTAATTTATATAATTAAATATGATTTAATAAAAATAATTAAAAACCACTTATATCTATAATCAATTTTATGATTAATTTATTTTTCAAAAAAATTCTCAAAAAAAAAACACTCGATTTTTTTTTTTGAAAATTTTGTTAGGAAGAAATTTTCACAATTGTTTTCTAAAAAAAATCAATTTTTTTAGAATTTCTTTTATAAAGATCGAGATTCTTTCTTATTAGAAAATCGTTTGAGAACAAATTCAATTCATTATTGAAAATTTTGATGTAAAAGTGTAGACATAATTTTCTTTTTCTTTTGAAATAAGTTTAAATTTCTTTTTTTTTTTAAAAGTTTGCTCATTATATATATATATATATATATATATGAAAATTCAAATTAACAATCGAAAAAATGGATAACTATATCAAAAATATTTGGATTGGTTAAAATTTATAGTCTAAATAACCGATTTTTTAGAATTGATTATAAATATGAATGTAGTTTGATTGAAAAATTAGTTATTTTGTGTAATCTTATTCACCATACATTTGTGATATTAATAATACACCAATATCAAATAAAAATAATTTAATAAACAAATATATTATCTCTTTCATTTATATATTTTTCTTAATACATACAAAATCATCAAATGTCTCGATTATTATAAGATGGAGTGAGTATATGATATATCTTGAACAAAAAAGATAGATTAATCTCTCTACTAGAAAACTAGGAAAAAAAATACCAAAAAATATATCAATTGCTAAAATTTTGATATTACTTCTCATTTTCCTAATTCTTATTTTTCATTTTAAAGCAGCAAATATGATATCATATTACTTATAGTGCAAAGATTATTAGAGCCTATAGACCACAAAATGACAAAACCATAGATTTCCATACATTAAACAAACAAATGAAACAAATGTTTTAGATCTATTGGATCAATCTATTTAAATAAATATATATAAATTAGTATTATTATATTAACTTATATATTTTGTGTTAAATTATATATATATATATATATTATTTATTTTTGTTTGTATATAAAATTACTATTTTGGCTCAAGATATGTTACCACGAACAATACAAAGTTTCTTTCTATATTCAATAAAATAAATTGGTTTTCCTAACGAGAATTCTAAGAATGTTGATTAACGAGCCATTAATTTCACCGTATAAACCACTTTAGTAAATGATACGCAACTTAAAAAAGTGTACTTATTTTTGTTGATTTTATGCAAATTATAACTTATTTTGCAAAACTATTCTTTATTAATAGACAATTTTTTTTTTTTTATAAAATGCCATACTTATAAATTATAGGCTTAATTGTAGTTTTGTTCTTCTTATTTTAGCTGAATCGCAAAAGTAATCCCCCATTTTGTTTATTCTCAGTTTTGGTCTCCAAACAAAATTTTGGTCCAAAATTTGATAAAGTTTCAGTTTTTTTGCGTTTATTTAAGTCACACAATCCCTCAAGATCTCGTGGTACAACAATTGTACCCGAAATATAAGATCATTAATGGTGTAGTACATATTAAAAAAATGAAACTTCATCAAGTTTTAGACTAAAATTCTGTTTGGGGGACCAAAACTAGAGATAAACAAAGTAGGAGACTACTTTTGCGATTCAACTAAAATAGGGAGACCAAAATTACAATTAAACCTAAATTATAACGTGAAACAAAAGAAATAGTAGAATGAAAATAAAATTTTAATAATTTTAACTTACAAAAATTTATCTGGATAAGTACATATATTCAACTTTTACAAAAAAATTACAATTATCAAAGTAATATATATATATATATATATAATGAGCATATAAAATAAGAAAAGTTTTACAATAAAAGACTAAGATGGTTAAATAATGATTAAACAACTATATATGAATGATCATGATTAAAATTTATTTAATTAATAACACATAATCCCTTAAAAAAGTCATTTGATTTTTTTTTCTCCCTAATCTTAATTATACATGTATGGTTGTGTGCTCAAAATCTAACCTTTTCATTGTAAATATTTTTTCATTTGATATACTCTATATATAAAATTTAATATGTGTAACAAATTTAAGTCGAGTAGTTCAACTAAAAGTAACTGGAGCAAATTGATATTTGTTAATTTAATTAAATAAATAAAATAATTAATGAAATTAATCCCAGAAAGGAAACATGGCAGCCACGACAACTGACCCACGTTTTTCCTTTTATGCTTGGTTTTGGAAATGACAATACGCCATAAGAGTCAAAATTTGTTGAATTATATAGTCCTTTGTCTTGACTAAATATCTCACTTTGTAAATGAGAAATCCAAATGAATGGTACGTACTCCATATTTAGTAATGGCGGTTCATAGGTACGAAAGAGAAGACTAATATACAATAAATATTTCCGCATGCGAGACATAATGAATCCATAATCGGCATTCAACTTAAATGAATTTAATTCAAAGTTGATGAGACCAATACTAACTCCCTATAGTTGAGTTGAATTATTCAAAAGACAAAATATGTGTGACCGATATATATAAGCTATTCAAGGTCATGGATAACTGCATGCGCAAAAGGAAATATTCAATCTTATATATAAATGTTAATAGTACTATAGTATACCACTTTTCATTTTGTCTAAGTTGAAGTATACTGTATTTACAAAGACAAAGGCAACCAAACGAATCATTTTTTGACTTTTACAATCTAAAGCTTTATTAATTGCAACATTTATGTTTTTCAAAAAAAGTATAACTTTTGCATTAGGTCACTCGGCCCTGGATTTAATGGAATTAATGCGAATACGATGACTTTTCATATAAAAAATGCTTAACTCTATTTTAGAATGTAATGATTGTTAAACTTAAATGTGAGTTATTAGTCCAATATTGATAATGAGTAGAATGTAATTATTGTTAAACTTAAATGTGAGTTATTAGTCCAATATTGATAATGAGTAGGCTAATGTTGAATACATTAGAAATGTGACATTTTCATCAAAAATATTTTAAAGTTTTAGATGAAAATGTGACGGCAAAATCTCTTTGGATTATATATGAAGCATTATTATTCTCGACATTCTTTGAACCTTCCAACAAATTGTATCAGAGTATAGATTCTGTATAAAGAAATTAGTTTTTTAGTATATTTTGTAGTTGAAGTATTTATGATCCTCCATATATAAAAAAAAAAAGGTTATATTGCAATTATAAATGTTATTTAAAAAGATTTTAACTATGAAATACTACTTTATGCATTATTAAACACACACATATAGACAATATCAAGTTTCAATTCACTATAAAATTGGATATAAAGAAATTTGATGGAATGATTTAAGAGTTTGTGGAATATATTCTTGTGTTTGATTTTGTTCATTTAACTTCTTTTTTTATGTAAACAAACACACGCACACCACAGTGGTTGAAGGAAGTATTTGATCATTTGCTTTCAGTTCTATGTCGGGAGTGTTAGTATATTTTACTCCGGCGATTAATTAAAAATTTGTTAAATAATAAGAGGTTTTAGAATTAGAATTTCTGTGTCACTTTATGACCTCAGGGGTTCTCTTTAATTATATATTGAGTTATTCTAGGATTTCTATAAGATATCTATTATGATCATCAGAGAAAGAATCCATGATCTACGAATTATCCTTTAATTTAGGATGTGTATCCTTCTAATAATTAAATGGTGAATATTGTCTAATAGTTATAATCACGATACAATTGTCATCAAGTGGCGCATAATGAAAGTATATAAGTAAATTATCGTGTTTTTCATCGCTGTATTTCTTATTTGTCCATCTAGTGGCTATGATTGAAGGTATAAGTGAGTTATTGTAGACCACGATTCCATATCCCATTCTTGATGGCAACTTGTCCTAATTTCGAGAAATTTCTGTGATGTTATTTGATTGGGTAAGATCAATTAAAAGTCACTCGTTGTTATATTAAGTTTGGATTATGATACTTTGAGTCCAAAACAAAAATCAAAAACACATTTGAAACTCATAGTTATATGATTTAATAACCAATATATTCATTTAAAAAAAATTATACGTATAGTGCTTATTTATCAATTTGTTTTCAAATATTACAAAATTTTGTAGAGTTGAACTACCTAAAAGTGACATTTCATTTGAATTAATAAAATTCAAATATTCAGAATGAGTTTTTTAAAGGAATAATTATTTTAAAATTACTCTTAGTGTAAGTTGATCCATTCTTTAATCATTTTCAATCTTGTCTTATTAAACAATTGACAATAGTATTTGTTTTTTCTTTTCGACAAACAATAGCATATGTATGATATTCTAAAAGACTTTTTCTTGTAAATGAAAATTTCGAAGAAACTACATAGGCAATAGAGGAGTTGGCAGGATTGTAGTGCATGCCACGGGGTGTGTTTGGTGTCTATATACTACGACTAATGAGACAAGCTTTTGAAATATGTTTTGCCTTTTATGGAACAAACTTTCTTTATATCCCCTATATTCCGCTACAAAATGTGTTCTTAGTATGCTTAGCGGTGTCCAAATACCAAAAGCTAGTAAATCAGTCAAAACATGTTTTGGTTTCATGCAATATTATTTGTCATTCAAGATTATTGTCGGAGTTAGTGTTCTCTATAATGAGTTGCTGAGGGTTCTATCAATTGTACGACGGTTTCCGTTTCGCTTTTTTTTTTTTTTATGAGGAAAAGGGGATTACATTTTTTTCCTTCATTCAATTATTACGTTTGACATGATTTTTGTTGCATCCAATAATTTTGGCTTTTAAAACGATATTTTCTCTTCAAATTTAAAATTGGGGTCAAAAGTTATCATTTTATGGGTTAAATTAATATCTATGGAAACACAATTGTAACATATGTGTGTTGGGAACTAAGAAGAGGGAATTATTTTTGTGAGCATGTTAAAATTATAAGAGAATAAAAAATGGAATTAAACTTTAAAAAATTAAAAATATCTAAGAAAAATAATGAGGCTCATACTAATCTACAAGGGAAAATCAAGAATTAATAATATCAAAAATTCAATCAGCATTAAACATATATAATCCAAAATTAGCGAAAACATCCACCACTTGATAATCTTCTCAGAAAACAAATAGAATAATGATTCAATTCACAAGAAAAATGGATTCTGACTAAAGCAATATATATATATATATATATATATTATGAAAGTCTTTTTTTACCCTATTTCAAAAATTAAAGGTATTCCATAAAAATTATTTGTTATTTGTTTGGTAGAGTACTGCTATTATTTAAATACCTAAACTTTTTGAACAATGGTTCTTTACCGTGGGGAGAATAAGATCACAGAGTTACAGCATGAAACGACACTCCTAATTTTTTTTATTGTAATTAATTAAAGGGTTGATAGAGTATATTAATCTTATTAGCATACTTTTAATGAGGAAAAAAAAACCATTTGTTCACATAATATTTAAGCAATGTGAACTAAAGTTTTTTTTTTTTTTTTTTTATCATTGGAAGTTGAGTTTGCTTTTAAAGAAAAGAATTCGAAGATTTTACACAAGACGATGAAAAAACTTCTACTAAAAAATTGACTTCGTGAGGTTTTTGTTTTACTTTTTAAATCTATTTACGAGTTTCTTACATCAATTTAGATGTGAACCTTTATAATCTCAACATTAATTAATATATGAAATCGTAAAGCTTTTAACATTACCTGTCAAAATTTATAAGTTGAATATAATATTTTTTCTTCTAATGTTTGTTAACGATTTATTGGTGTTTTTTTGGAAAAATAAAAACACCATTTGTTGGTGTTTTGGGATGGGCTGGCACAAGGCCCAAAATCAGAACAGCTCTTACAAGTCTATCGCAATATCCAATACATGTCAACGACTAATGTATTATATTTTACTGAAAACTATGATCCGGTAAAAAGAAAAACTAAGAACTATTTTTATCCACTTGTTTCTGAAAAATCATTCTTGTATATTTGTATAAATGTATATTTTCCGCATAACAAAAAATTGTATTTTTTAAAATGAATGTAAGGTAAAAGAAGAAACTTCTTAAAATCAAGATAGGCCCAGATTCATTAACAAAAACATACTACGGATTGGATTTTTTGGTCCAAAGACGCGTGAGGCTCATAACGCTATGTCACCAATATATATTGGAAGGGTTTAATTGGGCTACTTCAAATTAACAGAAGACCAATAAAGTACTTAGTGAACTTCTTTTCTCTCTATGTTCTTTTCTTTCAATTTCATGTTTTTTCAAAAATCTCTATTTTAATTTGAATGGACTAATTCCAACATATTTTTAAGTACATAGAGAGATAGAGAGAAGACACCACCAAAATTTGTAGTATAGTTCAACAGATAATATGATAAATAAAAGAGATTTTTTTGATTTAGCTTAGAAAACCTAATTCGTCAGTCAGAGTCGAAGAATTTAAAGATAGAGTTAGTATCACAATACTTGTTTGTTGAAAGTGTGTTGTCAAGATATTCAAACACCTAAACAACATTGGTTTTTTCTTTTTCACTAATTTGTTTCTTCTTAATGAATTTTTCAGTTTCCTTCAAGCAAGTTGTTTCAAACTATTTGTATCTTGATCATCACTAAAGGTTCCAATAATAGATGTGGAACATAGGTAAGTTTGCAAGCAATCGACACCTCCTTGATTGATTTTTTTTAATTGGTTCATTTAATGAAATAATCATACATTTTCTTAGGTTTTATTTACGAGTTTATAGTAGAAAGAGGAGAGAACTATGAAAAAAAGAAAAAGCATAAATTGAAGGAATGAAGAGTTTTAAAGAAAATGATTTTGAGAAGTTTATTTTTATTCATAGTATAAAATCCTTCTATTTTGGGGGAGCTAAAAAACTGAATTGGAGGAATATATTTTTTTTTATGGTTTTGGAGGATTTAGACAAATTTTTCATATTATTTTAATGTTGTTATAATAACCTATAAATTAAAAATATATTATCATAAATATATTCTTATTATTTTTTACAAAATCAATCTCTTAAAAAATACTAAAAAAAATTATCTACTTTTCAATTTTCTTCTACCTCAAAAGTCCTTCCTTCCCCTCTTCTGCAAACTCGCAAACAAAACCTTAAAAGACCGGCCAATGCATTGACAAAAAGAGCAAAAAGAAAACTTTTCAAATTTTAAAAAGTTAAATATGTTTATAGTCCATATAAAATTTTAACATTTAAATTTTAGTATTTGTAAAAGAAAAATACACTTTTTATTCTATGCAAAATTGTTATGCATGCAACTTTACTCTTTGATGTTAAGTTAATATATATTTTTAATGGTTTTTTTATACATGTTTACAATATTATAAAAAATTTATCTAAAAAAAAATGAGGCCAAAATTTAATTTCTAGAATATATTTTGGTTACTTTTATCTTATATTTTTTATATTTAAAAAATTTGTATTTAATTCATCAAAACTTTAAAAATTCTAAATTTTTGTTGAGAATTTTTTTTATAATATTATAAACATTCTTATAAAAAGTAATTTCAAAATTTTAAAATTGAAATACAATTAAATATATCTCATTTTAGCAGAAATTAAAACTTTTGTGTTGGATAATTTTTTATAGACTAAAAATTATAATTATTTTACAAAAATTAAAATTAAAATATTAAATTCTTAGCGAGACTTATTTCATGATACACTGATTATTGATTCCATAGAGTTTAGACACATTAAAGAAACATTCAATTTAAACAAAGATAGAATAGTTTACCCTAAATTAAACCTTAAATAACTAAAGATTACAAACAGGAGAAGTAGTATATGCGTCTTCCGATAAATGTCATTTAAAATTTTAACACATATATTAAAAAAATACAATAATTAAAATAAAGAGAATAATTATATTATCAAATTATTTTTATTAATTATAAACAAGTTCAAAAATGATTTATAATATCTAAATTCAATTCCAAAATATCTATTTTCTTAATTTTTAATATGCGTGGATAAACTCTTTATTAGAAAAATACAAAATTTCTAACTTCGTTTTTCCTACTAGACAAAATAGCTAACTTTAATGATGAAATACAATAAATATTAAACTAAACAAGTACTAGTACAAATAAATTCTAATGGTAGTGAGTGTCAATTTCATAAATAAAAAATCATAAGAGGTATAAATATATCCATTAAATTTTGTAATGCCACTGTGTGTCGCATAAAAAGGCAAAATGGTTGCAAGAAGAGTCGTCAAGGAGCGTTTGTCTTTGCCTGAGCAGACTTGAAGCCTTCAATCAAGGCTTACTTTCTGTTTATTTTAATCTTTTATATTATTGTCACGCTATTCACACAATGTGCCCTCTAAATTTTTATAATATATCTTAATTTAAAGCAGACGAAGCAAGAAAAAAAAAACCTCCAAATTTTGTTGTCATGCTCTTGTCAAGGGATTATTATGCTAAGTTTGTTCCAAATTCCAATCAACTTTAGTGAACCTTTCTTTTAAGCTTTTAAGGTTTAATTATCGTTTTGATTTATTTATTTTTATTAATTTATGAATCAGTTATCTTATTTTAAAATTTGATATTTTACTTTTCATATAGAAACGACAATTATTTAAATATTGTAATATACAATACAATAATGTATAACTATTAACATCTATAAAATTGTAATAAAATTTTTATTAATTTCAGAAGTTATTTATTTTTTATAATTTAATTAATGATATATAAATAATTAATATATTTAGATGGTTCTATATTAAAAAATTATATTTTATATCCTTTAAAATATATTAAATTTTTATTTTTTAATTTTAAAATATAAAAAAACTAAAATTAAAAAAAGTTTAAAAAAAACTAATTAATTTTAAAAAATTATGAAAGTAGATTGGCCAAAATTACGATTAAACTTTATTTTAAATGTTACCAAAACAAACTATAGTAGTTGGTGTATAGCCAAAAAATGTCATGTACACTGTTTTTATTCTTTTGTTGATTTCATGTACTTTATACCATATATGAATTTTCTGAATTATTGATAGAAACAGAGCACCGGCGGCCAAAAGTTTCTTACCATACTTTATAACTTTCATCGCACTCTTAAATATATAATAAAGAATGTTTTGCTTGTAAAATTGACATAAATGGTTTTTTACCGCTTATAAACCAAATCAATTCCAAATTTCAAATAAAAAACATTTTATTGTCCTCATTATTCAATCCTGTAATTTGAGTCCCTTGTTTTTCAATGTTGTCAAATTTAATTATATTCAAATTTATATTTTGTTGCAATAAATATAAGATTTTATTGTTTTAGTCTTTGAAATAATTTTGTTTTTGAATTTTATATATTGATAAATAAAAAATCGTCAGTTTTAATTTCAGATGTCACTCTATTAATAAAAATAAACGTACAAACAAAAATTCATTTAACAATTTTAAACCTTATTAACATTAAAACTAATTATAACACTAAAAGTATAATAATGACATTGATAAAAACAAATTACAGCAACTAAAACAAAAGAACTTGGTACTTTTTGTGATTAAGCATAAATTTAATTTAATTTTTTACTAGCTATGTTTGATTGCGTGAGGATTGGACAAATTCATTTTGGGATTTTGCCAAGCTATTTAATCTTTCATTTTTATTAGTTAACAAAAATTAAACAATTTCATTTTTATATGATTAACTAAAAATGTGATTTAAAATTATATAAAAATACCTGGGATTTTACTATTCTCCTCACATAAAAAATGTTCAATTTAATGTACGTCGTAGACCGGTAGACGTCTAAGTCATTTGTCTTCTTGCTGTTTTTTCTTTTGACAAATTTCTTGGTAGTTGTCAATTAGGACTATTTAAAGTACTATTAAGTTTTCTACTGAGACAGATGTGCCACAACATAATATAAATGTGTTGAAGTTATTAGTACACCTGATTAAATATTAAACATTAATCCATGTTGTGACTAAACTGCCCGTAGAACCATTTGTCAGAAATTAGAAATATAATTTTTTATAGAAATTAAATTTAAATTTTAAAAAAATTAAAAATTTATTTAATTTAATAAAAAATATTTTACTTAATTAAGTATGTTAAAAAATTTAAAAAAAACAATCATTTGAAAATGGATAGAGTATATTCTGAAGGAAGACAAAGAAACAGCCTTTTAAAAAAAATAGTAAATATCATTGTTGTTATTTTATTACTGAAAGAAATTTTCTTTTTGTAAATATCATTTTAATTTTTATATATTTTCTTCAATATTTGACATATATAAAGACCGAAATTCCTTCTTCTCCTTCATTTTCCTCTACATCTTCTCAAATTCACTAGATCTCTGTCCCCTCTTTTAAATGTTTGGAGTGGTGTCATTTTAAAGTCATTGTAGGTGAAAGATTTTGGAGGATAAATCATAGAACAAACCGACTATTAAAAAAAATATTTGAGGATCAAATTAATTAAGAAAATACATTGAGATTTTTACAAACTAAAAATATACATAATCAATAATATTTTTGTAATTTTGATTTATTTAAGAACTATAAAGACAATGCTCGACACATTTAATAAACAAAATAATTATTTATATGGTGTTTATCTATATATATATATATATATATATATATATATATTAAATAAGAGAAGTTTTATGGTGAAACAGTAATAAAGTTAAATTTTTACTACGATTATATATAAAGAATATAATTAAAAGTTAATTATTTAAAAAAGTTATATAATGTTTTTTTTCTAATATTAATTATCTACATATAATTACATGATTAATATTAAAAGAAATTTCATATGTGAAATTTAACAATGATTAAGAAAGATATTTTTCTCTCTCTTAACAATGGTTAGAGAGTTGGATCAACATGCTGGACTTGATGTTTCTAATGTTGACAAATCTACTATCAATATCAAATCACTTCATAGATTATATGACAAAAGTCGCAACAATAATTTAACAATAAAAGAATCCTCAAGAAACTTTTTATACCAAATGAATTATGGAAGAAAGTCAAGATTAAATATTGGTAAATGGATTCAGGTTACAACAACTCCTTGTGAGATGTAAAACACCCATTCAAAAATTGTGTTGGCCTGCTTTGACCTATTTGGAAAGCTTGCAATAATTAAGCGCTTGGTCAGATGATAAATAATAATATTTAAATTAATTGGTCATGGTAGATATTGAAATCTTAAGTTGCATTACCTCTTTTATATAATAAATGACTCATTTGCAAAAATAAACTTTTTTAAAATAATTAACTTTCTTAATTTTTAATGTATATAATTTTTTTTTAAATTATATTATTTAATTAATATTATTTGTATACTTCTTAATTTATTATCATCTATTTTATATTAATAATAATAATAATAATAATAAATATATTAATATAGTGAATAAACGTAATTTAGTTAAAGTAGTATTTTTTTCTCTTTCATGTACTCTCTTTTTTTATTCTTTATAAAAAAATACAATGAACTCTTGTGAGATGGGGAGTAACATGGAGTTGTATTTTAAGTTAGTTTTTTCCGCAAAAGATTTTAAATTTGTTAGAAAACGAATATTGTATTAAAAAATTTCAATTTTAATATTTCATATGAAATTATTAACTATTTTCATATATTTTTAAGGGTTAAATAAGTTTTTCGTCTCAATAAATTTTGAAATTTTGTTTTTCGTTCCTGTAATAAAAAAATATATATATTTTAGTCCCTACAAAATTATTATACAAACAAATTTTATCTTTATTGGAGCATCAATGTATATTTTTGAATGATTTTTTTCATACATGTTTACAACACTATAAAAAGTTCCTCTATGAAAATAGGCTCAAAAGTTAATTTCTAAATCCATATTTTAAGGACTTTTATATTAAACATATAACATTTAAAAAATTTATATTTAATCCATCTTAAGTTAAAAAATTATATATTTGTGTGGATAAACTTTTAATCATGTTTTAAACATGCTTGTAAAATCATTAAAAAAATTTAAAAGTTGAAGTATGTTTTGTTTCAAAAAAGACTAAAACAACTTGTAAAAAAACATTTAATTTTTTTGACTGTGATTAAAAATGAAATTTTAAAATTTTATAGGAAATAAAAAAATTATTTAACCTTACTTTTAAACATAAGTAATTATTTTATAATTTGGTTAATGATAATAAAAAGTTTATCAAAATAGAAAATTAATGAGTCCACAAAAAATGTAAATATAAGTAAGAATTAGAGTGCAAATCCATCATCCCGTAGAATTGACCTTCCAAATATATTAACACTCAAAACATATTAAAAACATGGCCAATAAAATGCAAAATGAGATATAAAAAATACATTTTTTTTAAATGGTCCGATAGGACACTCTACTCCTTCATCCCCCACTCTTGGCAACGCATACCAAACTAGTGATGGAGTACTCGATACTTCAATTTTGCTTCACCAAAATAAATTAAGTAGGTTGATCTGTCGAGTCCAACCTATTTTGCCATGTTTAGGGGAAAATAATAAGAAAATTTTGTTTTTATTTCATATTCAGTTATGGTGAGGAGTGAAGTTTAGTCTTGAAAATGGTTTTTGACACAAACAATAGATGATTTTGCCTTTCTAAAAATAAATAAATAAATAAATAGAGGACATTGTTTGTTCTATAAGTGGTGGGAGTGAGTTTATTTTTTCATTGGTTTAGTTCTCTTTCACAAATTTTGTATATGGTTAATAGTGGTGTTGAAGTATGAGTAAGAAGTTTTACATTGAATAAAAAAATAAATGTTGAATAATATATAAGTGAAAGTATTTTCATATCTAATATTTTAAATTTTTGGGTGTTAAAAGATGTGATATAAAACCAACTTATGTGTTTACTCTTAATTCAATGTGATGATCACTTACATTCCCGCTCCCCACATGACCCGACAATTATAACAAATTGATGGTTCAACAAAGAGGACTGAACCTTTGTATCGATAATATGTGGGGTCAAACGGCGTCACGTTGATGCATATAAGCCAATGATGTGTAATGTATATGGATAAAAAAAAGCTTTCACTTGATAAGGAGCAATCACTCTTGAGGGAAAATTGTTGGTGTGTCGAATGTGAATAATTAAAAAGCCTCACTTTGGATGGAAAAGTAGGTATTAAACGAAATATATGTGAAATGATCTATATATTCAAATGTTTTAATACTTTTTTTGGATAATTATGTAGCGTTCAACTTATTTGTGTGGTTGTTTTTCGCATAATGCGGTTATCCCATACTCCTTTAACTTATAAAGGCTAGACTTATTTAATAAAAAGGCTAGACTTAGACAATTTTAAAGCCTATTTATTTAAATAGGTCAGACACAGACTTATAAAAAAGCTTATTAGGCATGACAGACCGATATATATATATATATATATATATTATTATTTATTAATGTTATTTTTTATTATTATATTAATAATATTATTTCCTGTTTTAAATTCTATCAATTATGCAATCACTAAGTAGTCATTCCATAATCAATAGTCGTTCTATATTTGATAGTTGTTCCATATTTGGTAGTCGTTCCATATTCGGTAGTCATTTAATTAGTCAATAACTCAATAGTCGTTCCATATTTATTTGAGAGGTAATAATGAGTGTGTTTGTTTCTGAAAAAAAAATTATTCTTTAAAACCAAAAATTATGTTTTAGGGTTTAAAGGATGTTTGTTTCAGATTTTTTTAAAATTATTTTGTTAGAAAATTTATTTTTTGTTTAATATATATAGATATGTACATTGATATTGGCATGTGGAGAGCATCATGAGGTATGAGTAGAGCATTTAAATATTTTAATATGAATAAGACTTTTAAATAGGCTTCCAAGTCAGGTCAAACTTTTAAAAAGGTCAGACCATATCGGAAAAAAAGTCTATAATAAGCCGTAGGTCAGACTTAGGCATAAAAAAGTATTTGTAGGCCAGACTCAGGCCTTTCAAGGTATGTCATGATCTGGCCTATTCCCACCCCTACTTATAATCCAATAGTTAACATTTTGTATTTACTTAGAGGCTATTCGGATAAAATGAGATTAAGAATGAGATTAAGTTGGTTTCGAAAACTAAAAACCACAAAAATATATTTAATAATTCTTGTTTTGTTTTAACTATAATAAGACACCATAAGTGGTAGTCAGTCACCATTTTAGCCATTGTTGACCACCACTTTAACCAATAATGATCGCCACTATTAATTACCACTCTCATCATTGTCAATTACCACTCTCATCATTGTCAATCACCACTGTGACCATCGCTCTAATCACCACTTCATTCACCATCGATTACCACTCTAATAAATGTCGACCACCACTTGTACCACTGTAAGTCATCAGTTTAACCAACATCAACCACCACTTAATTAACAACACTTTGACCATCACTTTGATCACTATCGATCATCACTTGGATCACTACTTTGACATGCATCAACCACTAGTCTAACTACCACTCCTACAACCACTTACCACTATTTTAACCGTCATCAATTACTACTACAATCATCACATTGACCACCACCAACAATCATTTTGACTACGGTTGATCTCCACTTTCAACTTATTTGTGTGGTTGTTTTTCGCATAATGCGGTTATCCCATACTCTCTTAACTTATAATCCAATAGTTAACATTTTGTATTTACTTAGAGGCTATTCGGATAAAATGAGATTAAGAATGAGATTAAGTTGGTTTCTAAAACTAAAAACCACAAAAATATGTTTAATAATTATTGTTTTGTTTTAACTCTAATAAGACACCAACTGTGGCACCATTTTAACCATCGTAGACCACCGCTTTAACCAATGTTGATCGCCAGTGTTAATTACCACTTTCATCATTGTCAATCACCACTCTGTCCATCGCTCTGATCACCACTTTATTCACCATCGATCACCACTCTGATAAATGTTGACCACCACTTGTACCACTGTAAGTCATCACTTTGACCAACATCAACCACCACTTAATTAACAACACTTTGACCATCACTTTGATCACTATCGATCATCACTTGGATCACTAATTTTACATGCATCAACCATTAGTCTAACTACCATTCCTACAACCACTTACCACTATTTTAACCATCATCAATCACTACTGCAATCACCACATTGACCACCACCAACAATCATTTTGACGACTGTAAGATCTCCACTTTCAAACTTTAATATTTTTTGTTGTCATTAATTTTATATGTCAATAACTATTTTTTTCAGACTAATAAATAAAAACAAAAAAATTAATTTAAGTTTGAAACTCAAAATTCATATATGAAATTTCAAACTAAAATAAATTCTAGTTTTGGTTTCTAAAATTTAAAAAAGTAAAGATAGAAAATCATCTCGAACGAGACTTATTTTCCTTAACAGAAGAACTAAAATAAATTCTAGTATTTGGCTCTCACAAATTCTCAATATCTAACTTAACACAATTTAAAATACTTAAACAATTCGCAATCGAAAACATATTTTCCTTCTTTGACCTAATCATTCAAAGTAAAAGAAAAATGTTAGTATTTTTTTTATTCACTCGGATATGAACCTCAATCCTTTAACTCCTTTAACCCTTAATTAATTGCTCATCATTTTCTTGTTTAAATGAAAAATTGCATATTAACTTTCTCTTTTTAGCTATTCATTTCTTTGCAATTGTTTATTTAACACACAAAAATGAGATTAGTTGTTCAATTTTTTTAATTTAATTTAATAAATAGAATATATTAATAAAATAATCTCAATCGATTCAAAATTTCAAATGAACATTGTGGTTATTAGTGGCTTATTATTTCTTACAAATAATTTTTTTTACCATTATATTATATTAACTCTATGTGTAACTATAAAGTATTTTAGACCAAAGTCAATAATTTATATATGATTAGCTTGAAATGCAAAAATATTCAAAATTAAATAAAAAAATTAAAAGTAGTTGTATAGTATGTTTTAAAAAATTTGCAAGTGCCAAAAATATTAAAAGTGGAAAAATGATGCATCATGTTGAAAAGAAATGGCAATAATAACATTTGACAAAGAACATCTCTATTTTAAGTTTCTATATATGTATAAAGAAAAGGAAGCATTTCGTACTATGCATATATAATTGCAAGTTGCAAATTATGGATGTATAATGTATTGTTGTTCTCAGCTGGATTCTATTTGAGGCATATCCGAGTTGATAGACAATGAGACTTAATGCTCCATTGTTTCTATTTGGATATCAATATATGTACGCCAAGTAAATAAAGGACATATATTAAGAAAACTATAAAACAATGCAGCCATATTTTGATACCTTTGGTGCTAAAGGTAAGTAAGTCAAGGCCAAAACTTAAAGCACTTTTCAAACTTTCAACAGCCTTTTGCTTGGGTGTTTCAGAACACATAACTTTGCAAAAGATACTCAATCATGTATTTCAGGGAGAAACTCATCATTTTGATCATGACTTTTCAAGTACAAGATTAATATGGCGTCATAATTAAAGAAAAAAATGAAACTTTCACTTTTAATGTAAACCAAAAATGAAGTATTTTATCACATTATTCTACTTATTTTTATAATTGAATTTTAAAATTAGTGGTATGACGTGGTGAAATGAGGAACTCCTATTAAATTTATAATTAAATTCTTGAGTTTTTTTCTTCTTTCAAAAACTATATTAACTTATATCATTGCAGAAAACTTCTAGAACCTTTTACAATGAAATTTTCTAATTTCATATTTTTTCTAATGCCATCTATTTGTTTGCAATCTAGCTCAAAAATTACATCTGCAATAATCAAATTAATAGCTTGCAAAAATCTTGAGATAACACATGTAACAACATGCACTTGATCAAATTAAGTAGTAAATAACAAGACATGTTTAGAAATTCAAGGCCTCACACTATTACACTATTATTAAGATTCCTTTCTCTATAGCTTCCACATATATAAAACCATACAACTAACAAATAAAAAACATAAGAAAGTTAATGGACTCAATATATGATAATATATATCAATAATCAAGCAAATGAAAGATGTTCAAAACAATGTTATGAAAAGAAACCACAAAAACCAACAAATTATATATGTGAGGGAATAAAAGTGAAGTAATTAATTAGGGTTTTTTACCAACCAAAAAACTTGTACCATTACAAATTTACACCACCCCATATGCAAAACCGTTATTGCATTTTAAAATACCTAGAATCCTCAAAAGTAGCAACATCTTGTGGAATTGAACCTTCATAATCAGAAACCAAATTAGGTGAATAAACCAAAGAGTTCATATCACCCCAACTAGTGCTTTCTGTTGAAGTTGTGATTGTGCTACCACCATTGGATTGATCAATTCCATAAAAAGCCTCCATTTGTTGTTGGTTCACACAAACCAACTCACTTAAATCACTTGAAAAAATTTCAAACCCTTCAAATATTTGTGGTGGATGATCACAATTACTACCACCATTGTTTGTATCACTCACCATGGACAAAGGGTTTGTCATGTTCATGTTCATGTTCATGTTCATGTCCACTATGGTTGTTGGATGAAGCAAATTTGTGAAAGATGTTTCATTGTTGAGATGATCATAGTTCATGATGGAAGAATTTGAAACTTGGATGGGATGATGAACAGAATACTCTGCAGCTGTCCAATAATTAGGAGCTTGAGTACTCATACAAGAAGATATCATCAAATTATGATTTGTTTCTCTTTTCATTTCTTGTTTCATGTTGCTAACTCTTCGCGCTTGAGCTTGAGCTTGAGCTTGAGCTTGAGCATGTTGTTCCTTCCTTTGTTTTCCAAGGAGCTTTTTCTTCAACCTTGTGTTCCAGTAGTTCTTTATATCATTATCCGTTCGTCCTGGTAATTGTGCTGCTATGATTGACCACCTTCAAATATATATTCATAGGAATTTTAATTAAGAATCAATTTGAGTCACAAAGTTAAAGCATAGAGACAAATGATAAATTTGATTATGTCCACATAATTGATTAACAGGTTTAGCTTTCAAACCTTCAAAATTAATATATTTATTAATTTATTAATATATGCATATAACAAAATATATTAAAATTGATTACCTGCTTCCGATACTAATATAGAGACTACATATAATGTCATCTTCTTCCTCTGAAAAACCACCATGTTTAATATTCGGTCGAAGATAATTTAACCATCGAAGACGACAACTTTTTCCACATCTCTTAAGTCCTAGACCACGATCATCCACATACAAAAAAAAAATAGTATAAATGTTCCATTAATATATAAAAAAAAATAGTTTTTAATATATATTTGTATTAATTAAATAAATGATTATGTGTGGAGAAAGAAGAATGATTTGATTGATGAATATTCGATGGAACTAGCATGCATACCTATCTTCTGTGGCAGAGCAATCCAATTTCCACCAGTACCCTTCTGTTCTATGTAAGACTTGAGTTTGGAATCTTCTTCAGGAGACCATGGTCCTTTTTTGACATTGGCTTTGTCACAGCAAGGAGCTCTTCCCATGTTTGTTATGCCTTTACCTTTCTTTGTGTGTTTGTTGTTATGAGTTTCAAGTAAAGCCAATCTTTATTATAAGTTGATGATTATGATAATAATAATAATAATGTGTTCATATATAAAGAAGTGTGAGAGGAGGGGCAGAGAGAAATAACCTGGAGAGAGAGAGAGAGAAAGAGATTTTCAAAAAAGATGAAAAGAAAGAATTAAAAAAGATGTTACTTTATGAATAAAATAATGGATAAATTGGAAATTAATGCAAGGTAATAGACCAATGTATTTCTAATTGTCCTTCTTAGTCTAGAATCTATCAATTCAATATCCTCTCTCTCTCTCTTATATTATTTTTATAAAAAAAAGATAGAGGGATGTGAATTATTGTTGTGGATGGAGGATGATAAAGCTTTATATATGCATGGTGCAAGTATATAGTGTGGGACCAATTGTAGTGGAAGGTTAAAGTGATCACCTCATTTGGTTGAATGTTTCTTTGTTAACATGCATAATGCCTGGATGAATCTCTTTTCTTACGCACGAGAAGTAAATAGGTGTTGTCATCTACATCATACATACATGTCCTATGAAACCATCAAAAGGTTAAACTCTCGAATAAACAAATTCTATTTTCTTTTTTACATCTTAATTTTTTTACATTTGATTTTTTGTTTTTATAATTGTCCATCCTTTTTAAGTCTAATATAATCCCATTCATTGTGTATTTATTCGTTATTGTTTCTATATGTATATAGGGTTAAACAAACTTTAATCTTTATAAAGTTTTAAAATCTTGATTATAGTTCTTATAAAAAAAATATTATATTTTTAGTCACTATAATAGTTTTTTATTAGCATTTTTAATTTTGATAAAATGAAATAGATATAATATTCTCGAACTTTTAAATTTTTTTTAAAAAAAATTCGCAAATATATTTAGAACATTATAAAAAGTTTATGTACAAATTTTAAATTTTTAACTGAAAATTAATTGAATATGCATTTTTTAAAAATTCATAAATCCAAAATAAAATAATGAAAATATGAATTTAGAAATCGAATTGTGAACTCATTTTTTTAGAATGAACTTTTTATAACTTGCAAACATGTTTGCAAAAAAATCGTTGAAAAATATATATCAACATTTCAAAAGGGGCTAAAATTATTTGTACAATAATTACATAGGGACTTACATATGTTAATTTCTTTAAAAACTAAAAATAAATTTTATAAAAATCAAAAACTTATTTTTATTGTAATTATAGTAGTTTGTTTGATAAAATTATAAATTCTTAAATTTGAACTGGATATTTTTAATACATTTAAAAATTAAAATTACCACTACATCTAAATTAAATATAAAAAATTAATTTAAAATATTATATATATATATATATATATATATATATATATAATCTATTTTATGTTAATCCCATAATAAAATTTATCAAAATCCTTCAAAATATATATATATATAAAGCATCCCTAATACTCCTTAACAAAAATAGTTGGTAATAGGTTTTACATGGTTGGAAGTACCCAAAGTCGAAACATGATGTGGCTTAAAGAAGAAAAAAAAGCTGTACTAAATTCTAGACGTACGTAGAATTAATTATACATGTATCTGCCCAATGTTATTTAAGAACAAATTATCTAGTTAAGGAAATAGTGACTAAAACATATGTCTCTAAAACCCAATCTTACCACACTTTATCCTGAAAGGACAACATAACATTAATGAAATACTCTACTGGATATGATAGTCAACAAGTAAGATTCCCATTATCACATATTCACATTAACTATACACTAGTCCCTCTTTCCTATACATTATAAATATATAATAATAACAATAATTACATTTCGATCATTTTCTATAGATTAAAAAATAAATAAAACTTTATTAATTTATCATTATTAACAATTAATGTAAATACAATTGTTAATAATGGTAATTTTAAATAAATAAAAAAATTGATGTAATTTTATCATCACAAATTAGCATGTAGACGTGTGCATGCTTTTATCAATTAAAATAATTGATGTATAATTTTTTGTATAACTATTTTAAAAAAAGTAAACTATTTGATTGATAACGAGTGATAAAATTGTAAATATAAGCGATTCTCTTTTTTATATCGAAGTTAAAAGTAATAATCTTTTTCAGACACATGTTTTTAGAGGGGAGGTAGTAGATTTAGAGAAGGTGTTGGAACAAATTAAATTGGTGTATCGACATTGACTTTTAAGCAAGAAATATAGACTCAATTAATGGCTATGTATTTCTTAACTGGGGCTACAATCCAATTCCTGCTTGCAAAGGTTGTAATTTTGATGCTTTAACTTTGTTGTAATAGGTTGGACGACTCCTTGTTCTTATTATTGTTGCTTATCAAAAAATATAAAACCAAATATGTGTGAGTGAAAAATAAAATGCAATAGCTTGTGAATTTAGTTTTAATATAATTGTTGTTATCTAAGCTCCAATAGGATTTTTTTTAACTACATTGTATTTGTTGCAAAAAAAAATTGTTTAACAATAAAATATTGTTTTTCCGTCTCATGTGATTTTGGGTTGCATAAAATGGGAGAGAGTTGCGAAGATAAGATGTCATGTCTTTGTGATGCTTAGCATTTTTGTATACATATATATATTGGAGAGAAAATATGAGACTTCAATATATATAAGATATTTGTGAGTTAAACAGCTTAGTTATTGAAAGGAGTTTGGTTAGAGTAAAAAATAATTGATTTGTTTTGAGTTGTCACACATAAAATAATTGTAATTGATTGATATTATAAAAGATCTTTACAGCAGTATGTCAATTAAATTATAGTAGTATTACAAAATTTGAAAACATAGAATCATAATCCCAAGCACTGATTCAAGGTACGATAATTGGGGGCAACTGTCCCCACTAGTTTTATTTTCTTTGTATAGTTTAATTTTTTACATTGAAAATTTATTATTATCCCCACTAAAAATAATTAAATCATTTTATTTGTAAAAAATCAAATACACCGTTGTGAGACCATTAATTGTTGAAGAATTATTTGGTCACATACACAGGGAAAAATATTTTTAATAGTAATTTTTATTCATAGTATTGAAAGTGGAAAAATAATTTTAAATTGTGAAGAGACATAAAGAAACAACTTTCATTTGTAGATATTGGGGTGTCTTCAGTTTTGCTTAGTGATAATGATATACTTATTTTATCTCTTAATGCAACAATGTATCTATTATATAAAGTTTTATAATATATAATCTTGCTCCCACCAATTAAAATTTATGACCCCGTCATTGCATAATTCTTTCTATTATTTGTTCTCTTCCTCTCTCACTTCACTACGGGTCTAATCTCTAGGCAATCTGTTTATTTTAAAAAAACATTCGTAAAACAAGCACTAATTTGAGAAGAAGAAAAATTAACTCTGTTTTTTGACTTTTGTTCGGAGCTGATATAATTACTGGTCCATCCATATATATAATTTCTTATGCAAGAATGTCATTTTTATCACATCTAGTTAGGCTGCTATTTCTCTGTCAGAATAGGCTTTAACAAAAATTATTGAATTTGTCTTAATCAAGGAGGAATTTTTGTTTAAATGGAACAACCTAACACTGCCAACAGAAAGAAGAATTAATAGAAATCAGAAAAAGAAATATTATTTCAATTGTAAGGACCACTAGAGAGAATTAATTGCATGTACGAATTTGGTTGTGTACAGATTACACACTAACTCACTACTAAAATAGTATATCTCTTAAAAGTTCTCTCTATAAAATTCAAATTAGAACTATTTTTTTTCGACCTTTGCTAATAAAAATTTGACTAAAGATTAATAAAATTTAATTATTGATTGCTTCAGTTAATTTTAAATTTAAATACTCTTAATTTATTTGTCTAAATTTATTAAATACTTGAGCCGAATTAATCGATTTAATTAAACCAATTACATGTAGAAAGACAAAAGTCAAACAAAACATTTATATAAAGTTTATGTATGAGTTTAATTTTGTACTTACATCTTGTTATAAAATTCAGGTTATAGAAGAAATCACCAAAGTACACAAATATTTGAACAAAAGTAAGGAAATGGTATTGGGGTTAGGCCACCGTCCTTCATAGTTTTCACTCTTTTTACATTGTCTTTCCATGGTAATGAACTAACCATGGTTAACTCACTTTTTTCATAAACGTAAAAAAATAAAAGTAGAAAGGAGTAGATGTACATTTTTTTCCATGTTCTGCTTGCGTGATGGGGGACCTAGTTAATAGGTATGAAAGTGTCTTTTTGACAAGGTCCTATGATATATTTCCAACAGTTCTATACGAAAACTAGCACCAAGGGGTCTTTCTTGACTAGGTTCCTCTCTGCTTTCTAACAGAATAATACATACCAGCAGTGTTAAAGTTGAATATGTCATCCAATATTTTTATAAAAATGTGGATCTTTAATGGATGAATTCTACATTAAAATATTTTTATAAGCGGTCCATCTTAGATACTTACGTTAAAATTATTAGAAACTTTAAGGATGGAAGTTACAATTCATAAGTAATAATTTATAATTTTTATTATTTCTATAAATAAAACGATGCTATATTGATGTCAAATCATATAAGATACATAATTTTTTTTCTTTCTAAATAAATATTATTTAAATTAATTAGTTATAGAAAAAATATAATCATTAATGTCTATTTTTAAGAGATGATGTTAATAATTAATGTTGAAATTTTAAATATTTTTAAGTATTAGTTAACTGAATATAGAGTAAAATGAGTTGTGTAAGTGTAACTTCTCTAACAATATATGTTTTGCATTCATGTCAGTGCATTGTTAAATTATTAATTTTTTAATTTAAATTGAGTAATTTTTGTACTACAAGTACAACATGTGATTTAGGATTTGTGTTAAAATGGGTCAAATAAAATTATGTAAGCATGACAAAATCTGATCGTAGGAAAGAAATGGTGTTGAACAAGAGAAGGGTGGGTGGCTTTGTAAGAAGAAGTGTTCTTAATTTGGTTTAGTTGACTAATACTAAGATTAATTCATTGGAAAAAGTAAAGAGCTGAATGTTTGTGTGTCATTGCAGGATCCACTTCTTATTATCTAAAAGAAAAAGAAGGGTCAGCGACGCGGTTTTCTTCTTACGGTTACTTTTGTGGAGTCAGAAAGTGTGAAAATGAAGATGGAGGAGCACAGGTCAAAAAGGCAAGGGCATATGAGACAAAGTTACGGATATATTTACAAATGGAAAATCATGCTTTCAGTTTTCCAAATTAAATGAATAAAAATTATATCCGAAATGTTAGTGGCATACTCTTCTAGCCAAGAGACACCTGTCAATTGTCATGTAGAAAATGTAGATGGAAACTGATTCTAGATTGTCTTAATTTTAATTCTATGAGTACGACAGAACATATTAATTATGGCTCATTTCTATTATTTCTAGAAATATGTAATCTCTAGTTAACATTTCATTTATAGTCCGTTGCCCTAGTCTCACATGTTTTTATTTTAGTAAGTAAAAATTAACACATTTTTTTTAGAAAAATAAAATAAGAAAACATTTTGACAAAGTAAAGATTAATTTTTCCCTCCCAAACTAAGAATCATAAATATAAAGTAAGACAATTAAATGATTGAACTAAAGTGGAATAATCAAATAGTTCGAACTCTAATTTTAACTTTTATTAACTAGATTTTATTTATCTTCTAAGAAAACTTTAAAATACTAAGATTCATTTTTCCCAAATAGATAATTGAAAAATAATGTGGTGTAAGATAAAACAATTTAAAGAAAATAATTACAAATACCAAATTTTAATGTAAAATATGTTAAACTAAAATATATTTACACTCTTATTGAGATTCAATCGACCATATAGTTGCAGTTGTTTTAATGAGTAATGGTAACATGGAAAATTAGTAATAATGAATAATGATATGGATGAAGTATAACATAGCTACAAGGTAAAACAAAACATGACCACCAAATGTTAGCTACCATTAGTCCACTACGACAATGTGACCATTAGCGGTGCATTTTCAAATGTCTGACTTGTTTATCATTTAAGAATAGATAGCAAGTTGAAATTTGGATAATCAATTCCTCCATTTTAATTTCATATATTCGCCTAACAATCAGACTAGAACCCTGGGCTCTAGCAGCAAAGTCAACAGCCAGAAAAAACATAGTAAAACAAAAGGAACAAAAAATTATACAATATGAAAAAGCTAGAACATGCTACAAAAGCGAGAAAAATCTCAGTTGTGATTAAGGTTAATAGAGGAAGAAAAACACGGGTGTTGGTGATGCATTAATAAAATTGGATGGAATTTATACCATGCATTGTTTGTTACGTCAGATAATTGTAGTTCGAATCGAACAATATATATCCCACATTGACCAACCAAATTTTTTTCGTCTAGTAAAAACAAAACAATTTTATTTCATGAACAAAGTTTGGCTCGTAAGTAGCCAAGGGAAATTGAAGCTTTTGAAATCTGCTTTTTATTCACCTAACTCAATATAACCCGTAGTCTTTTTTACCTCTACTTCCCAGAAGAAGAAAAATTGAGTCATAATTGCAACAACAAATCAACAGCTTCTAGAATGTCAATTTTTCAAGCAAAATATGTTATAACTAATAATGATAATGACTTCCCCAGCTGGCAAGAAAATTAACATGCAGAATTATTATTTTTACGCGCTTGCTATATAGTTCATTATATAAATAGCAGCAATACACAAACCATGGTACTATCTACAGTACCCCATCAGATATAAAGCAAAATCTGCAGAAATTTCTAGAGCTTGGACATTCAATGAGACAAGTATTTCAGCAAAAGATGCATTGCAGGCTGTTCTCAGTGTGCTTGTTATCTCAGCTCAACAGTCCAATTCATGTCATCCTTCGCAAGACCCATTTGCAATCTGGTAAGGACAGTATACAGTTGCTGTGAAACCACTCCAATACCATCTCCATAAGATTTCCTGCATAAATATTGAGAAAAAATGTTAACCATTAATTAATTCAAAATAACATTATGAAGAGTTTTTTAAGGTTATGCACATTTGTTAAGAAAATTATTGAGTGTAATTATTTTTATGGAGTAGTTAGACGAGTTGAGATACAATAAATAAGAATATATTGATGAAAAACAATAATTAAGGTTTTATTGATATTCTAAAAGACAATGACGAGACAGATAAATATTCCAAGTTTGACACTTAATATGAGATGGAGTATGACATACTTTTGGCCAAGATAAGTAACACTGCCAACAGGTGATACAACCACAGCTGTTCCTGTGCAGAAGACCTCGTCAGCCTCAAGCAACTCTTCTACCGACACTAATCGCTCCTCAACCTGCACATATAAGATGAACATGTTTGCGCACTTTGGCATAAAACCAATTGGAACAGGAAGCTAAGTTTACTATAAACATCAACACCGTTATGCTTTTTTTGGAAAAATTCATTGCAAGATTGTTGTTACTAACAACAGAATAGGAGATATACTTGGCGACAATCATTGAATAATTACAAACCAAATAAATATAGATGAAGACATTGAGGTGCATGATACACAAACGTAGAGCAATATAACTTGGGAAGTTTGAGAAGGTATTTTACATGACAAAAATATTCATCTACACATGATATTTGCAAAGTGTTGAATTGTTAAAAGAGACCGTGTCAAATAAATGAATATTCTTGTCGAGGGACTAAGCAGAGAAAAAGCAAAATCAAATGAAGATTGAGATTGTTTATTATATAAATTTATTTTTATGAAAAGGTTCCTCGTTGACAGCATAGTAAGATGCAAATATAGTCTAGATTTTCCAACCACACCTGACATTTATTACTACTGTCTAGGGATCAAAAACCCATATTCAATTATTTTTAGAAAATTTAATTTGAAAATCATAACTTAGGAAGAAATGAAATATAATAGACAAGACGATATTCATCTTTGACTAAATTCTAGTACCTGAAACCCTTGGCTTCGAGCAACGTCAATTATACTTTTTCGAGTAATGCCAGGCAGGATAGTCCCTTTGATAGCTGGAGTTGAAATAATGTTACCCTGAAAGAATTATGGGTATTAGGGCATTGTAATTCTGTATGCTGTAATGAAATAGTTTAACAAAACAAGATATATGAACTTGTACACAGTGACAAAAGAAAGTTATTAAATACATGATAGTAACAACGAAGTTACATGTGAGAATACAGGATTTAGAAACTTCATCGTCATCTGGACACGGATGATGCAAGATTAAGAAATCTATTCAGATTTGTGTAAAAGAGACAAAAATTAAACATACCTAGCAGGGCGGCAGTGAGATATGTTTATAGAGTTCTGTGGAAATTTCACTCCAAATATCGCTCTTGGGTTTGTAACCAAAACGAGTTATACATCTTACAAAAATTGTATTGCAATTCTAATTTCAGAAAGGTAATAAGATAGAAAATAGCAGAGACAATAAATTGCATGAGATTCTACTTGCTACAAGATAATGATCTTACTATTCCAGCAGTTAACAGTTGTACATCCAGAAAAATTGTTGTCGTATTGCGAGAGAAATGAGAAGGTGGGAAGTAATATCATGTGTGTAAATGCAATAGTAATGCGTATTAACGATGACAAAAAGTTTAATCATAATACCTTAACAACAAATATATTGCATGAAGACACCTCCTCCAAATATCTTTTGTGCACACAGTCAAGGTACAAAACATCAGAGTAGCCTTTAGCTTTAGCTGCAGACTGTGCCTTAAGAACCTAAGAAGAATAATTGCACATGTACAGAGGGAGAGAAAGTCAGTATCTTTAAAAAAGGTGAGGTATGCCAGTGTCAAGAAATGAGAATCAAGAAACCAAACAGATAACTCAAGCCACCTCTGAATTTTTTGTCATAAAGGTCAGTTCTGTCAATAAAAAATATAATAATTGTAAAAGAGATGAAGAAAAATGAATGTGACACAAGAAAATTCTCAAGTTTCATCCATATGATCATTTAGTCAGTACAACTGTACAAAAAAGCAATTTCTTTAATTGAAAATATAGTGCTAACTGAAATAAATAAATAAATGAGGAAAACCTTCAGATTGAAATTGCTACTAGATCAGGCCTTTTTACAAGAAACAAATGACTAACTTGTCAAGCCCAATAAAATGCATTTAAATCACTTGATTTTAATTAATAGTGTGATAAATTTTAATTTTATTCTAAAACTACCCATATTATTAAATTCGTTCAAGGTTGAATAAACCAATTTGCATAGGTAATGACAGTAAAATAAGAGTATAAAAGGATTATTGCAATTAATAAACCTGAAAATAAGTATCTTTCTTATAATAAGAACCACAAGAATATAACCAAGTGTTGTTTCTCATAAAAATGACCGGATATGGAGTATAATTTAACTTTAAAATTCAAGGCAACCAGAGAGAACATCTACAACATGTCAGGGGACAAACAAACAGAAAAAGAAAAGGGCATGCAATCTGGCTTACTGCAGCATAGTTTCCAATGGTCTTCACACCTCCAGTGCCACCAGGAGTTGCACGATGTAGTTCACTCTCCACAATCAAATTGATTGGGGCCAAACCTTCCTGTGGTTAAAATGATACTTCATAAACTTTTGAAACGATAAAATTGCAAGCTTATAAGATTTAGAAAGAGATAAGTGTGAAAATTGGTCATGTTAATAATAACAGTTATTATGATAGCATCGCACTGATAATCCTAAGGTATAAGTATAAGTCAAAAATAGGTTGTGATATGAGAAAACTTCATTTGGATGTAGCTAATAAAGCGTACGAATAGGAAAAATTCTGCAATATAGACACCTAAATGCTTCTACAAGTTTTCTTCATCTTTTCAAACAGAAAATTCAACCCATTCAGTTACAAGAAAAAGCAATGTAAATATTAAATTTCTGTTGAACATTTATAACGAGTGACCGTGAGAATATATAGTAACATTATTAAGCCATTAAAGTCAGATTCAGTTAGAGCAATTATGACAGCAGGTTGCCATAGTCTATTGGTATATGTATGTATGCAGTGAAATCATTTATTTTAGTTGATTGTGATCATTGAATCAACAAGAAAGTTTTCTCCGATTCTCTCCTCTGTGTGGATCCACATCACTAGCATGGTATCACTAACAATGTTGCATCACAGTTCTCGTAATATTCAGCAAGTCCCTACTCTAAGCTATTCATCGATGTCAATTTGTCAACAAAATGAACGCAGGAACTGTACAAGTACGTGATCTAAGTAGATAAGTCGGGTTAACACGCATAAAAACTCATTTCACAATACGGGTGGACTCGAGCATAGTCAACAACACACAAAATCACAAGTCTAGCTGCAAGTTAACAAGCCTAAAAGGAGATCCGATATCTATAACCAAATTACCCGACACAGCATGAATATACTATCATGTTGCTATGAAACCCTA
This sequence comes from Cicer arietinum, assembly GCF_000331145.2. Taxonomy (NCBI): domain Eukaryota; kingdom Viridiplantae; phylum Streptophyta; class Magnoliopsida; order Fabales; family Fabaceae; genus Cicer; species Cicer arietinum. Next base: position 3,282,700 of record NC_021167.2, on the reverse strand, counting down.
TAATGTAGCTAAGTATCGAACTCTCTGCAAATCATTATAGGTTTGGATATGGTAGTATGTTTAGACACTATTATAGATTTCATTGTATCTAAAATTTGGATATGGTAGTATGTTAAGATACTATTATAGTTTTCTAGAATATCATATTTGTATAAGGTAAATGCTTACAGGCTTACAACTTGAGTTAACAGTTTTGAGTTTTACATAGACCATCAAGTTTGAAAATCTTAAAGCTATTTTCAAAATTTCAAGTAAACCTTTTCAAAGTTCTTTGTTTATGATATCTACGTCTGAAAGAAAATAATGTAAGATTTATATTAACTTACATAATGAAGAAGATTTCATATTTCAATGTAGCAATGTAGATGCATTACCTTGAAGTAGTTCCCAACAGGTGAAACATAAATCAGAAAAGTGTACTCTGGCGCAGGTGCAAGCCCAAGTACAGCTCCACTTCCCATTAGCAAAGGTCTAATATACAAGGAACCTTTACCCTGAGGGGGAATCTGAAACCAAAATTCACCCAATCAAGCTTATGTGTATTAAAAAACTCTAAACAAATTATAGCAAATGATAGGTTATATAGTACCCAATGTTTGTTTGCTAAAACAGTATCCTTCACAGCTTCCACAAACTGTTCTACACTAGGTGATGGCATGCACATCCGCTCGGCGCCCATCTTCATCCGTAAAGCATTTTCTTCTGGACGAAAGAGGAGTATATTCCCATCTTCTTTACGGTAGGCTTTCAGACCCTCAAATAACCCCTACAATAATTGTGAACCAGAGAAACAAATTATTTATCAAATAAACCAACAATGCAATTCAGATTGACTTATTAGCGTATTTATTAGCATAAACACTTCTCAGATTGGTAGAGAGGAACTTATAGAAATAGCTTATGACATGTCTTTAAGATTTGTTCAGCTTATTTTCATAAACTCTCCGGGATAGCTCATGAAAACAACTTATAACTTATATGTGAAACTGGTTTAACTTTATTTTATCTTTTGTAATAGAAAGAAATAACTTATACATAAGCATTTATTTGAACCGTTTATACTATAAGCAAGGATGGATTTGGGCAGAGGGCAGGCATATGGATGTTTGATAATTTTATGCTAAAGTGAAAGCTCCAAATGAATAATGAGGGCAAATTTACACATAGCCAACATTGCATATATAGTAACACAAATAAGTGGTCGAGAATAAAGACCGAACCAAAAACATAGCAAAAGCTGGACACTAATTTAATGGTTTAAAGTGTGTATCTTTTGAACAAAATATTTATTTTTGATTAAATTCAAATAAAAAAATATGAATTCTTAAAAATCAATACAGTAACACAGTTTATATAAATATATAAATTCTGTGGAATTCAATATTAATCAAATAATTTAGTCTGAATTATATTTTATACATTTAAAAGAGAAATAAATCTATGTTAAATTATATGAATAAATGCGGAATTTAGTTTAATCATTAAAAAAAGAATCCACAAATAATGTATCAAGTTATAAAATCATGACACATTAGTCCATTCATCTGAAATTTTTTGGAGTGTACATTTTTATTAAATATGTTGTCAATCTCAGATAGCGGCGCATAGCGCTGAACTTCAAAAACGGGATTGCGGGATGACTGCTATTGGGAAAGCCGAAAAAATGTATATAAACTAAACGTAAAATACAAAAATACTATAAAAAAAGCAAAATTCACAAAATTAAAGGAAATAATCATACTTAATAACCAACATCAAAATCAAGTTCTAATAGTAATTTTAATCAACAAAATAGAGAACAGAGCAGAAGAAACAGAGCAGACAAAATAGAGTCACAAAAAGAACAAAAACAACGGAGCAAGAACAGTGGCGATAAAGGAAGAATGAAAACGGTTTCTTTTTCACAATGCTGAACCAACCCTTTTGTGGATTTATAATAAAAAAAATAGGGCTTAAGTGGGTGCAGAATGACCTAGATACCCTTAATGAAGAATAAATAAAAAGTAAAATAAAACTTGTACTATTGAAAAAGTCCTAGAGTGGGTCGAATAGCGGGTCGCGTTGATAGCGGGATTCACAGTTGGAAGCACCGGTGGCAAATGGATTTTCCCAGTCGATGACATTGCGGCCAGCCCATCCACCGCACCGAGATAGTGGGATTGCACGGGATCACACTGGGATTGACAACAATAAAGACTAATATTTTTTCATGTTATATTCAATTAATTGGCCCACCGTTTAATGACTTTCTAGATCATCCCTGACTATAATATAAGGCTATGTTTGGATATGTCATAGTGGAGTGGGGCAGAAGGGAATAAAAGCTTCATTGTTTGAATATTTTAGGATGAAATGAATATTTTGAAAAAGATTCCATCTCATTACTCCCAAATTGGAGGGGAACAAAAGTGAGGGTAAGTGATGGAATAGGATGGAAAGTATTCCATTATATTCCACTTCATTTCATTCTCTTTTTGACAATCCAAACAATGGAACATAAACTTATTCCATCTCATACCATCAATCCAAACCTAGCCTAAGGCTTAATTAAGTCTCAATCCAAACAAACCTAAGGGACACAAATGAGATTTCAATTCTGATTAAAACAGTTAGAATTTACAAGTCTATTACAAAGAAAACAAATTATCTTACTAATACAAGTACAATATCATATCTACTCAATCAGAAATTGTTCCTTTAAAATCAGATTCAAAAACCAAATACAGATTAAGGTCAAAAGCAATAGCATCAAGTCAAATATGAGAAAACATGAATTCAAAATAATGAACAATATAATAACCTGCCCATAGTTTAAAACTCCAGCAGAAGGATTCAATTCAATGTTCCCAAAACGCTTAAGTTCACCCTTAGAAAAGCTTCCATCTCGAGTGCATTTCATAATATACATATAATCAGTAGGTTGAAGACCAAATCCGAGGTTATCCCAATCTATATCAGCCAACTCAATCGCCTCACTGTACCATTCAACATCATCATCGAAATCACAGTCAAACATAAAAACTAAAACAAACGATTATTAATTATAAAAAAAATGAAAATGAAGGAAGAACCTGTAATTAGCAGAAACAGCGGCGGAAGGCCTGAGAGGAGAAGAAGCTTCGAAAGCATTCTGAGAAATGGATGGAAACTGCTTTTGAAACTGTGAAACGGGAGAGAGTGAAAAACGGTTAGGAATGAAGAGAGAGAAAAAGAGGGGGAAATGGAATTACCTTGAGAGAGAGAGAAGGTTTGAGTGGAGATGAGGGAGAAAGAAAAGGGGAAGAGTGGCGGGAGAGGCAGATCGAGGAAGTCAGTCGTATGCCAGTAAGGGCGGCGCTGCTCTCCATTTTAACAATCTTAGTAGCAAACGACAAAGAACACTAAATTTAATTTCTCTGAGATGCTTATAATTATATGATGGTATGGTAGAGTGAGGTCGCGATGGAGGATGGAAATAAAAATGCAATACGTGGTAATTAATTTAAGATTATTTTCATTTTTTATTAATTATAGCGTCAAGCGATCACGGCTGATACCGTCATACCTTACCTATCCATGGGTTAGTCTTGACCAAGCGGATGTGGGCCTATTTGGTTTTTTCAGACTCGGTACTAAGAATCACTAGAATATTACCTTACATATATATTAATAAATATATTAATTAATGAATTATTTATTTTAATTATTAATAAATTTATTATATTACTAATACAAATTAGAATAATATAATTTTTTAGTATTATATTCAATTCAAGAATTCATTACTTATTAAAAAATAAATAAACTTTTACAAAAATGATGTTTAGAATATCCTAATGGCCACAGCAAAAAAAATCATTTAAATGTTGGGAAAATTAAAAATTGTAAAATATGTCAACTCGCTCTGTCATGTTCTACTTCATCATTAACCCGATTAAAAATGGACAGAGATGAAGCAGCCTAATAATAATAATAATAATAATGTATGGTTTGTATTAATATATTAGTAATTATAAATCAACATGTGTAGATATTTTTGTAAATACATTTTAAGAAACGATATTTTTGTTATTTTATTGAATATATATTTTCTTTTTTTCCACTTTTCTTTCACTTTTACAATTAAAAAATCACTCCAATTTTCATTCACTTTCTATGTACTTTTATTCCTTTTATATTCTTTTCTCTTACTTACTTTACTTTGACAATCCAAACAAAGCATAAATGTTGAATATCCCATTTCCCGCATTTTTAAGGTAAGTTGGTGGGCACCCTTTCAATTTTTTAAAAAAAATATGAATTGATAAACTCACAAAAATACTTGTAAAGAATAAATAAATAAAATTAAAGATCATTCTATAAACCATAATATAAAAAAACTAATTCAACAAAAATAAATAACTTATCATTCAAACATGCATGATTCATCATCTAAAAATATAGAACAAGCCAACAAAAAAACTAAAATAAAAAATTAACGTGTCAACTAATTCATAAACTTCTAGAAAACATAATACTAAAAATATAAAACCATAAAAACTCAAGTCTTTTAATATTTTGTGAACTAGTAATTGTAGTACCTCAATTTTGTCCAATTATTTAAAATTTCTAAAAAAATAAGTCATACGATAAATATTTGTCATAATTACTATTTTCCTAAAAATGATTTAAAAAAGAGAAAGAAAATAATTAAAGTACAATTAATAAATCTGGTCCAAGCCTATATTGGTTGTCTTTATTTCTAGTTGTTTTTGGTTCATGATTGCCTCTAATTCCTGATTGTTTCTGGTTCTGTTGGTTGCCTTTGGTTCCTTGTTGTCTTTGGTTCTTGTTTTTGCTCACTTTAAAATGCAGTAGTTCCATCAGTAAAACAAAATAGATTATGAGAAAAATAAAATAGTAAAATATGGGAGAAAAATATAGAAAGTAGAGAGAGAATTAGCCACACACATCATCATTCGCAAATCCTCTATGAAACCATCATCATATCAGTCGCCGCGCACCACCAATCATCATAGTTGTCACCGAAGCCAACCATCATTCAACCACACAACACCACGATGCACCATTGTCTTCTTCCTCCTCGTCCAGATTTAGTGAAGTTGTTTAACTTGTTTCCTACTGTGTCTATTATGGATAACGCCTACAAAACCAATAAATGCAGAATGTTAGTACTTGAAATTATTAGCATGACGTCAACATAGATGGCATTTGTAGTTGGATTTGTTTATTTGGTATGTGAGCATGAAGAAAACTTGTGTTGGGCATTAGAGAGATTAAGAGAATTGTTTGTTACATAAAATAAATTTCCTCATGTAATTGTGGCAAACAGATATCTCACTTTAATTAAAGCAGTTGGTATTATATTTCTACATGTTGTTAATTTGTTTTGTCGATTTCATATCAACAAAAATATTGGAGCAAAATGCAAGCAATATGTCTTAAAAGTTAGTATTGAATATGTGGAAAGACATTATGTATTGCATTGATGAAAAAATGTATATCATGCGCTTGCACATGTTCGAACAATCATGTGTTGATAATAAAATATTTGTTGATTATGTGGGAAAAAAAACTTGGTTAACTCTTCATAAGCAAATGTTTATTGGAGCATGGACTAATTGAGTGATGCATTTGGGAAACACAACCACTAACATGTCATGTCACTATAAAATTTTGAAATTGTAATTTTACTATATATTGTTGGATTGTTCCATTGTGACATTTTACATGTGATGATAGGGTTGAGTATGCTAATTGAAAACTAAAGTTAATGTTTGGTACGTTTTAGTCTTCCCCTCTTGTTGAACGTGTCCCTCTTTCATTGAAAACTGAAGTTAATGTTAGACATGTAATAATAGGGTTGAAATAATTTCAAATTCTCATGAGAGAGATTCGTATAATTCGTATAATGTTTTAAATATATATATATGGAAATATCATTCAAAATTTAAAGGGAGATAATTAATTGGAATAAAAATATAAACAAAAAATAAAATCAACTTTTTTTAAGAACTAAAAAGTTAATAAATTTATTACATGAGCTAAAAATAAAAATCTAATATTTTATATAAACTAAAAACTTATTTAAATCTACATTTAAATATATCAAAATTAATTTAGATCAGTACATTTAAATTACATAAGTTATTAAGAAAATTTTTATTTAACAAAACACAAAACTTAGTATTATAAACATAATAGCAAATTATTTATATTTAATCAAATAGACCGTTATATTACACACATCTACGCCATCTTTAGGTTTTTGAATATTTGATCAATCAATTTTATTTCCAGTATCATATTGATCCGCTCCATTGGGAGGTATTTTCAAGCCTTCATAAGAATCACAACAAAATAAGAAGGTGAAAAAAAAAAAAAATTGAGGGGTGTAGAAGACCAAACAAGACATGCTGCTAAATAAATAAATAAAAATCCATTTAATAAGGTTGAGTGGTTGTTTGGATTCACGTCCTAGACCACTAAAGTACAATAGGCCACTCAAACGCAATTTGACATTCATATAATGTTATTTGGTTTTTAAGAGATCCAAATCAATTTTATACCTTAAAAAATTGACTCTCTGTGAGCTTTATTTTGTAGCTTTCACGTTGCTCGATAATTGATTCTACCCCTACACACTTTTCTAAAGTGTATATTCTTTAATTGTCCATCGTGTAATATGGATATTTCTGTCAGATTTGTATTTATTATTAAAAAAAAAATTAAGAGTTTTTATTTTAGCTTAATTGCAGTTTTGGTCTCTCTATTTTAGCTGAATCACGAAGTAGTCTCTCTATTTTATTTTTCTTCAGTTTTAGTCTCTCAAATACAATTTTGGTCTAAAATTTGATGAAATTTCATTTTTTTTGTATTTATTTAAGTCACATCATGCCTCTAGATCTCATTTGCAACAATTGTACCTTAAATCTATAATTATAAATGATGTAGTACGACTTTGAAGTTTTGAATCAAAATTCTATTTGGAGACCAAAATTAGAAAGAAACAAAATAGAGAGATTACTTTCACGATTCAGCTAAAATAGAAGAACCAAAACTGCAATTAAGTCTTTTATTTTTACTTGCAATCTTTTGACAGGATTTATCTGGACCAACATAAATTTAAATAACCCGAGCCACATTCCATCAGAGATTAACCTATGCACGTTTTTTACAAAATGTTAATATTATATTTGATTGTTTTATATATATTATTTTTCTTTTAATATATTAATTTTAAATTTATAATTTTAATTTTAATTTTCAACTGGGACATAAGAGTAATATTTTTTAAGATTACCTTTTCTAATCATATTTAACTTTTAATTTTTAAAACAAATATTTGATTTAATATGCATTTTTGTTTAAAAGTTTAATATCCTATAGACAATTGAGTTCAATAATGCAACATAAATTTGAATGGTTATCTAAAATAAAAATGTAATATAGTTTTAAATACAAACATTAATTAAATCCCACTTTGATAAATATACATCTAAAATTAGTTTTGATCTAAATTATTCAAACAATTTGAATTACATTGATAAAAGTTACTTTTATGTAAATTTAAATATAAATCAATTTACGTTCACCTTATTTGTGATATTTTTCTTCTTTTTATTTAGAGTATGAGTTTTGTTGTTCAATTAATTAAATAAAAAAATTACACTGCTAGTAATAAAAATGCACGCTTTGTGTCCAACGGGCTCCGTTGCCTTAACTTTGGGCCAGAAAAAGTCGATCTTCTTTAATTGTTGGGCTGTGTTTTCATGATGATTCTATATCCTCCTTAATTCTACTGTATACACATTTTCTTAATTCCCTAGTTCTTAAATCTTGACACTCACACTATGCTATGTTTTAAATTATTTGTTTACAATTTCATTATTTTTATTTAATTGTTTTTTAAAATTATACTTATATAAAATAATATTAAATTATAGCATATACCATTATTTTCCTTTCAATTAATTTTACCCTTTGTTTCAAATAATATTTTATTTATTATTTTATTCTTTTTTTTTAAATTTATAAATTAAATGCCTTTATAAAAAAATGTTAAATTAATCTTATTAAAATAAATAATATTAGAGAATGTTAAAAGACTATTACTAATATGAGTTGGAAAATCATTTGAAAGTAGAAAAGTCCTCACGAGATCTGACATTCATTTGCCTTATGTCACATGAGATATTTTTGACAAACTATACATTGCACAAATAGAACCCAATAATCTCTATTGAGTATAATTGATGTAAGGATTAAAATTGCTTGTTAATTACTTTTTATTTTCTTTCTCTCTGTGCCTTTATAACCTCTTTTTTAAAAAAAAAAAAAAAAAAAGAGAGAGAGAGAAAATGTTAAAAGAATCTTATTTTAAGTGCTGATGATTTAATTTTTTTTAAAAAAAGAAAATTTAAAGTGAGAGAATAGGGCTACTAGAATCGGATTTAGAAAATGATCATACAAGAAGTCGAAAATAATAATATAATAATATTAATGTATTTAATTTCATTATCTATTTTTATAAACACTTATAACATATTTTACATATAATTGAAAACATTTAATAGTGTATTTATTTTCTTTGCCCATTTTTATAACAATTATAATATATCTTACATATAGTTGAAAAAAGTTGATCGTGTAATTAATTTGTATATTTTGTATATTATTACAAAATTATCCTTTTATATCTAATAAATCAAAATAAGGTTATATTTAGTGATAAATATTTATTCAAAATGACTTATAATTAGAGACCAATAAATACAATACAATATATATGTGTATATTTGTTTTAAATATAATAACAATAATATATATTAGTAGTTGTTAAGGGAGGGGTCAAGGCCACTGCATGCCCTTGCTATATTTGTCTCTTAATGTTTTAGTGCAAGGTAGAGAAAACTTAATTCAATATTATTAAATATTTATATTTATCTTTAATTATTATCATTAACAGCGATTGAATTTACAATCTATCAATTTTAATATTTATTTTTTTCGATTATATTAAATCATCAATTCTAATACTTATTTTTTTTCCGATTATACTAAATCACTAGAGTCAAGGCTAATGATTAATCTTAAAAAATTAAATTAAAATAAATAAAAGAATTATTTTCAACGTAGAAAGATGTTTATCAAAATATTTGTGGGGTTAGAGACGATGGTTTGTAACTTGTACTATTAATATTGCAGAGTATAGTGTCGACATTAAGTTAGCCATTGTTTCCTTGAAAATGACATTTGGTACGCTGAACTGAGCTGAGACATATATATATATTAAAAAAGGAAAAAAGAAAGAAATGATCTTACATATAAATAAATGTTAGAAAGAAAGCAATAAAAGAAAGCAAAGAAAGGATGAAAGAGGAAGAAAGCAACATGGTCGGCTGACCTTAAAGTCAGGAACAAACAAAAACATCATCAAAACCTTATCTCAAATTCTCATCACTGATCCCTTTATTCTACGCTCCATAATCATCTACCTCCCACGGAATCAAATACCCATCATACCAAATCATTGGTGGACCCATCTGTCTATGCTTCCTCACACATCCCCTCTTTCTGCCCCTATCGTTATACGCCACTTGATTCATTTTATTGTAACATCTATTTAAATATTTAACATATAATAGAATATTGCTAATATTATTTTATAAACTTTTGTATGATATTATATTAAAGTCTATATCAATATTATAAATATTTTAGTATATTTATTCATTTAATTTTAATACTAGATATTAAATACATATTTTTTTAATTATAATTTTAATTAAAATTATAACAAAAATATTATTTTAAAATAAATTAAAAAGATAAAATTTAAAAATTTAATATGTTAAATTTAAAATATAATTAAATTTTTCATAAATGATATGTCATTTAATTATTAATGATTTAATTTAAATATATGAAATTATTATCTAATAGAACTAAGTATTCACGTATAGGGTATAATAGGTTTCGATTATAATTATATTCAGTGAAGTAAATTTATGAAAGAAAAAAAAAGAATTATTATTTAATATATCTTTAAGTTTTATTCTCTCTAATCACATATATAAATAAAAATAAAAATTTTAATCCAAATTATAAATCAAGTATAGCTTAACTTTTTATTTATATTTATAAATATAGATAATAATTGAATAGATAATGACGTATTTAACACTTTATTATGTTAGATATTTTTTATGGTAATCATCTAAATTTGAACCTTGGATCCCTTGTTGCGTGTAATGATTTTCAGATAATACTTACTACGTAGTCCGTATATATCTAAAAATAAAATAATACTTAATATATACTATAATGTATACTAAACTACATATCCAATCTCATGTTCACATCCATGTATGAAAGCATTTCCCTTTTTTCTTTGAATTTTAGTTTCTCCCCTGTTTCAAAAAGTCAAACTCTATCTACCTGAGTTGGGTCCCAAATAATAACAAAAAAGCAACGGTTACCCATCTATTTTTCTATTTAGTATTCAAGCCACTTGTTGACAAATTAAAGCTCCGCATAATCCTGTTGCTAAATTATTTGGTACGTGACATCTGATTAAGGGATTATATTACTCATTCTATGATTAACAAATTGTGATTTGTGGCCTTTTTAATACTCTTAATAGACGGAGATTCCTTTTTAAGCAAAAAAAGTACTACCAATCAACTAAAGCATGGTTGTAGTCATGTAGACTGTAGACTCTTCTTTGAAACACTTCAATTATTTTTTTTCTCAAATCAAATAAATAAAACATATATACCTAACGTCATAATTACTCATCCATGACGTAGTAAACAAATTCGATCATATAAAGCCAAACCTAAGTTCCTAGATAAATTCCATACCGGTAGAAATTAGTCATCACTCCATTGTAAAAATTATTTCTTAAAACATTTTTCAATTTATAATATAATTAACGTTTTTTTTATAATTATAATCTTAAATAATATTACATGATAGATGCTAACAAGTGGTATAAAAATATTTGTTAAAGAATTAAAAAAAGAAAAAATTCAATTAAAAAAATTACCTTTTTTGTTACAAAACTTTTATTTTTGATTACTTAACAAATGTCTATAGACATTTGTTAGCAAAATCTATATTACATATACTATTTTCAATTTAATTTTTTTACTTTTTATTAATATTTTTTCTTTTTTCACTTTTTATTATTAATAAACGACAAATTAATAAATATTTTTGAAAAAATATTTTTTTTTATCTATTTATATATATATATATTAATTTATATAAAATGATCAATTGAATCGTCACATAACGTGATAAAATAAATATTATTTTCTATTTAAAATGAAGGTAGATTTTTTGAATTAAAAATAACAAAATACTAAAAACAAAATTGTTTAATCATTTTGACCTTGTTAATTATGATAGAAAGAAGAGATTGGAATTAGATTCAGGTTCGAAAAGATAAACAAGTTGCATTGTTAATTTAAAAAATAATCATTTGTACCTGCCCACTTTTGGTGTACCCATTGATGATGCTTCCCGTTGAACTTAAACCGGAGATGCGTGGGCTTATTCCCATCGAACATACTGCTCCATTAATTCGTTATGTCTCATATACCTCTTGGCTCTTGTGATATAAATATATGATAAAAAGGATAATTTGATTCCGTTCATTTCAACTTAAACCTCTCATATTTTTCTCTCTATATATATTTTTTTCCCTATTACAGAACCAGTATATTATCAATTCCATGGCCAACAATTTGGGGTCCATACACTAGCCAGTTCCTTTTTTTATAAACACCATTTTTAAGGCTATATACATCTATAAAAAACAACTATTACTTTGGCTGAAATTTTTATTTTTAGTTTTATATTATACTCAGCTATTTATTATTTTATTTTATTTATTTTTCTCTCTACTATAAATAGTTAATTATTTTATTGACAAATTAATAATTAATATTGTATTAAATTTTAAATACTATAAATAAATACAAATAAAATTCTTCTGCAAAAACGACAACTAAACAGGAGATTATTAAGTAAAGACATAACCTAGTTACAAATATTGCATACTACACCTGTTAGATGACTGGAGAAAAAAGAGAATGAATTTGATTTCAAATTGATCTCATTACTTTGAAAAATTGGTTCTCTACTCTTGACTGGGGTATTGTGTTCTAAAAAATATATTTAAAGATCCTAAATTATTTGAGAACTTAAATGTGTCACTAAACAAAAAATATAAATTTATTTTTCATTGATAAAAAGCTAAAAAAAATTATAATTGACTCTATGAACTAATCAAAATTTGGTTCTTGAACTAATTTCTTTTAATATGGTCCATGGATTTGTGAATAATTTATAAATAGGTCCATGAATATAGGATCGAATTACAAATTACTTACATTTTATGAATTTTATTATAATTATTTAAACTTTTAGAATTTAAATAAAAAATATTATTCGGTGATGACCTAATTTTAAATTATTGATCAATAAATATAAATATTCAATTAAATTTTTTAAAACCTAATTAATATATGTCATTTTGTTGTATTATATTCCAAAACATATCCACAATATATATTTGGCCGACCCAACACATTTGGAGGCCTAAAACAAATTTAAGTATGAAGTCTAAAACAAATTTCTAAATTTTAACATGACATCACTACATTAATATAATTAATTTTATATAATATTTATTTTTCAATTGATTTAATATTGTTGAGATAATATTAAATTTTAAAAAAACGATATGTATTAATTTTAAAATTATTAAAATTTGAGACATTTTTATCAAGTAAAAACTTTTTTGATGCCTTACGACAAAGTAAAAAGTTTATTTTTTATAGAAGTTTAAAGCGATTGTTTTAATGTCTTTACCTTTACGCCGTCTCTGATTATATACATAGATGTGATTGTACAAACTTTAAAATTAACTGATTCAGAAAATTCAGTCTATTATACACTCTAATATAATTTGGTTTCAAATTTTTTACTGTTTATTTTTAAAATAATTTTTAAATGATGCATATAATTTTTTTTAAAGTTAAAACTATAACAAATAAAAGAGAAAAAAAACATGAGAAAACATAGAAATTAACCTTATCTCATCATGCATAAAAAAAATTATTATATCTAATTGAATCAACTCATAAATTTAAATCAAAATGTTTTAATCTAAAATATAAAATATATTCATTAAATAAATACCTATATCTATATGTTTAATAAAAAAAGTAAAAAAAAAAAAAAAAAAAAAAAAA
>NC_021167.2:3254081-3268805 GCF_000331145.2 Cicer arietinum | reverse complement strand
ATTTTTATAAAAAAACACCTAAATTCATATGTTTAAAAAAAAAAAAAAAAAAAAAAAAAAAAAAAAAGAAGCAATCTATGAGTCCCGTGCAAGACACAAATTATCAACCTATTAAATAATATACAACAACTAACATTTTTTATATTAAAAAAACATATATGAGTTGAGGCCATTCTTTTGGTTACATGATGCGAACACTTTTATTTACTACTAGTGATCAATTATTTTAGGCTTATCATTAACTACGGGTGACCTAACTTTGGCTTAGCATAGCCGACAATGCATTATTTGAAGTTAATTCTTGTAGAGTTATAGTACTAATACATAGAAGTAGGTCCCAAACACTCCACATCAACTTTCTAGTTAAGCAAAGATCTGGATTCTTGTTGATGAATCATATTCTGGCACCATTATAACTCATTGAAACTCCAATTGTGTGTTTTACCTACTTTCTTTAATTTTATTTTCCATTTGGAAACAAACAAACAAACAGTGCACATCATTTTCTAATGAATCCTACACACCTTCCTAATAAGCTAGAGGAAATTAAATTAAAAACGTCCAACCATACCACAAATTCCTCGTTCACTAAAAAGTGGAGAATGCTTCTTAGAGAAATTGACAAGAAATACGAAAATCGTTGTAATACGATTTAATTTTTTTAAATAATAACTACTCACTATTTTATATATAATTAACTATAATTTAATTAGTCAAAACTTTACTTTTATATTGTTTTTTTTATTTAACAATTCTTCCTAATAAATAACACTACAAAATATTGGTATAACAAAGTGACATGGCACCTATCTTTAATTAGTTCAATCAGACACGGAGTGGGGGACAGTGCATGTGGGTCTGTTACACATGATCATGCTTTTAATTTTTCGATTGTTACATTTATTTTAGGAAATAACTTATTAAGCAAACTTTGGATGAGTTAATGCATATAGATGGATAATATATTGAATATTTTAACTTGCGAACACTTTGTCATTATTCACCAACAACAACAACAAAAATAATACTTTATCATTCAATATATACGCGTGTGTTGTGTGTGAGATAGAGGTATATAACGTGGATGAGAAAATTAATAAATTAGTCTCATTATAAAATAATATCAAACTCAAGAAATAAATAAGCGAGAATGTAAATTAAGGATTTAATATTCAATCCTTATATAATACTAAAAAATACACGGCAGTCCCCTTATCTAAGAACCTTTCAAAGAAAAAAAAAATGAAGCCTAGAAAGATAAAAGTAAGAGGAACACGAGTATAGCAAAATGAAGGAGGGCAAATAATTGGTGAAATGTGAAGTGAAGTTATTACACACGCAAGGAACAACATATAGGTGACGTCAAAAAATCGTATATAGGTAAAGAAAGTCCTACTCCCTCCTCCTATAATTATAAGTTTCATGTTACAATATTTTTGACAAAAATATTCTTATAATTCTTTAAATTTAATTCAATTTACTCTTAAATAATTTAAATTTTAATGATTTATTTTATTTTTTTCGACAACAATTGCATCTATTAAAAGTTTAAGACCAAATAATACTAACTTTTTGAAATATAATTGTGTTTAAATCTAAGGTTCCCACTACTGCACGTACCCATTTTGATGATATAAAGAGAATTTTATTAGTTTGTTTGTTACTAGTAGTGAAGTTAAAATAGTCAACCTTTGTAAATAGAAGAGACTTTTTCATTACTATAAGATTCGTTTCCCTACTCAATACTCCGTTTGATTAATAATTATTAATTAATCACAGCCACCCACCCACTCACCCAACCAACACATTACTATTTGTATTTGTATTCATTCTCCATCCCTTTAAAACCATACCATAATATCCTATATTTTTCCAAACCTCTTTCTTTCTTTTTTTTCTTCTTCTCTTAATTATATCAAATGGGTGTTCAACAAGATTCCAATAACTCAGGCCTTCATCTTGTTCTAGGCTTATCATTGAATCCAAATGAAACAACCATCAACCACCACTCAATATCAATGAAAAACTATTCCTCCAACGAACCATCCTTAACTTTGGGACTTTCTAGTGAAAGTACTTATTGTACCAACAACCAAGCTCATAGTAACAGTGTTGTTTCTTCTTTCTCAAGTGGGAGAGTACTACAACAAGTGAAGAGGGAGAGAGATTTCAGCTATGAAGAGGTTGAAGAAGAGAGAGTTAATTCTTCAAGAGTTAGTGATGAAGATGAAGATGCTACTAATGCTAGAAAGAAACTTAGGCTTACCAAACAACAATCTTTACTTCTCGAAGAAAGTTTCAAACTACACAGCACACTCAATCCTGTAATTAATTATATTCTCTTTTCTAATTAATTAGTCAAAATTAATTACATCAATTTAATTAATTATTATTATTCTTTTCGATTGGATTTTATTTTTCAGAAACAAAAACAAGCTTTAGCGAGGCAATTGAATCTACGGCCTCGACAAGTTGAAGTGTGGTTCCAGAATCGGAGAGCCAGGTACATAAACTTTAGATAAATATACTAGTATATTTTTAAGCATGATAAAAAATTATTATTAATTTACAGCAATTAACAATACGTATATTACTCCAAAAACAATTAGTAATACATATAAGCACTAATAGAATTAATTAGAGGTAGTTCTTAAATTACAAAATATATTAGTAGCTAGTATTAATTATAGATGTCTTTTAAAAAATTAATTAAAAATAGTTATATAATAATTTAAAAATAAGAATATGTTCAGGAACAATTTTTTTTAAAAAAAGGTTATAAAACAATAATTTTAATACTCAATATTTTAAGGAAAAATATAAACTATATTATTTTTTTACCACGGTAAAAATTGCATTTAAGAAACTGCATTTTGAAAACAAGTTTTATGATAGATAACATTTGGTTTGGATGTTGCAGAACAAAACTGAAACAAACAGAGGTAGATTGCGAATTCTTGAAGAAATGTTGTGAAACATTAACAGACGAAAACAGGAGACTAAATAAAGAGCTACAAGAATTGAAGGCATTGAAACTAACAACACAATCCTTATACATGCCTATGTCTGCAGCCACCCTCTCCATGTGTCCCTCTTGCGAGAGGCTCGGCGAAGAGGGTGGTCCGAATAAGATCACTGCCTTCACCATGGCTCCTAATTCTCATTTCTACAATCATTTCAACAATCCCCCTGCAGCATGTTGATTATTATTGTTAAAAACACAAGAGATCGATTGATCGAAAATTCCCCATCAACCATTGTATTTTTTTGGTTGAGGGATCGATTGTATGTCTAGCTAGCTAATTAAGCTAGGAAACGTTACGTTGTAGTTAATTAGTTGCTAATATACTATAGAAAGTTATAGTAACTGCATATTAAAGTTACTTTAATTTTGGCTTTTAATTTCTTCCTATTGTATGTTTATAAATAATTAGTATAGAATATATACCGTTCTAAAGGAATTAGTATTTAGTACTAGTCTTTTTTCATTGTTGATTTTTTGCTTCAACTTTCATGTATTAATGCTGTGGAAAAAAATGTTGTGAACGGCATTTTATCTTGTCCCTAAAAAATTATTTATTTTTTCCCGTAATTGTGTGAGAGATTTTTAGACTTCAATATATGTTTCTTTTTTTTTTTACAGAGCAATTATAATTCTTGATAGATTTATCAAAATTAAACAAATTAATTTATTTATATAGAAAGAGACACCCTGCTATCCAGACGTACTTGGTTGATCTAGCTCATATGTTGCATGTAATTATAGTGATATATAAAATCAATACTACTTTATACTAGTTCTCTTAATATAATTGATTGATACATTTTTTAAACTAGCTTGTTTCCACGTGCTGGGAGTATAGTGTCTGATGAAAGCAAAATAATTAACAATGTTCGCAACAAAATAAAGGAGTGGAAAACATTATTCATATAGAATTTAGTCAGGCAAATTGTCTCGACTAAAATATATTGTTAATGATATATTTGTTGATATTTATTGCATATTTTATGCACATGTTACATATATTGTAAGTTTAATAACGATGCCGCACCAAAAGTGTATCTTTTTATGCAAATATTTAATTATATATCATTATTTTTGTTATTGCTATTTTATAAGAGAATAAATTTTACACATCATATTACAACTACAAATTTGTGTTACTCTAAAAGAAATCTTAATTGAGGACAACATTTTATAATAATAATAATAATAATAATAATAATAATAATAATAATAATAATAATAATAATAATAATAATAATAATGTATATGAATTAAACTCATTAATTTTAGAATATTTTTAAAAATATATACTAGTAGGTATACAATACTATATGATTAAATATGATTGGACCTGTGAATAAATATTTCTTATCGTGTTTGTGAATATCTAAAATATTGAATGATGGTCATTTAATTACAACATGTATGAGTTGGGTAGGAGGTTGAGATTAAGTTGGGGAAAGGTCCAAGGTGTGGATAGGGAAGTTAGATCACGTGTTTTTGTCTGCAAATCAGTTGCTCTGAATGATAGAAAGGTAGAAAGAGGAGGGAGGTGTTGTCTTGAAAAACAGGAACGGATGATGATTCCCTTTGAAAATATAATAAGATAATTAGATTTCGCAAATTACTGTGAAATATTTAAATCTTGTTACAATTATTTATTATAATTTTCTGAATTACACTTTAAAACCAAATGTATACTATATAAAAATAGAATGATCCATAGTAATTTTATCAATTTAATCGTAAAAATGAAATAATAAATTATGCGTACGTGGTGGTGTTACCTTGTGATGAGATGATTTAGCCTTTAAGGGGACTGGTGGGTCACACCCCCACGTGATGGCCCAATGGGAGTGGGTCTATCTGAAAATCTTAACATGGGATTCGGCTGACTCTTTTCATTCTCTTTTTGGACCCATAAAGCCCACAAATTACGCCTCACACGTCATCTCAGGTTCTTGTGGCCCAATTTAAACGGTGCAGATCTCTTTCACCCACACACCGTATACTTGTTTCCCACGCTATAATATCATGATTGGACACTAGACTAGAGCATTCAATTCGGAGCCAAAATGTTCGTAACATCTAACTGTCTTAGTACATCTATAGACTATAGTTATACTACTACTTAATACATATAATTAAATCCACATATCACTCATTGTAATGTGGACCAATAAATATCATGAGATAGACTTTCCGGTGAAAGAGGATACTTTCCACGAAACTGCTAATCTGCTTCCTCATCATCACCATATTCAACACTCTCGTTGAATTCCAACTGCATTGCATAATAATTTATCATTTGTAAATTTTATTACTTACTTTTTCAATTGTATAATTTTAATTAATATTATTTATATTATTTTGATTATAATATATTTATTATATATTTATGATATTTTTAATATATGAATATTTAATAAAAATAATTTAAAAATAATATTCATTTTTATTTATATGTATAAAATAGTCAAACAACACCCTCATTATGAAACATAACAAATATTTTTTTTTTTGACAAAAAAACAGACAGCGTCAAAGAAAGAAAGCTGTCACACTTATTATCCTAAAGAAGTTTGTACCAAGTAATAAAGTGAAAATATTAGAAAATTTTAATTCAAATAAAATTTTCAAAGTAAAAAAGTCACCGTTCAAATTATACATAAACCAAATCTAAATTACAAATATGAGTTAGTTCTAATAATCCCGAAATAAATAACAAAAGCCAAATGACACTCTTACAACAATACAACTTAAACAGCTAAAATTACACAGTGAATTCATGACTTAGACATTTTTCAATAGATTTCTTCACGCCAAATATATTAGACTTAATGTATTGATAATTTGGTGGATGACTTAAATGAATAACATCTTATAGTATATCAAATTTTTATATTAAGTCTAATTATTTATTGTAAAATTGACTTGTAACGCGTGATATATATCACTCTTTATATTATTTTTAGACTTTATCTTTTTTCAAATTACTTGAATCTATCTCAATAAAGACTTGAATCTATCTCAATAAAGAGGTAGATATCAATATCTCTTATTCTTTTTCGTCATGATAATTCCCTCCATATGCAACATGTCTTTTTGTGATAACAATGCACATTAGAATTGAGGAAATAACGAGGCTATCAAATTATAGAGAACATTTCTTCTTCTTTTTTTATATTAAATGTATTCTTCGACTTAAAGTTAAAGGTTAATCATTTGAGATATAGAAATCTATTTAAGAATCAAATAATTTTCAACAAATATTTTCTTATACATATTAAATAAAGTTCGAATCCATAACTAAATACTTAAGAGATATAGTCTCTTTTGTGGTGTAGCCTACCTTATTTAAAAATATTCATCATTTATTGTGATTGAAGAGAAAACCAAGATGCTTTGAATATTCATTATTTTATGATTAAAATATGATTTTAGTTCTTACAATTATAATATTTTTTAATTAGTTATAATAAATTTTTTATTTGAATTTAATCCTTATAAATTAAAAAATTATAAATTAAAAAATTGTTGTTCTGTGTCCTTGACATCATATATAACTTAATAAGCAATAGACTAAAAACAACAATTAAAAACTTGCAGAGATTGAATAAAAAAAAAATCTACTAAAATAAAATAAAATATTATAATTGTAAGGACTAAAATTATATTTAAATTGTTTTAATTATAATTTAAACAAATGGTTATGATAATTGACAGGACTACTCCCTAATCTCCAATTTAATTACTTTTATTCATGTAACTAACTCCTTAGAGGAAATTATTATACTTGGCAAACATTCTTTTTAGACTTGGCACACGTTCATGGGTGGGTCCAATATAATGTTTCATATCAATATGGAACCCCCCTATATTCTCTAACGCATCTTGTATTACATCTAATTCAATTTTGTACTCAGGCCCCTGCATATTGGTTAAAGCCCAGCAGTTTGGGTTTTGTACCGTGCACCCCCCACTTGTACCTCTCACCCCCTCATCATCAAGGAAAATTCCAAATTGCCCATAATATTATTAGTAAAAACCCCCAAAAAGATTCTCTTCGTTTTTTTTTCATCCACTTTATTCGAAAATTTGAATTGTCCGAATTACATTTGCAAACATTCGAACCTTTGAAACTTTTGAAATCCAAAAGTAAGATAAATTTCGAAACTTTGAAATTTTCGAAATATTAACTTTCTAAATTTCGAAAGTTTTCATGAACATGAAACTTTCGAAATGCAGAAACCTTCGAAACTTTCTGACAATCTGAAAGTTTCGAAATATAAAATTCAGAAACCTAAAGTTTTTTAGTTTCGAAATTTTGCTATTCATGGAAAGTTCCGAAATGCATTTTTATTAGTAATAAATAGTAATGAATTAATACTAATAAATAGTAATAAATTTATAATAATAAATTTATAATAATAAATAATAATATATTTATAGTAATAAATTAATAGTATTAAATTTGATATCTAATTTCGGAAGTTTCTTTTCAGATTTTCTAAAAATGAATTGAAAATTTCGAAAGTTTGGAATTTTTTGAAACTTTCGAAATTGACTTACTTCAAATGTTTGAAATTTTTGAAAAATATGTGTTTCGGAAGTTTCACATTCATCCAAACTTTCGAAATTTTCGGGAAATTTTCATTTCGGAACTTTCATATTCAACGAAAGTTCCGAATGATATGTGTTTCAGAAGTTTCAAATTCTTCCAGACTTTCAAAACTTTCTGGAAATTTTAACTTCGAAACTTTCATATTCATCGAAAGTTTCGAAATTGGTAATTATTTCTCTAAAATTATATTTCGAAAGTTTCTAATTTAACAAAAGTTCCGAATAGATAATAAAACTCACTTTTAATTATTTCGAAAGTTTAAAACTTTCGAATATTAAGAAATTTTTTGTAAGTTTCGAAAGTGGAGGTGAGAAAAGAGAGTGATAAAATAAAAAAGGTAAAATAATCATTAAAAAAAAATGAGGGGGTAGGAGGTAAAAATGGAGGGGTGCACGGTACAATTCTCCAGCAGTTTTGCGTAAAATTTGGGCCTTTCAAGTACAGGGTCCAAACGAATTCTTTCATAATTTGTCCGAGATAAATTTACGTTATACCCACACATAATCACACTATCCGACCACCAATATAAAAAAGAAACATTTCAACTGATTCAATAAAAATATAAAAAAACCATTATCCGATGTCCACACTCAACTATATAAATTTCATGCAACTCAATAATTAATGTGTATGGTTTAATTATTTGAGTTCCATTGGTGACACAAATGCACAGTGTTCCCTGCAGCTATTCAACAAATGTTGTTATTACGTTACTTTCTATTGGGAGTTTATTGTTTGTACTTTACTAATTAAACAAATTAAAAAAACCAAGTGGTTACAAAAAGCAGGTGTGAGTGATCATATTATAAGACATCATAGCGTCCTAAGATGAAGAAAACAAATACAAAATTTCAAAGTTAAATTGTCATGCTGGACAAACTCTCCGGCGTGTGATTCAGATGCTTTCTCAAAAAGACTAGCTGCCACAAACTTCAAAGATGCCCATCACCTACACTGAAAATATAAGATACAGATTTGGACCAACACGTATAGAGTTCTGAAACAATTTATTGGGAGAGACCTTTTAAAATAAAATATTACATAATTTTTTTTGTTTTTATTTTAAAAAATATATTTAATTCACATAACTGGAAAATTACAAATTCGAATTTTAAATAAGACGTCGAATTTAATTATATCACATATTTTGTTAATTGAACTATGACTAAGAAAAATTACACAATTTTATAAAAACAAATAAAATTTTGTTGAGAACGATTATTGAACCTAAATCAAAAATTAGAAAAACTTTTATATTTAATTTGTCGTATTATATATTTAAATCTAAAACTCTAGCTTGGATCGCTTGGCCTTTGGACCGACCCGATAAGATATTGGTAATTTGGTAATTGGCCTCACTCAAATACTATTTTATTGTAGTGACAACATAGGTAGAGTTACATATAAAATCCTACAACTGTTTTGTTTTTGTCATTCTTTTTCATAAAGTCATAATTCAAAGGCAAAAGCAAATCAATTCGGATTAGAACATCCTTTTGCCTCCAGAGACAAAAATATAATCCTGTCCTGTTAGTTATCTTCTCTTTATTTCATTCCAAAATCCAACATATGTTACAATTTCTTGTTTCTTTCCATTCATTTTTTGAAGTGTTTCTTGTCCACTGTTAAGGGATAGTATATAGTTCTAAGTAATTGATTCATGTTCTGTGATGCAAATGAGTGAAATGAGTGTTTTATCCGTGCTGCTGATTCTACTAATCTTCTGCAATTCTGGTTTTCTTTGTATTGCTGATGGTTCGTTGAATTTCACAAATTATGCTTCATCTCATAACAATATATCAGGAAGCAACAATGCAGAGTTGGAAGACAAGAGAGGCATACCATCAGGAGCAAATCCTCTGCATAATCGGTAGATTGATAAATCGGATTCGCAGTAAGTTTGATAAAATTACAGTGACATAGTAATTTTGTTATTGTGTGAGAATTTATTTGGTATCCAAAAATGAAGAAAGACAAAGAACAAGATGAGTATGTGGGGACCACAAAGAAAAAGATGCTCTGAAAGTATTAGCTTCAGGGCCTCTCAAGGGATAAAGGAATCTGAAATTCCTTTTGTTGTTGTTTGGATGTTATGAGAAAGAAGGGAAAAAGTATCAACGATTTATAAGAATTGCCTAAAAAATTGATTCTTTTTAGTGTGGTGATCTGACATGTTTGTGCATGAGCTGTCTCTTTGTTTGATAACAGCTAATGGATGTCTTGCATTGCATGCCTATTCTATGGATTTATTTTATTATTATTATTTTTATTATTGTTACTTGTGTTTCTATCTCTTTTCGATGTATATAACAAGTGGAGTTTGTATGATTAATTAACCGTTAATGATTCAGATACTAGTGTAAACATACCCCCCCACTTTGTCTCATCATTTTATCTAAGGTTAGAATTATTTTAAATTGGAGAATGGATTCTCTCCACTGATATGGAAGAATAGTGAAATTTGGAATCATTGAATAAAAAAAAAAGAGAGATAAGAGATAGTTTTTGATTTCGTGGAATTAGTTTGATATGGTGTAAGTTAGTGACAGTATTTAATTATAATTAGTTGTTAGTTGATTATAAGAACTGATTTAGGATCACTATATAAAGTGTATTATATATATATATATATATATTGTAATAATTTTCTTTATATATATCATATATACAAAAATCAAATTTTCTCTTATTTTATTTTTATTTTGATGAATTCAATTATATTTTTCAACATGATATATGAATGAAATTTATTTTGAAGATAATCTCAATTATACAGAAGATAATTCCAATCATCTATTTTTTCTTTCCATTTTTTTTTTCTCATTTACTACATTCTTTCCATAATTTTTTCTTGATAAAAGGTTTAAGTAAAACTTATTTAATATATTTTCGCTTTTATATTGGATTATCGAGAATGAGAATTCGCAGGGAAAAACACCATTATGAGAGTGATAGTTTCTCAATCTTTTGAAGCTTCTCATCCATCCTAAGTGTTTGTATTTCGTGATATATTTCTTTAATTTTTTATTTTTTCATTGGAGGTTATTGACTTTATTATACGTTTCTATTATATAATAGTTAAACATTGTTCATTCACTATATATAGTTAAGCAATAGTAAACAAAGTTAAACATTTTTCTTTTTGATTCTATTCTATGATGGTTAAGAAATTTTTATTTTCTTAATTTGGATTTGATTTAATTAATATTGTATCATTTACTTTGTGTTTCTATTATACGGTAGTTAAGCTTGTGTTTCCATATTTGGTTTTGAAAAAATCATCCAAGATTAAGCTTTGTTTGCCATATTTAACCCACTTATTTTGATTAAGGGTGCCTTTGTTGCAATTATTTTTATAAAATAACCGAATATTTTTAAAATAATTAATCGCTTTTGAAAGTGTTCATCTATTTATTACAACTTTTAAAAAAATAATTTAAAAATTGTTTCAAATGATAAGTTATTTTTAGTAGCTTATAAAGAAACTATTTTTTATAATTGATTTCTTTAAAAGAAGTAATTTTTATTGCAACTGATAAATACAAAACAACTTATACTTTTTAAAAATATCTGAAAATAATATATATATATTTTTAAATATGTAACAAACCGAACCTAGAATAAATGTATTGTATTTGATAAGTTTCTCCCATTAGTCTTATAATAGGCCTTGCAGCGGCACTAGGATGGTTTTGCTATTTGCTACTACATGATCTGGTGATTTTGCTTGGTAATTGATATTTGAGGGCTCATGATTTATTATTGATTAATTAGATAAATGCATAAGCAATTAATTGTTGCGGAGGGTGCTAAAAATATTTTGCAACTTTTTTTAGAAAAGTTAATCTCTTAATTTATACGGACCAACAAATGAACTTCTTTAGTTGTGACTTGGGTTAGGATTTTATTTTTCCTTTTGCATATATGGATTTTAAAAAAATTCTACTAGTGACACTAATTAAGAGTTGTCATAGGAATATAATGACAAACACTTTTCTTGATATTTAGTTCAATATTTATTTCTATAACGCAGCTATCTTAACTGGCATAAGAATGAAACATTGAGCCCTTTTCCTTTTTGTGCTTGCTAATCTTGGTTTTGGATTTTTATTTTGTTGGTCTACTGGTTTTGTATCTGAAAGTGAGTTTATTCAACATTTTGGATTTGAAGACATTATTTACACCGTGAATCCTCGTCCGTCCTTCTTTTTTCTTCTTCGTTCTCAAATATATTATTGGAAGTAAGGATTTGATAGTGTATTTTCATACTATCGAATATTAGAATCTGATAAAAAAAAATCGTAAAAATAAGGGGTTGGATGAACATCAACCTTATTTACTAGACAGAAGAATATACCATGAACCATAAAATATTTTCTATATTTTGCAAACGACGGCTTCTTTTCTCATCCCTCATGATTTCAAAAGACCCAAAATACATATTTAAATCGACCAATCTATAAAATATTATAAATGGGAAAATAAGCTACCTTTGACACACTTATATTTTAAAAATGACACTTTGTTCTAAAAGCATCCAACACCCCCATAAACCCTTTTGTATTCTTGCAATTTTGTTTTTGGAAGGTAAAAAAGGTGAATTTATAAAATGAATTTTCGAAAAACAAGATATTCCAAATTATTAGTTTCTGGAAAGTTAAAAAAAAAAAGTACTTTGAATACTATTGAGAATATGAGGATGTTGTTAATTTGTAAAATTTAGGGTGGTAGATAGCAATAGTTGGGCCTTTTTTTTTTGTTTCTGAAAGGTGAAATAGCTGGGCCTGATTATCAGTTGATGTTGAGAAAAAATTCAGTGATGTAAAAGGCTCAAATTGCCTGTTTATAATCAACCTCGTGATAAAATTTACCCAATATCCCCTTATTTGTACCTATATTCCTATAAATTTTTAAAAATGTCAAATATATCTTTGATTTTTTTTACTATTTTATCAAACTTTTTTTAAAGTTTTTCGGTACAAATGATTTCTATTGGAAAACTTTAAAAAAGTTTTCTGATACAGAAGAGTAAAAAGTTGTGTAAAACCTTAAAACATTTTTCGATACAAAAACTTAAAAATGTATATTACCGGAAAACTTGGAAAAAAATTTATGGAGTGTAACTTTTTTATCGGAAAAATTGAAAAAAAGAATTAGAAAACTTGTAAACAGTTTTTCGAAAAACTTAGAAATTTTTTTTCAGAGTGAATCTTCTTTACTGGAAAGCTTGAAATTTTTTTTCTAAAATATATGTTGTGCACCGGAAAACTTGAAAAGAAAATTTCAGAATATATGTTGTGCACCAGAAAATTTAAGAAAAATTTTCCGCTAAAATTGAAAAAAAATTACTCACTTTATTTATTGGAAATGATGAAAAATTACAAATTTTAAAATTTATATGAGAGAAAAAAGTCGTTTCCTTACATTTGTAAAGTAAAGATTAAATGTGAGAATATATGATAAAATTTTATAAAATTTATATTAGGTGTGTCACTACATATCTAATATTTTTATCCACACCTTTCGATTACACCCTTATATTTTACGATTCTTTTTCCAAAAATATTGTCACTCACTTATCATTTTCTTTTATATCCCACATTCTTACATTTTTGAGGGCAAACAAACTTCATTGACAAACAAAGATTAGTACATTTAGATAAATTATTTGTGATTTGGCAATCCCCATCCACAACTTAAAGCCAACGCAATTACTAGACATATTAAAAACACCCAAGCGGATCTCTTATGTGATTGCATAATAATAGATTGAAAAGATAATATCATGCGTTATGTTAAATGATATATTGGGTTATTATGAACATTCACGAAAAGGACGAACGTATTTAATCTATTTTTTTAGGGCACCAAAATTATTATTTTTTTTAGCAGTTGAAGATTTAAATTCAACAATCACATTCTATTGTTTATTATACGAATATTTATTCAAAATTTATTGTTAATTGGTATATTATAATTTTATATTTTATCTATATTTATTGGTGGTTGTATTTTGAATATGATGCTAAAAAAATACCTGATAATTATCTAAAATAAAAATAAAAAATAAAAGAAATTGATATTGAATCTTAAAAAGGTGAATTTGACAAAAAAAAAATCAAATAGACTATAATTTTTATTGAGAATAATGCAAATTCATATGGTTTTGACTTTAAAACTGAAAAATTAAAGAATAATGGACTAAATAAGAACATTGAACAACAAAATATTTTGGTTTGAACAAATAAAAATAAAGATAATTATGTAAAAATCACAAATGATTCTTAAAAAAGAACTTAAAGAGAATGATATTTAATATTATAAAATACAATTTTATTTATACGTTTAGAACACCTAAACTCTCATAATCGATCTAGTGATATGAGAGGAGAATGTCAATACACGAAACCAATAAAACAAAGGGTCACTTCAATCCCGGTTTCCAACTACTTTATTAATATATAAACTAAAGCAAATGTGTTAATTACTATTTGAGGAATGGGAAAAAAATCTTGATAGAGACCAAATATTGAATAGATTTAGGGAATATAAAGTGTACGTATATCATTACTCGGAAAAATAATATGTTGTATTTATTAGATAATGAGAAGGCAAAAAAAAAAAAAAAAAACGGAAAAACAAAAAATCTAGCTGTAACTTGTCACTCAGATCACATACGGTGAAACTGGTAGCTTTTTGCTGCTTCTACTGTCTTATATGTTATCATCTACTTGTGGTTCTAACTTCTAATGCTTGTCTGTTTGTAATTTCAACATAAAATGCTTTTATATATATATATATATATATATATGTTTGTTTATATTATATGGAAAATGATGTTTAAACATAAAAAGTTGGACTCAGATTTATGTCTAGTGTCTATAGTCCAGGTAACCATGGGACATCGTTTGATTGAAATCGGAAGATTCAGATGTAAAGTTCCATAAATTTAAATCAAGAACACTATAAATCATCGATGGAAATTGAATGTATATATTTGACAACATGAAATTTGTTTCTAAATATGAGATATCAAATATGGCAAGTACTCTTTACTTTTGTGAAATCTTTTTTAGATTTGTTATCCTATACT
>NC_021167.2:3246237-3254058 GCF_000331145.2 Cicer arietinum | reverse complement strand
CGATCTTTAATTATTAATGAAAAATAATAATTAACTTTATCTATTAAAAAATTTAGTTTAATATGACAATTCTTCTTATTTTATAAAAATAAAAGGGCTGTTGTAAAATAAAATTTATATTAATTAAATTATATTTTAAGATAAATATAAAGTGGAGATATATAAGGTATATTTGTTTATATTTAAAACTAAAAAATGCAAGAGTTTTATTTATTTATTTATTATACTCCGGTTCATATCAAATATAAGATGAAAAGTAAATTAGAGATAAAAATAGAAATATACAATCTCAATCTCTAGTATGATTTCCAAAATGTGACGTTGAAACAATTTATTATAATCGTGATACTCCCTTTTAACAATAATTATTAACAAAAATAATAGACAAATACTTTATTTATATTATACAATATTTACT
This sequence comes from Cicer arietinum, assembly GCF_000331145.2. NCBI lineage: Eukaryota > Viridiplantae > Streptophyta > Magnoliopsida > Fabales > Fabaceae > Cicer > Cicer arietinum. The sequence goes on along the minus strand of NC_021167.2, from coordinate 3,253,640 downwards.
CAATACTTTATTTTATCTTTATTTTTTATTTTTTATCACATTATCAACCTATCATGTCACTTTTTTTATCTCTTTTATCCTCATCTCTCAAAATATACACAGTCCTTACACCAAACATTTTTCTATTAGTACATATATAATTATATTAAGTGCGTACGTTTGGTAGAAATTTAACTTTATAATGTTAAGAGACAAATTAAAATCAGTTTAAAAACAGAGTCACTTTAATTAGTAAACAATATTCTCACTCTATTTCTTTTTATAAAAAAAAAAGTGCATATTTCATATCACATGATTCTTATTTATTACAAAATGACGTTGATGCCAATAAGCCACTATATATGTAATATTGGATTGTTGTTTTGATAGAGGCTCGTGATAGGTGTTTCCTTTTTTTGGCTCCTCCTTTTCTTGCCCCTCTGCATTTTTCTCTTTTGCCTTTCTATGATCCATCACTTCAACATAGAAGCCTACATTTTTACCAATATATTTCTTCCTACTCTCTCTATATGCTATCATTCATTTTGTGCTATTTGCTTCATCCATTAACTTCACTTCACAAATTCTATTTTCTTTATATCACCTTTCTCTAAAGACTTCTCCCTAAAATGAAACTTCATCATGTCATTTCTAATCAAATACTCACTTTCATTACCATTTCTCTTTTCTTTCTAATAATTTCAACCTGGACTCAAATAGGACTTGTTGCTGAAGGTAACATGACCAAATTTTTATAAGCTTCCAAGTAAAAAAAAAAAAAATTAACTTCAACTCCAACTAACATTGTCTTTTTTCTTATTTTCTTCTAACAGGTAGAAAGAGTACTTCAAACCAAAATGGTTATCACCAGGTAAATTTCATTTACATTTAAAATATACTTTTATTTGTTTATTTATTTATTTATTTATGATGATTCAGACAGTAAGTGACAACAAAGTGATGATGAGAGCACGGATAGGTTCAAGGCCACCAAGATGTGAAACAAGGTGCAGATTCTGTAAACACTGTGAGGCTATTCAAGTTCCTACAAATCCACAACTGCTGAATGGGAAAATCAAACCTTCAACAGTGTCTACAATTGCTTATCCTAGGAGACAAGATAATTCCAACTACAAGCCTATCAGATGGAAATGCAAATGTGGGGACATTATTTTCAACCCTTGATTTCCATTTTTCCATAATGTATTTCAATTTGTCAACTTTGTATAAGAATATAATATTGATCATAATGTACTGCAGATTTATATATTGTGTAAAAGTATGAGAAATTGCGGACTAATATGATCTAAATTGTTACTGCAATGTCATTATAGAGAATTCAAACTTAGCAGTATTACAACAGTAATTACAGTCACAAATCATAATTTAAAAATATATAACTGTGTAATTTCTTTTAGTGTTTTGTATGTTATATTTTGAGTTGCCCCAGAAAATATCTTACTTGACTTTGTTGGCAATATTTAGATTTATTTTTTGCGGCTGGTAATCATTAATATTGTCCAACATATAACTTGAAGTTTGCTAGTTGAGTTAGGTGTTTTGTTGCTCTAAACAGATTCTTCTGCCACCTTAAAACTTAAAATGAGTGTTACCTTTTGTCATTAAAGTTTCAACTTTTATATCTAGTATAGAGCAGAATGGTTGCTTTTTTGTGTTCCTAATTTCTAGTAACATTTTTGGGGTGCCTCTATTGTTAATTACTTTTTCTGAGATATAACCATAGAATAACTAAAATAAAGTTATCTTGGCTAATGCAGATTTTCTACTGTTAGGGAATCCTGCAGTGCTACAGTCAGTATAGTAAAGGCCTTCTCATTGAAATATGATTTGAAACTTTGTAGATAATTCAAAATTATTGTATATTAATCAAAATTGCTGCAGATAATTCATTTCCAATTCTTTTCTGAAAAATCTATTTTAATTACTATATTTTGTAGCACCAACACTTAAGATGAAATACATATTTCGGTATACATTTCTTTAATTTATTTTTTAAGATTATTTTCGATGTAGCCTATCCATATCAAAGCCGAATAGTATTTATGCTTTTATAGTCACTATCTTATAGTATTGACAAAATGCTCAAATGACAAAGAGAGGAGAAAAATCTTGATTATATATGTTGAAAAGGATTTCACATAACATAATCCCTTTGTTTCCCTCGAGGATCTTCCATGAAAACTGACGTGAGGTTAAAAATAGAATCAATCTTTTAATTTTTGAAAATTCAAAGCCACGGAATAATTGTTTTAGAATTTTTTGATTGAGACATCTTGTTAACACTTAACAGTAATCTTTTTAGCTACATCCAAACCGTGCCACAAGTTAAAATATACACGTATTTTAAGAAATGAATTTTTTATTTTATTTTTAAATAAACAACTCCTTAATTTTTGTAATATCCATAACTATTTTTTTGCAAGGTTACACTTCAGTTACAACTTTTGAGGGTAGAAATTGAATAATTAAATAATGTTGCTGTTTGACTCTTTACTGTGAGCATCACTATATAGTGTAGTCAAATGTAGAATGGCACTGATAACTAGTGAATGATATTGCCTTCAATTTAATTTTTTTACCAAAACCGTGGTGTTGAAGTGAAGTACTGTTTCAATGAGTACAAGAAAGAAAACCCAAGTTATTGTGATTTCTATTCAAAATGACAAGACCATAACTAGTCACATGATGTAACACTCTTTTCATCTCATATATGTTGAATTGGTATATCAATAGTAAGAATGCAGGTTCTGTTTTGAGTATAGCAAAATCTGCGGGGGAGTTTCAATGGAATTTCTTTCTCCATTTTAGGAGTTTGAAACGATGGAAGAGAACAGAATTCTTTATCATTATTACTCATTAGAAATTGAAACTCCTTGAATTGTTTTCTCACATAAAAAGGATTGATGTAAAGAAGAAGAAAAATTTGTGACATAGCTGGTATAGAATATGTTCACAATGTATATTTGTCAAAATTACATGGTGACATGATGATTTCTATAAATTTATTGTCAATCCTTGTTTGTCGTATTTATTATAAGGTTTAAGTATCATATGGTCTAAATTTATTTTTATTCGCCAACACTGTGACACAAACAATGTGACAATTTTATCTCTATATTCTGAAAGATTGATATATGATGGTTGGATTGTGGTGAGCTAATTTTTTAATAATATTTGAAATTACAAAAATAAAAAAGTTGAATTCCGTGCAATCAAGGGATCTCGCGTTCATGAAGTCAGGACATTAGCCGTTTGATCAGATGGTCTAATAAACTATATAATATATTTTAATTTTAAATTATATCAATTGTAGTTGGTCCATTAGAGGAAAATATTATTTGTACCATACTATGCAATATACATGTTCTTTTATGAGTATCCTCCATTACAATAATGGTTTAGTAATGTGAATTGATTTAAGAAGTGATTGATTTGTGCAGCCAGCATTGGCCTTTGAAAAATCCATTTGTCGTGAAGCAAATTAGAAATAAATGTGCATAGATTCTAAAATGAGAGTATAACTTGTTGAAAAGCAGAACAAGCACTGACCTCTTGTAATTAAATTCAAATGTTTATGCAACTTTCGTAATCTATATAGTTATACTTCATAAGAGTATAATCATATTTAAATTGATCTGGTTTGACACAACATAACAAAGAAAAAAAAAGCTGATTCTATTACAGCTGTTGCATGGTATATTGGACAGTTTTTACCTGACTTAAACAACCTAAATTATATAAGAAGTAATTTATCTCAGACACCTAATTAAGAAAAAGATAACAAATAGAACAAAACCTTAATAAGGTTAAAAATGAATGCAGGTCCTAACAATTAATTTGAGTACTTTATAAACTTAAAACTGGAAGCAATAAGCATAATTTGTGGTAAGGAAAATCATATATATCAACTTCAATTACAGGCCTAAAGAATGGTAGCTAGCTAGGTAGCAGTCAGTCACGTGCAATGTGTGTGAAGCAAGCAAGAAACCACACGAACACACAATGTTATAAACTAGATTTTAATTAAAGAGAATGTTGGTGTAAAGATCAAGATAGATAGAAGTGTGAAAAGGTTAGGGACCACAGTGGAAGAAGAAAAGGAAGTGTGGTTTCCAACTTTATTTTGTGGTGTAAATATCAGTAACATGGTTTTGAAGTTGGCCTATGCCTGTGGTGTAAGTGTACTGCACTGAATTACACAGCAATAATACTCAATTTTCATATGATGCTGATGGAGCACAAGATCCACTAACTCATAAAACAGATAGTTTTATTTTATAATACTACTAATATATCTTTTCTGGCATTGTTCTCAGTATGCAGAATTAAGTCTATGATCACTTAAATAACCTCTTTACCAAATACAGTGCGGGCTATGCCTTTATTATTATAATTCATAAATCAAATTAACTTATAAAATGACAGCACGGGTGTCATGGAGCTTCCATCATTGTGAAGCTCAGAGAAGGAAGGGTGGAAATGTCAGAATCCATTATGAATTTAGGCAAATTATACAGTAGATGAGTAAATCACGTACATATGTAGTTCACCATAAACTTAGTATATAAAAACTGTTTGAAACTCCAACGATGACACTTGTCGTCTTTTGGATGAGAATCTTAAATCTTTTTCTCTGTTGAAACGATTACTTGATGTCAGTTCAACAAGAAATAAAACTCACTTGTAATTTTTTTTTTCTGTCAAATTGACAATGATCATATCATTGTCTTAGTGGTAAAGATGATGGAGATTGTAAGCTCCTACTTCTATAAACGATGTCAATTGTCGTAGAGTTGAAGAATAATATTTTTAAGTGGAAATTCCCTATATCATCTATCTATCAAGATGGTTCACCATAGAATTCCTCTATCAATTTATTGTCGACATTTGCAAAAGACTAATAACTTAATGAATCAAAGTTGAGATCAACTCCTGTAGACAGATATCATTTACCATCTCAAATTTATTCTATAATTTATTTTATTTACAATCTTCAGTCATTCATAAATCTCAGGACAAAAAACATCTACCTTTAAATTTCCTACATTTTTCTATCTCTCTCTATATTTATTTTCTCTCTCGTAGTCTTTTTGCTATTCTAAACGTCACTCTCTCTTTTATTTTATCACAAAAATTGTTTGAAGTTACTCTATCTTTGAAAGTATAAAGGTAGATAATTCAAATCTGGCCAGACGGTGAGGTTCTTCAAATATTAAGTACATGTGGGTTAAGCTTTTGACAAAAAGAATATTTGAATATATGATTAGTCCGTTAAAACACAACCACTTAAGTCCTAAGGTGGAGCTCAGGTAGTTGAGTTCAGCCACCCGAAATAGTATAAGAATGAGGTCCAAAAATTAAACTCGGATTACTAACATAATATCCTAACAAATGAAATGTACCTGCAAAACAAGAAAAATAAAAACTGAACCACCTAAAATATAACAATTGGGTTCTTACTTTAATCTTGTTAAGTTGTTGATGGGTTAAGCTAATATCAAAATCACTCTAAAATATCAGACATTAGTAAGTTCTAAAACAAATTATGAAATTAAGAATTAGCTCCGAACATGATTGATATTGTTCCATATCTTTTAGTCATATACCACTTGCTAAAAATAATGCTCCCTATTCTCTTGTGTTGGGGGAAATTAATCCTACAGAATTCTGTTAAAAAGATACATCAACTTGAATTATTGGATCTAGTAATTAAATACTTTTACATCTGAATTCACCATTCTTCCCACAACTCTTATAATACTTAAACATCATAATATATAGTGTGACTATTTGTTAACCATTCCTTCTATTTCTCTTACGTGGAAGTTTGCCCAAGATATCAAGCCCTGTTTACATTGTCTTTCGATTTTATATGGTTTGAGTTCGAAGTTTGGAACTAATCAAGATGTCACAATATTGCTAAACTATAAAACAAAATCCCACATGCACTTCAGAGGTATACTTCTTAAAAAATACACAATTTTTTTCAGGTGTAGTTTTTTGTTTTTTAGAAACATAGGAGGGCCAAAAGTAGCTCTCAAAAGTGAATTATGATGAGTTATTGAGCGGAAAAGAAACTTCAATATAATACCAAGTTCAACAATTATCCACTCCTATTATAATTTATCAGAAACATGACCTATTAAGTAATTCGATTTATTTCATCTTCGTAAAAAGATACAACTCAATCAGATTAGGAGCTACTGCAGCACTAAAAACTAGTACAGGATTATATTAAAAAAAATAGTACAGGAAAGGTATAAACTCAATATCCATCAGACACTACTGCTTCTGAAGCACTTTTCGACCATCTTCAAAGTTAATTCTGAAACTGGCTTCTAACCACAAATTTTCAATTTACTTTGCAGCTTTTGATGGTGCATTGGTGATTCCATGTGGAAAGGGCACTAAACTTAAACAAGCTTCCTGGGATTAAATGGTTTTTCCCTAAGTAGTTTTTCCTAAAAACCACCAACAATCCAAAGAGAATCCTGTAAATGTTAGATCCACCTCTATATCAACAACAACAACTAAGTCTTATCTCACTAAGTAGGATTGGCTACTTGGATTAAACAACGCCATAATGTCGATTCACCTCTATAGGCATACAAAACAAAAAATAGCTTTCTTCCTTTCTCATTCTTGGCATTCCATCAGCATGTGGGAGATATACAAAACACAGAATAATCATAAGAGATTGATAATGTAATGAGGCAAGAACAAGAAATGATTGGTAATGCCAGACAGCTTTGATTTATATTTCTCCCTTTTGTTTATTAATATAGATATAGGTTCTGCTTTGATTTATCTTTCCCCCTTCCTTTTGTTCAATAATATAGATGTAGAATCATAGACTCTGTTCTTATTTGATCTTAATCATAATAGAAAATGCGAAATGTGTTCACAAGTTGTGTTAAGTTGTTTCATTCACTTAAAATACAGTAGACAGCTGCAGAGCCTCAGCCTCACCATTACAATTTTCACCAAATCACTCAAGCTCGGCTTGCACAATTTTTTAAATTTAAATTCTCTTCATTTAACAAAAGAAGCCCACTGCTATTCTTGTACTTCAAGGTATAACATTAGTTGGAGACTTGATGAAGGAATAACATTCTCCAAGATACCATAATGTCCCATGACATCAATAATAGCCAAGGCATTCCCAATTAGCTTCCATGCTTGCTGCACTCTGCTAGGATATAGAATAAAGGGGAATTAGAGTAGTAAGAAAAGTTAGTCGGTCAGTTAGTTAGAGGAGTATTTGACTCCAAGGGCTTCCCCTTCTACAACAGAGTCACTACTATATTACTAGATGTTTACAATGCTTTCCCCCTATCTTTGTATCCTCCTATTTATACAAAAATATTTCTCCACCTACTCTAATTCCCCTTATTCTATATCCT